>NC_041392.1:522593919-522620966 GCF_002162155.2 Triticum dicoccoides | reverse complement strand
CCCAGAAAATCGACTGACCCAAAAGTCGATTCAGTCGACTGAAGTCTGGCTTAATCGGAGCAGAGCAGCAGCATGAGCGAGGGGGAGAGCAGCAGCAGCAGCTGGGCGAGCGAGCGATCGAACGAGAGCCGGAGCAGCAGATCCGGCTGGTATGGCTGCCGCCGCCGAAGGGGCCTCGCACTGGGGGAGAGCCGCCGTGGAGAAGTCGCCCGCGGCACCGGCTTCAAGGTAGCCGCTCCATGGGGGTGCGGGATGGAGCACCATCGGCGCCGGGAGGTCGAGTTAAGGAGAAGGTGCGATGCGATGAGTGTACAACCTCTTTGGTGGCGCCGAGTAGGCCTCGGCTTTGTCCGAGGAGTTGGTGAGGATGTTGCGGTTCCGGTGGAGTAGGTTAAGGCGGCGCTGTGGGGATGGAGCAGCCGCGATAGACGAGGTGATCATTGGAGCAGCTCCTTGGAGGTGGAGGACGGGGCGGCTGAACCGGCGGGACGGCGAGATGGACGACGGATCCTCATCCGGGGAGGTGGACGAGGGACGTCGAGCTGTTGCGGTGGATGACGTCGTCGGGGAAGAGGCTCCAGCTGGGCAGCGGTGACGTGGCGGACGGAGGAGGGTGGGGTTTCGCGGCTGGAGCGGAGAGGTTATGGCGGCCTGGGATTTCGAATGGCGAAAAGGGGGCGATGGGAGGGGGTGAAGCATGACTAAGGAATGCTCTTGTCCAAAATGTAGGTTGTGTTACAAAAGTACCCCCCACCGATTTGAACTAGCGTCCCTTTCGGCTCATGGTTAGAAGGGGGATTTCGCGTGTCGGGATTTGGGAGCTGGAGGGAGTTTTCACGCGTGTTGTAATTTCGGGATAGCAAGGCGCGCGTTGTGAAGGCGCCAGTTTTGGGAGCACGATATCTGAATTTTCGGGATATAACAAGACGCGGGTTGAATTTTAGGGACAAGCCTAATGTGTAGTAATATTGTACTTGTACGTACCAAATCAATTCGCACTTCCCTCAACCAAAAAGAAAACGAAAAAAATAAAACTATTCACACCACACAAAGAGAGAGTCTTGCCCCATTTTACTATACAAATGCTATTCAAAGCTACTCCCTCCTTCCATCTATATAGGGCCTAATGCATTTTTCGATGCTAACTTTTACCAAATATTAGAGCAATGATATATGAGAAGCAACTTACACAAAGCACACAGTTAAATTCATCTGTGAAAGGTTCTTTCAATGATATAATTTTCATGTTGTGCATGTCATGTACTACTAATCTTGTCAATAGTCAAAGGCGGTCTTAAAAATCTCATTACGCCCTATATATATGGAAGGAGGGAGTATGAATCCATGTTATGTCCGATTAATTATTTTCGCTTGTTGTATAATGCAAGTAACCTACTCATACCAACATTTTAGTGCATTCCAAATGTATATACTACCGCTGCAATTCGAACTAAATTTGAATTCGTTTCTCTATTTCAATAAGAATCTACAATCATGATTGTTGCCAACTTCAACCATCATAGTTTCCTTGCTATCCATGAGATATAAATCAGACGGCCTATAATGCAGGATGGTAGGCACACCATCATCAACAACTCCGTTTTTTTATAAGAGTAGAGATAAAATATATTAAATGTAGTATACCATGTTGATAACCACACCATGTGTATCACCGTTATATATATTCACACATCCGTCGGTTTGAAACACTATGATAAATTCTTCAAATATCCGAATTCGCTTTTTATAATGAAGTATATATGATCTCTATTCGTCTTTTACACTCACACAACCCTCTTATCTTTGTAGCTAGCGCTAACTTTCTCTTGTGCATGCACACGCCAGCATCCCTCTCACCCTCCCTCAGCATTCTCTAGCTCCATCGCGCAAATTCGTCTTTTCACTTTAGGTCGTTCACCCACGGTGTGTGTAGGCCCCCCAGCTCCTTCTTTATGGCACACATCGATCGATATGCCTCTCTAGCCAGGTGTGCCTAGCACAAACACAAGATTCCCATCTTCTCTTGTCATCGTCCATGCCTCACTCCCACCACTATTTTCATCGTTCTCGTACTCGCACACTCCTCCCCCTCGATATAGTATGCCTCTCGTACCACCTCCTACATGCATCCCTCTCTCTCTATCCTTCTCCTCGTGCCTCATTTGCTTCTAACACACACATGCATGTATACCGATCGATCTCCCAACATATACCTAGATCGACTTTAACTACCCCCCATCGATCGACGTACCTCACAAGTTATGTCTCTCCTTTCTCTTACAAAGGGCGATTGATCTTCCTATGTAGTTACGTCTGCTTACCACAGCCACATCGTCCCCCCTCATCATTCGTGCATGCCTCCTAACCCGTCTCTCACACGCACGTGCACAGACAACAAGCAGCCATCTCCTCTCTTATTGATATTGCGGGCATGCCCTCCGTTTGTCTAGCAAGCCTATCCCACCATTTGTTAGAAGCAACTCCACTACCACCCCCTCCAACACTCTAGCTCTGTCTCTCTCCCAACCTTATTCATCTCCTGCACATCTGCATGGATGCCGATCGATCTCCCTTAATACATGAGGCAGATCGATCTCCTTAATACATGAGGTAGGCCTCTCTCCTCCTCCGCACATATACCAGCCATTGTACCTCTATAGTTAATTGGGCCTCCCTCTTCCCCCACCACACACCAATAGTCGAGCGCTGTAGGTAGGTATGCATGCCACAGAGACAAACTGCACATGTCCCATCTCAGGTTCCAGTAGGCCAACCACTCTATATCTTTGACGTGGGCACACACAAATTCGATGGCACTCTTTATCGATCACGCGCGCGCACACACACACACATCATCCCTCTCTTCGATTCTATGGACACCTCAAGCCGATGATACCTCCACTCTCTTCTCGTGGATCGCCCCCTCTATATATATGTTATATCCAGGACTCTATTTCACACACATTGCATATGTTAAATTTTTTGATTGACCCCCCCCCCCACAAAAGAACTCTCAAGAACCCACACACTATATCTCTCTAGGTTTGTATCTCTCTCACACAACCCCATGTAGGTGGTGTACGTATACAAGAAGAGAATAGGTGCACCGTGCATGTACTCACGCTTCGTGCCCAGCCACACCCGCGCGGGTACACGGTGGACCTCATTTCTTTACGAAATAGCAGCCCACGTGCTAATTTGAACGCCTGTGGAGGTTGTTTACCTAGGGAGGTCATGTACCATGCGTGCACGAAACAAAGTTCGACTTGACGCATGTCGCATTATTTTTAAATAAAGTTATAGCGCTCAATGGCACGTACATAGAATATAAAACAATTTTTATGGAGGAAAAGGTAGTCCGCTCTTCAGAGTATCTCACACAAGGCTCCGGTGGCCTCTCTCTCTCTCTCACCATTGGTCACTAATCCGGCCGCATCACGTCCGCCGGGGGAAAGGGAGTGCGGTGGCCTCTCTCTCTCTCACCGTTGGTCACTGATCCGGCCGCATCTCGTCCGCTGGGGGAAAGGGAGTGCGGTGGCCTCTCTCTCTCTCACCGTTGGTCACTGATCTGGCCGCATCCCGTCCGCCAGGGGAAAGGGAGGAAGTGCATCGTTTCTCCGTTCGATGGTGCCGAGGCAGCATGTCTCGATCTGCGGTACACGCCGTTCTCTCTGACCAAGCTCCGGCGCGGTAGGGCCTATGCCACCTGCTCGCAAATTCCTCCCGCCGCCGCTCACCTAGTTACATCCCGATGACCTCCAAGTATCCCCTCCGGCCTTGCTCCACTACCCGTTTTCCCACGTCGCTGCATGTGGATCTTCCATAGTTCTTTGCCCAAAACATAGCTCGTCTGGCATACTTTCCATATTGCATTCTCATCCTCACACCATTTTAGACAAACACAACCGTGTTGTTATCTTCCCTTAGGACAAGGAATATGCTTCTTTTTTGTCGTCGCATGTGTCATCAACTGTTATTGGCCAGTAATTGTTTCCTTTCTACCTCTTTTTTTGCAAACAGGGCTATCCATTTCACGTCGTTGCTATTGCGACCTTTTGGTGAACTACACAAATCACTTTTTTCTTAAGAGTGTTTTGTGCAGTTGTACTAAAATGTCACACGGGCAACGTCTCTACATTTCAGTGCGACTGCACAAAGGGAGATTGGTTTTGCTCTATCCTCCTCATCCAACTCCGAGCCTAATCTTCTCCAACTAGTTAGTCTTAAGAGAGACTGCAAAGGTGACCGACTTCTATTGTGTGTTTATTGTTTCATCAGCAGTCCTCTATTATCGTAATCACACTTGATATCTTTGGAACAGGGACGCTCAGCTCTATTTTAGTGGAACTGCACAAAATGATCAGAATGTTGCATGCTCCAGACAGCTACTTTTTCCCAACATGCCTTGTTGATTTAGACAGAGCTAGGGGGACGTTGCTACCAATGAAAGCATGGATCAATTTTAATTTAACACCTTCTCACAACTTTGTCTTCAGTTGTGTTGTAATTATTAGCTCTGATCTTCTAATAATTGACATGCATTAGCAAGCAAGTTAGTTTTTTATTGTTTCCGAAAGAGCATCGATGGCAAGACACGCGAAACAAAACCTGAAAGCTCACACCATTGTACAATTTCATGTCACTGGAAAATTATTTGTATAGTACGTCAATTATGTAAACAAATGATGGAAGCTTAATAGCTTTGCAGAAGCCTCTTCATCATCCGAGTCCATGTGCCATGCAAAAAATTATACTCCTTCGTTCCTAAATATTTGTCTTTTTACAAATTTCAAACGGGCATATTTTAGAGTGTAGATTCACTCATTTTGCTTCGTATGTGTACTCCCTCCGTTCCTAAATATTCTATTCGTCTTAACAGAGATTTCAACAAGTGACTACATACGGAGCAAAATGAGTGAATCTACACTCTAAAATATGTCTATATACATCTGTATGTGCCATTCCATTTGAAATCTCTAAAAAGACAAATATTTGAGTAGTCACTCGTTGAAATCTCTAGAAAGACAAATACTCCGGAGTATATTTAAGAACCGAGGGGGTACTGCACAACTGCATGGGAGACTCAGCCCAGTCGTTGCGCCACATTAATAGTGAGTAATTGATACGTCCATTTTGCATTATGCTTTTATATCGATATTTATTGCATTATGGGCTGTTATTTCACTTTATGTCACGATACTTATGGCTATTCTCTCTTATTTTACAAGGTTTACATAAGGAGGGAGAATGCCGGCAGCTGGAATTCTGGTCTGGAAAAGGAGCAAATATTAGAGACCTATTCTGCGCAACTCCAAATGTCCTGAAACTCCACGGAACGTCTTAAAAGAAATAAAGAAAAATCCCTGCCAAAGATGAAGGCCAGGGGGCCCACACCCTACTCACGGGGGTGGGGGCGCGCCCCCCTAGGGCGCGCCCCCTACCTCGTGGGCCCCCTGGTGGCTCTCCAACGCCCATCTTCTCCTATATGAGTTCTTTCGATGAGAAAAAAATAAGAAGGAACTTTTCGGGACGAGACTCTGCCGCCATGAGGCGGAACCTTGGCGGATCCAATCTAGAGCTCCGGCAGAGCTATTCTGCCGGGGAAACTTCCCTCCCGGAGGGGGAAATCATCACCATCGTCATCACCAACGCTCCTCTCATGGGGAGAGGGCAATCTCCATCAACATCTTCACCGGCACCATCTCATCTCCAAACCATAGTTCATCTCTTGTATCCAATTCTTGTCTCAAAGTCCGGGATTGGTGCTAGTAGGTTGCTAGTAGTGTTGATTACTCCTTGTAGTTGATGCTAGATGGTTTATTTGGTGGAAAATCGTATGGTCAGATCCTATATGCATATTATTACCCCTCTGATTATGAACATGAATATGCTTTGTGAGTAATTACGTTCGTTCTTGGGGACAAGGGAGAAGTCTTGCTATGAGTAGTCATGTGAATTTGGTATTTCGTTTGATATTTTGATAAGATGTATGTTGTCTAGCCTCTAGTGGTGTTATGTGAATGTCGACTACATAACACTTCACCATTATTTGGGCCTAGAGGAAGGCATTGGGAAGTAATAAGTAGATGATGGGTTGCTAGAGTGACAGAAGCTTAAACCCTAGTTTATGCATTGCTTCGTAAGGGGCTGATTTGGATCCACATGTTTCATGCTATGGTTAGGTTTACCTTAATACTTTTTTTGTAGCTGCGGATGCTTGCAATAGAGGTTAATCATAAGTGGGATGCTTGTTCAAGTAAGAACAGCACTCGAGCACCGGTCCACCCACATATCAAATTATCAAAGTATCAAACGCGAATCATATGAACGTGATGAAAACTAGCTTGACGATATTCCCATGTGTCCTCGGGAGCGCTTTTCCTATTATAACAGTTTGTTCCGGCTAGTGCTTTGCTACAAAAGGATTGGGCCACCTTGCTGCACTTTATTTACTTTTGTTACTTGTTGCTCGTTACAACCTATATTATCACAAAACTATCTGTTACCACTTATTTCAGTACTTGTAGAGAATACCTTGCTGAAAACCGCTTATCATTTCCTTCTGCTCCTCGTTGGGTTCGACACTCTTACTTATCGAAAGGACTACGATAGATCCCCTATACTTGTGGGTCATCAAGACTCTTGTCTGGCGCCGTTGTCGGGGAGTATAGCGCCTTTGGTAGGTGTAATTTGGTAAGGAAAAAATTATATAGTGTGCTGAAATTTACTGTCACTCGTTACTATGGAAAGTAATTCTCTGATGGGCTTGTTCGGGGTATCTTCACCCTGACCAGTAGAGCAAAGAGTTGCTCCTCAACCTACTGAACCTATTGAAAATGAAATTCCTTATGAGTATCGTTCGGGTAAGATAGAAAAACTGCTAGCTAATCCTTTTACAGGACATGGAACAAAGCATCCTGATGCGCACTTAATATATGTGGATGAAGTTTGTGGATTATTTAAGCTTGCAGGTATACCCAATGATGTTGCTAAGAAGAAGGTCTTCCCTTTATCTTTGAAGGGAGACGCATTGATATGGTATAGGCTATGTGATGATATGAGATCATGGGACTATAAAAGATTGAAGCTGGAATTTCATCAAAAGTATTACCCTATGCATCTTGTTCATCGTGATCACAATTATATATATATAATTTCTTTCCTAGCGAAGGAGAAAGCATCGCTCAAGCTTGGGGAAGGCTTAAATAAATGTTATATTCATTCCCCAATCATGAGCTCCCGAGAGAAATAATTATGCAAAGTTTTTATGCTCGGCTTTCTGAAAACAATCGCACCATGCTCGATACTTCTTGTGATGGCTCTTTTATGATGAAGACTATTGAATTCAGATGGAATTTATTGGATAGAATTAAACGCAACTCTGAAGATTGGGACCTCGACAAAGGTAAAGAGTCAGGTATGACACCTAAGTTTGATTGTGTTAAATCTTTTATGGATACCGATATTTTCCGTAAGTTTAGCACTAAATATGGACTTGACTCTGAGATAGTAGCTTCTTTCTGTGAATCTTTTGCTACTTATGTTGATCTCCCTAAGGAGAAGTGGTTTAAATATCATCCTCCCATAGAAGTAAAAGTAGATGCACCTATTAAAGTTGAAGAAAAGACTGTCACTTATAATGATCCTATTGTTCCTACTTCTTATATTGAGAAACCACCTTTCCCTGTTAGAATAAAGGATCATGCTAAAGCTTCAACTGTTGTTCATAAAAGCAATATTAGAAATTATACACCTCCTGAACAAGTTAAAGTAGAACCTAATATTGCTATTGTTAAAGATCTCTTGTCTGATAATATTGATGGGCATGTTATTCAGTTCGAAGGTGAAACTGCTAGAATTGCTAAACCTTGTGATAAAGATAAACATAGACCTGTGGTAGGCGTGCCTGTTATTTCTGTTAAAATAGGACATCATTGTTATCATGGCTTATGTGATATGGGTGCTAGTGCTAGTGTTATACCTCATCACTTATACAAAGAAATTAAGAATGAAATTGCACCTATTGAGTTAGAAGATATTGATGTTACTATTAAACTTGCCAATAGAGATACCATTTCACCAATTGGAATTGTTAGATATGTTGAAGTCTTGTGTGGGAAAACTAAATATCCTGCTGATTTTCTTGTTCTTACTTCCCCACAAGATAGCTTTTGTCCCATTATATTTGGTAGACCCTTCTTAAATACTGTCAATGCTACCATAGATTGCACTAAGAACGTTGTTACTGTTGGCTTGGATGATATGGTTCATGAGTTTAATTTCTCTAAATTTAGTAAACAACATCATGAGGAAGAATTACCTAGTAAGGATGAAATTATTGGTCTTGCTTCTATTGCCGTACCTCCTAGTGATCCTTTAGAACACTATTTGCTAGACCATGAAAATGATATGTTCATGAATGAAAGAAGGGAAATAGATGAAGTATTCTTTATACAGGAACCTATTCTGCATCACAACTTGCCTGTTGAAATCTTAGGGGATCCTCCTCCACCCAAGGGTGATCCCGTGTTTGAGCTTAAACCTTTGCCTGATAATCTTAAATATGCTTATCTTGATGAAAAGAAGATATATCCTGTTATTATTAGTGCTAACCTTTCAGAGCATGAAGAAGAAAGATTATTGAAAACTCTGAAGAAGCACCGTGCTGCTATTGGATATACTCTTGATGATCTTAAGCGCATTAGTCCCACTTTATGTCAACATAAAATAAATTTGGAAGCATATGCCAAACCAGTTCGTGATCCTCAACGACGTCTGAATCCTAAAATGAAAGAAGTGGTAAGAAAAGAAATACTAAAGCTTCTGGAGGCAGGTATAATCTATCCCGTTGCTAATAGTGAGTGGGTAAGTCATTTCCATTGTGTCCCTAAGAAGGGAGGTATTACTGTTGTTCCTAATGATAAAGATGAATTGATTCCACAAAGAATTATCACAGGTTATATGATGGTAATTGATTTCCGCAAATTAAATAAAGCTACTAAGAAAGATCATTACCCCTTACCTTTTATTGATCAAATGCTAGAAAGATTATGCAAGCATACACATTATTGCTTTCTAGATGGTTATTCTGGTTTCTCTCAAATACCTGTGTCGGCTAGAGATCAATCAAAGACTACTTTTACATGCCCTTTTGGTACTTTTGCTTATAGATGTATGCCTTTTGGTTTATGTAATGCACCTGCTACCTTTCAAAGATGCATGATGGCTATATTCTCTGGATTTTGTGAAAAGATTTGTGAGGTTTTCATGGACGACTTCTTCGTCTATGGTTCCTCTTTTGATGATTGCTTGAGCAATCTTGATCGAGTTTTGCAGAGATGTGAAGAAACTAATCTTGTCTTGAATTGGGAAAAGTGTCACTTTATGGTTAATGAAGGTATTGTCTTGGGGCACAAAGTTTCTGAAAGAGGTATTGAAGTTGATAAAGCCAAGGTTGATGCTATTGAAAAGATGACATGTCCCAAGGACATCAAAGGTATAAGAAGTTTCCTTGGTCACGCTGGATTTTATAGGAGGTTCATTAAGGACTTCTCAAAAATTTCTCGGCCTCTGACTAATTTATTGCAAAAAGATATACCATTTGTCTTTGATGATGATTGTGTAGAAGCATTTGAAATACTTAAGAAAACATTAGTCTCTGCACTTGTTGTTCAGCCACCGGATTGGAATTTACCCTTTGAAATTATGTGTGATGCTAGTGATTATGATGTAGGTGCTTTTCTGGGGCAAAGAGTTTATAAGAAATTAAATGTTATTCATTATGCTAGTAAGACTCTAGACAATGCTCAAAGAAATTATGCTACTACTGAAAAAGAACACTTAGTAGTTGTATTTGCTTGTGATTAGTTCAGATCTTATATTGTTGATTCTAAAGTAACTATTCAAACTGATCATGCTGCTATTAAATATCTTATGGAAAATAAAGATGCTAAACCTAGACTTATTAGATGGGTTCTCTTGCTACAAGAATTTGATTTGCATATTTTTGATAGAAAGGGAGCTGAGAACCTCGTTGCAGACAACCTGTCTAGGTTAGAAAATATTCTTGATGACCCACTACCTATTAATGATAGCTTTCCTGATGAACAATTAAATGTTATAAGTACTTCTCATAGTACTCCATGGTATGCTTATTATGCTAATTATATTGTTGCTAAATTTATACCACCTAGCTTCACATACCAACAAAAGAAAAAGTTCTTCTATGGTTTAAGACATTACTTTTGGGATGACCCACATCTTTATAAAGAAGGAGTAGATGGTGTTATTAGACGTTGTGTACCTGAGCATGAACAGGAACAGATCCTACGCAAGTGTCATTCCGAGTCTTATGGAGGACACCACGCTGGAGATAGAACTGCACATAAGGTATTGCAATCTGGTTTTTATTGGCCTACTCTCTTCAAGGATGCCCGTAAGTTTGTCTTGTCTTGTGATGAATGTCAAAGAATTGGTAATATTAGTAGATGTCAAGAAATGCCTATGAATTATTCACTTGTTATTGAACCGTTTGATGTTTGGGGTTTTGATTATATGGGACCTTTTCCTGCCTCTAATGGATACACACATATTCGAGTTGCTGTTGATTATGTTACTAAGTGAGTAGAAGCTATTCCAACTAGTAGTGATGATCATAACACTTCTATTAAAATGCTTAAAGAAGTTATTTTCCCGAGGTTTGGATTCCCTAGATATTTAATGACTGATGGTGGTTCACACTTTATTCCTGGTGCTTTCCGTAAAATGCTTGCTAACTATGATGTTAATCATAGAATTGCATCTCCTTATCACCCACAGTCTAGTGGTCAAGTAGAGTTGAGCAATAGAGAGATCAAATTAATTTTGCAAAAGACTGTTAATAGGTCTAGAAAGAATTGGTCCAAGAAACTTGATGATGCATTATGGGCTTATAGAACTGCATACAAAAATCCTATGGGTATTTCTCCGTATAAAATGGTCTATGGAAAAGCATGTCACTTACCTCTCGAACTAGAACATAAGGCATACTGGGCTATTAAAGAGCTCAACTATGATTTCAAACTTCCCGGTGAAAGGAGGTTATGAAAATGCAAAGTTGTTTAAAGAAAAAGTTAAAAGATGTTTGACAAAAGGATACAAAAGCGTGAGTTTAATATAGGTGATTGTGTATTACTATACAACTCTCGTTTAAGATTTTTTGCAGGAAAACTTCTCTCTAAATGGGAAGGCCCCAATGTTATCGAAGAGGTCTATCGTTCCGGTGCCATAAAAATCAACAACTTCGAGGGCACAAATCCGAAGGTGGCAAATGGTCAAAGAATTAAACATTGTATCTCAGGTAATCCCATAAATGTTGAAACCAATATTATTGAAACCATAACCCCGGAGGAATACATAAGGGACACTTTCCGGAACGTTTCAGACTCCGAAAAGGAATAGGTATGTGGTACAATAAGTAAACCGACTCCAAACAGTTTTTAAGGCAATATTTCTCCATTTTGGAATATTTAGAAAAATAGAAAAATAAGTAGCTGCCTGGGAAGGACACGAGGGCCCCACGAGGGTGGTGGGCGCGCCCTACCCCCCTGGGCGCGCCCCCTACCTCGTGAGCACCTCGTGTGCATTCCGGACTTCGTTTTCTTGCACATTACGTATTTTGGTCGGTAAAAATTCATTATATATTCTCCCAAAGGTTTTAACTCTCGTATCATGCAAAAACCTCCTGTCTTTGTTTTGAGTTGTCCCGTTGCAGATTAAATCAACATGTCTTCCCAGGATTCGGAAGGAGAAAGCTATGTGGATGATTACTTAGCAAATCCAAAGGTCTATGGAGATGTGGAACATAATGGATGGACCACGGAGGAAGAAGAGGACAATGAACCCAAGGAGAACGAGGAGACGAGCTCAGATGAAGATGAAGCACCATTACCTCAACTTGGGGACATGCACGTGGAGTTCAAAAAGTCAAGTCTCCTTGATAGGGTAAAGAAACCCAAGTTCGAGTTTATCCCTTTTCGTCTCTTGCAGGAAAATAAGCAGGACCTATGCAAAAAGATATTAACCCTGGAGTGGGAAATTGATGATCTGAGGGATCAAAATGCCGTCCTCAAGCGCAAATTAAGGGAGAAGACTAAGCCATCAACTAAGCCAACAACACCTCCACCTTCTTCACCGACAAAGGAGATATAATCACATGGGTATGGGCACTCCCCTTGGCAACTGCCAAGCTTGGGGGAGATGCCCCGGTATCGTATCACAATCACAACTCCTATCTTTACCTTTTTCTTAGTTCGATCCTATTAGTAGTATCTTGATCTAGTAGAAAAAAATCATGGCATGACCTAGTTTTGAGTGTTGCCTTATGATCTCTCTATGTAATCGAGTCCGTGAGCTATATATAATAAAGATTAGTGTTGAGTCAGGGGCTTGATTATTTTTGCCATGATCTTGGGTGAATAAAAGAAAAGAGAAAAAGAATAAAAAGAAACAAAAAGGTTCATATTGATCTTATTGAGAGTGATGACTTCACATAGAAAGAGTATGATGATTAAAAGTTGTTGGGAGTTGGCAGACATAGCTTTGGTCATTGTTGCAATTAATAGGAAGTAATAAGGAAAGAGAGGTTTTCACATATAGATATATTATCATTGACATCTTTTATGATTGGGAGCACTCATTAAAATATGACATGCTAAAGAGTTGATGTTGGACAAGGAAGACAACCTAATGAGTTATGTATTTCTTATTATCTGGGATAAAGTATGTTGTCATGGATCCTCTAACTTGTTGAGCTTGCCTTTCCCCCTCATGCTAGCCAAATTCTCAGCACCAAGTAGAAATACTACTTGTGCTTCCAAAATCCCTAAACCAATTTTGCCATGAGAGTCCACCATATCTACCTATGGATTGAGTAAGATCCTTCAAGTAAGTTGTCATTGGTGCAAAGCAATAAAAATTGCTCTAAATATGTATGATTGATTGGTGTGGGAGAAATAAGCTTTATACGATCTTGTGATGTGGAAGTAATAAAAGCGACGGACTGCATAACAAAGGTTCATATCACAAGGGGAAATATAAAGTGACGTTCTTTCGCATTGAGATTTTATATATCCAACCATAAAAGCGCATGGAAACCTCTGCTTCCCTCTGCGAAGGGCCTATCCTTTATTATTATCTTCTACCTTATACAAGAGTCATGGTGATCTTCACCTTTTCTTTTTCATTTTATCCTTTGGCAAGCTCAGCATGTTGGAAAGAACATGATATATCTATATATATATATATATATATATATATATATATATATATATATATATATATATATATATCTAATTGGATGTAGGGGAGCATGAACCATTATTGTTGACATTACCTCTGAGGTAAAAGGTTGTGGGGCAAAACTATAAGCCCCTATCTTTCTTTGTGTCTGATTAAAACTCCGTAACCACAAGTATCGCGTGAGTGTTAGCAATTATGGAGGACTAAATAATAGTTGAGTATGTGGACATGCTTTTTAGCTCTGACATAGACTCTTTCTGATGTTATGATAAATTGCAATTGCTTCAATGACTGAGATTATAGTTTGTCGGAGCCCAATAAGGTTTATGATTTATACTCTTGCATTGTGAATATATCATCACTTGAACATAAATAATCATATGACAAAATCTATATATGTTTTTGTTATGAGAATAATCATGATGCCTTCATGTCCGTATTTTATTTTTATCGACGCCTCTACCTCTAAACATGAGGACATATTTATTGTTATCGGCTTTTCGCTTGAGGACAAGCAAGGTCTAAGCTTGGGGGAGTTGATACGTCCATTTTGTATCATGCTTTTATATCGATATTTATTGCATTATGGACTGTTATTTCACTTTATGTCACAATACTTATGGCTATTCTCTCTTATTTTACAAGGTTTACATAAGGAGGGAGAATGCTGGCAGCTGGAATTCTGGTCTGGAAAAGGAGCAAATATTAGAGACCTATTCTGCGCAACTCCAAAAGTCCTGAAACTCTATGGAACGTCTTAAAAGAAATAAAGAAAAATCCACGCCAAAGATGAAGGCCAGGGGGCCCACACCCTGCTCATGAGGGTGGGGGCGCCCCCCCTAGGGCGCGCCCCCTACCTCGTGGGCCCCCTGGTGGCTCTCCGATGCCCATCTTCTCCTATATGAGGTCTTTCGATGAGAAAAAAATAAGAAGGAACTTTTCGGGACGAGACTCCGCCGCCACGAGGCGGAACCTTGGCTGATCCAATCTAGAGCTCCGGCAGAGCTGTTCTGCCGGAGAAACTTCCCTCCTGGAGGGGGAAATCATCACCATCGTCATCACCAACGCTCCTCTCATCGGGAGAGGGCAATCTCCATCAACATCTTCACCAGCACCATCTCATCTCCAAGCCCTAGTTCATTTCTTGTATCCAATTCTTGTCTCAAAGTCCGAGATTGGTGCTAGTAGGTTGCTAGTAGTGTTGATTACTCCTTGTAGTTGATGCTAGTTGGTTTATTTGGTGGAAGATCGTATGTTCAGATCCTATATGCATATTATTACCCATCTGATTATGAACATGAATATGCTTTGTGAGTAATTACGTTCGTTCCCGAGGACAAGGAATAAGTCTTGCTATGAGTAGTCATGTGAATTTCGTATTTCGTTTGATATTTTGATAAGATGTATGTTGTCTAGCCTCTAGTGGTGTTATGTGAACGTCGACTACATAGCACTTCACCATTATTTGGGACTAGAGGAAGGCATTGGGAAGTAATAAGTAGATGATGGGTTTCTAGAGTGACAGAAGCTTAAACCCTAGTTTATGCGTTGCTTCGTAAGGGGCTGATTTGGATCCACATGTTTCATGCTATGGTTAGGTTTACCTTAATACTTTTGTTGTAGTTGCGGATGCTTGCAATAGAGGTTAATCATAAGTGGGATGCTTGTTCAAGTAAGAACAGCACCCGAGCACCGGTCCACCCACATATCAAATTATCAAAGTATCGAACGCGAATCATATGAACGTGATGAAAACTAGCTTGACGATATTCCCATGTGTCCTCGGGAGCGCTTTTCCTATTATAAGAGTTTGTTGCGGCTTGTCCTTTGCTACAAAAGGATTGGGCCACCTTGCTGCACTTTATTTACTTTTGTTACTTGTTGCTCGTTACAACCTATATTATCACAAAACTATCTGTTACCACTTATTTCAGTACTTGTAGAGAATACCTTGCTGAAAACCGCTTATCATTTCCTTCTGCTCCTCGTTGGGTTCGACACTCTTACTTATCGAAAGGACTATGATAGATCCCCTATACTTGTGGGTCATCAGTAATGAGCAGTTAAATCATAAGCCCCGCCTTTCCCACTGTAAGTTGCTCTGAAGAAGCAACCATTAATACACTCTTCTTTGAATCCGCTCATACTACTCCATCCGTCACTGTTTATACAACGCGCTTCAGAAAAAAGAACAAAAAATCTGTGGGACCAAGGCGACTAGCGACCGGCCTGAAAAATAGCATTAGTAGTTATAGCACGACATCTATTACTAGAGGGAATAATGCGTACACACATGCATGTAGTGCTTCCACCCCAGGTACACACATGCATGCACTCCGTAGTAGTACAGTACATGGAGAGAAAATTGTGGACTTGATTGCGGTTACCACGCCCTAATTAATTGAGCATCAAACCAAACGCGTCTAAAGTCTCTCTGGTGGTGGAAATGCATTGAGAGAAATGCATCATAATGAAGTGCGCCCTGTAAACTGTGACGGAGGGTGGAGTAGTATGAAGGTGCAAAACCAAGTACGCATGCTATTGCGCTTTGCTCTTCGCCCCTTCGTGAAGTCGAACAATGATGGTACTCCGCATGTTGGGTACTACAGTGTATGCCTCTGACAATCTGACACGGAATGGACTGATGCATGTCCACCGAGGGTAGGTTGCATTACTCAAAAGGCGTAAGCGAGCTTCACCTTGTCCTGCAAGCTTCTCCTCGTTCTGCGAGTTGATGGGAAACACCAAAAAGTAGTGCTAGTCCATACTCCCTCCTTTCCGGTTAATATGGCTTAATCTTTTTTGCGGGTAAATGAGAGAGCTTTATTCATATATAAGCATTCTTAGGATGATCAGCCAAGACACTGGTCACTAGGAAGCGAGGTACCCCGCAAAAAAAGAAGTAGGAAGCGAGGTGTTTCATCAAGCCAGCTCTCGGCCACATTCAAAGTGCAGCAAGCACGGTTCGCACGAAGATGCGCCGCAAGGTTTGCTGACCTATTTACATGCTGAATAACAAAAAAAGAGGAAATATTACTGAGCGCTACTATTTTTAACAGGATATGAGCCAGAATTAAGCGAGAATTGTGGCGAGTGTTCCATGCAATCAACTTCCATTATCACATGCGAGAACCCTCGAAGAGAACCAAATGTGTTGAAGATTGCTTTATCACATTTTAAAATTATAATAAGAGTGCAAACGCTCCTCCATCCGGTTCCTAGTACTAGTATAGTACGTACCTTTATGGACTATAGTAGTAGTACTAGTAAACTTTGCGCTTGGCTGTTCGGGAAGTCGAACAATAATAGCACTAGTAGTATAGTGTATGCTTCTGGCAATCTGACACCGAATTAACTGTTGCATGTCCACCACCTGAGCGAGGGAGAGCTTGCATTAGTCAAAAGTTTCTCCTTGTCCTGCGAGCCACCGCACGCAAGCTTCTCTCGTCCTGGAACCTTCTCCTCGTTCGGCAAGTTGACGGGACACAGCAAAGTAATGCTAGTCCATGCTGCCTCCTCTCCGGTTAATATGGCATAATTTCAAACGAGATAAATACACTGTCTGCACTGTATATTTGTAAAAATACGGTCAGTGGACTTCATAATACGCTCATTGCGCTCAATATACATATTTTCCAATGGTCATACGGTCACTAGTTCACCCTGACTGAGTATGTGTGTGCATGCACGTGTAGGTTGAGCACTTGAGCGTGACCATGTGTGTTCCGTCGTGTGCTCGGACATGCATGCATTAGGGCGTCACGCGCGTTTTTGCGTCCATGTGTACGTGTGACTGTTGCATACACATAGGGGGAGTACGTGTAGGGGCCACTAAGGAGCAGTCAAATCACACAGTAAGTTAGTCGGAAGAAGCAACCATCATTTCACTCTTGAATGACACGTACGCAATATAAAATGGTTGATATGGAGAGAAAAAGAAAACCACTATATATACACTAGCAGGAGCCTAAGCTACAAGCCTGCTTGCTTAGGTTGCTCTCTTCACAAGCATAGAACGACGAGCCTGATCCCGTAGCTGGGGGAAGGGAACAATGTTCTGCGTAGACGCGGTCGACATCGGCGAGGGAGAAAACCCACAGTCGGTGCGTCCCAATCGGGGGTCACCGCGGTATATGGGCCGATGCCGCGTCCCAACCGCCCTTCTAACTACAGCCTGAAGTCCCAGGTAGTCCATCTTCCTTTAGGAGCCGGCTTGCTCCACTGCCGTAGCTCCATCTCATCACACTTCTTCAATATCTTTGCCATCAGGGATGCTCAGGTCGATTTTAGTGGAACTGCACAACAGCATCGTATGATCCGAGGGTGCCAGCCGTTTTTCCTTCCCGACATGGAAAGTGCTATGGAACAAGAGGTACCAGAAGGTGGAGAACCAAAGAGTGCTGCTTCTATTGTTGCTGACATTCTCACTAAAGAATCTCCCTCTAGCACATTCCTTCAATAGGTTCTACCTGGCCAGGAAATTAAATCATGTTTAGGGTTTAGGGATTAAGTCGTAGTGACCCCATCAGTAGTTTTTCTATCGTACGTGCTCTCACAACTTTTTTCTTTAGTTGTGAAGTAAATATTGGCTATGATCTGTGAATCATTGAGATGCATCAGCATGCGTGTTAGTTTTCCTTTGTATTTGATGGAATGTTGTAACGGGGCAACCTTGGAATAGGAATGAAAATGGAGTGGAAAAGTTTCCGTTTTTCCGGAGAAAAATGGAAAGGAGAGAAACCAATGTTTCGTTTCATTGGATCGCGCCATCGAGCAAAACCAACGTTTAAATCATGTCTGTCGTGTTCGTGTCTCACCCTCCTCCACGGCTCGACCCCACACGGTCGCTCGGCATGCCACTCACCGCAAACCGAGTAGTATACCATAACTTTCCCGCCTGCTTGTTGATGGATCGCGCCATGGAGTACTAGCACTACTGGAAGAGATTGACGAGTTTGGGGAGGACAGCTAGCTGTAGCACGGGCTCCCAAGAACTTACAACTGGAAGAGATCGCGCATGTTGTAGCCGGCTATTGCGACCTTTGAACGCGGAGCAGCCGCGTGCACCCGGAAGTGGCGCAGGCGACGCTCTCTCGGTCGGCGCGCTGCAATCAATGCCGGTGCCAGTGAGAGGTCGCGTCCGCTCTGGCCGCGCATGAATGCGGCACTGACCGTTTCAGGCGGGAAGCACGGGCGGGTGATGAAGAGGGTTCGGGTTGGTCAGGACCAGCCGTGGCAGCGGTCTGGACATGCGCAAACAAGAGATGTTGTACGTTAATATTGCTGCGTATATAATTAACAACGTAAATAATGTGCCAGTTGGACAAATATGATTGGAGATGGAGATGGAAATGGAATTTTACGTAAACACGGATATGCATGTCTATGTCTATGTGTGTGTGCGCGACGACTCTCGCGACCTGGAAGCGGGGGCGTGTTTTTGATCGAGTTTTCTTTCTTGGTATGTTAGAAAATCAGTTTTTCTAATTCACATCTAGATGTTATTTAAGGATATCACATCTAAGCTCCCACAAGTATATAATGTAGCAACAAGAAACAAAAAAACTAGGAAAAGACCACAAACAGAGTGGACATCAACTTATATGTGACATAACTATGTCACATCTAGATGTGTCCTAGACAGACCCTTAAAAAATTGTCCGCCAGTTTTCGTTTCTTTTTTCCGGGAACGCGCATATTCTATTTAAAACCACTACTATGGAGAGATTTTTTACTCCATTATACCCTCTTGTTTGATAGAGTTTCTCGCATCTCGCTCTCTCACCATCTCCATATCAAAACAAGATGACAGTGTCCACTCTATCTCTCTCCTCACCGGTGGTCACAGATCCGGCCGAATCCCATCCGCTGCGGGAGGTGAGGAGGTGCAGCATTGACGTTGTCGCCGTCGGTGACGGAGGAAGCCGATGTGCACCGTCCTCTCGGAGCCGGCGCTGGCGCGGACGAAGATCCTCCGCGCCCTTGTTCGCTGCCGTCGTGTGGGCAGATCTCGCCCACCCGCCTAAACGACATCTCGCCCACCTGAGGTATAACTTCTTGTACTGGTCTAGCTCCCCAGGTCGCTGCGTGCAGGTTTTCTTCTATGCGACTACTCCCCAGCTCCCCATGCATAGTAGCTAGGGTTCGTCGGCTGGTCCAACATCACCTACTAGTACTATTATAGAGGAAATGCCACTCAAAAAGTTGTCCTGATTTATGCCTCGGTGGAGGTATACATGTTGTTTCGACAAAAAGTACATGGTGGTTGTGCGGTCATTGTCCATATGGTGGTAGTACTATCACTGGTTAAATGAAGAAATGCTTTTTTTCTCGGGTATCCTGGTTTAGTTCCCATCAAGATAATTATGATGCTTCTGTTTGTTGGTGTACTTTTCATTAATTCTAATTGAAAATTGAGAAGTCGTTGCTAACCCTTTTTATATTTTTGGAAATAGCGATGCGTGTCTCCATACCCGGGCATGTCTTCCTCAATTTTAGTGGAACTGCACAAAATTGGATGGCCATTGTTGTTCCGCCTCACTGTCCTCTGCCACGTGGTTCTTCCTTCCTCGAGCTTGATTACTGAGAAGAAACAGACCACGGTGAGGATTTGTCAAACTTCTTAGGTGCCTCACCCAAACTTGATGCCAACTGGGTGATGCATCACCACAATGACCTATCGATGCTCATGGTTGCGCCTCATGGTTGCATCGGCTGGTGAAGCTGATCGATTTTCGACAAAAAACAAGCTATCTTCCATCAGTGCTCTTTGCTTGTTACGCACAAAGATGATATCCTTCGTCAGTTCACCTTGGTTGCGTTGGAGACGCAGTCGTCTTTCACGTTGGTGCAATTTTTGCTAGGGTTTTACGACAGGTGGGCCCAAAATGTGGCTGGCTCACCTGTCATATAGCCAAAAGCAGGTGCAGTGAAGGCACCGGAGCTCAGTCCGTACTACAGTAGTATATATATATAAGCGAGAGCCTCAGTGCTTGTTCGCTAGAGTTTGCACTCTCCACACGCTCGCCGCACTACATATATGTTACACGCTGGAGGCTCGACGTTCATTTGCTAGGGTTTGCTATATTCACAGTCTCTCACCCTCTCTTCACCAGATCTAAACAAGACTGCGTTGGACTCTTGTCTCTCTCTCCCTCCTCACAGCTGGTGAAGGAGGCGTCTGTATCCTGTCGCACCGGGAAGGGAAGGAGGTGCAGCGTTCACTCTATCGCCTTCGGCGAGGGAGGCAATCCACTGCAGGCTGCACTGTTCTCTTTCACCTAGCACCTGTGCGGGAGGGCCACCGACCCCTTCTTCCTCGCTGCCGTACGTAGTGTGGGCTGATCCGGCCTCCCGCCGCACGCCTTGCCACATCCCGACGACCCTAAGGTATAAGTTTCTTTCAAACCGTCGTTGCTCTAGCTGCATGTGGATCTTTTTCGATATGTCGTCGAATCTAGGTCTTGGTTCAAAGAGGAAAGAAGGGTGCGGTGGGCTGGAGCAAGAATCTAGGATGTGGTTCAATGAGGAAAGGAGGGGCGGAAAGTAGTATAGACTGGCTATCCAGCCGCTTTGTAGGCCGAAAAGGGAAAAAGGGGGTAACCCAGTACACACATCTGTAAGGAACCGATCTCTTTGTTGAAAAGGGAAAGAAACTGGGGGGTCGGGTAGTTTGTGCACGACTAGATTTGCTACCCTCACATAGGAAGAAGGTCCAAAGAGAACAAATATGGGACCAGCGCATATATGCTACTTGGCTACATACTCTGCATCACCCATTTATACGTGTGGACGCACATGGTGCTGATTTTGCTATTGTTAATCTCAGAATTAACTACTGATCTGTTTTAAAAGAATTTCTCTATTAATATGAATCAATGCAACCGTTTTAGAAATGCTACTGTCCTATACTTTGTTTTCCATCAAGATAAGGTAGATGCTTCTTTTTGTGGCCGCATGTTTCATCCTCCTTTATTGGCCAGTAATGGTTTTCTTTTTTGCCTCTTAAAATTGGGATATCTATTCAAATTTTGCTATAGAAAACTTAAATGTCACACCGGCAACTTTGCTTGATTTCAGTGCAACTACACAAAACTTGATTGGATTTCCTATTCGTGTTGGTAGATTCGTATTTTATGTTGGTCGTCTCATGAAAGGTCAGTACAGGCCTTCATCCACATGATTGTGTAGTGTGCTTTGAGATGCTGTGCTACTTGTATTGGTACTGTTTTAAATAAATGACGAATTGAAGCTATTGTATTGCTGTCTTTTCCCATTAAGTAGTGAACAAAAATGGGACCAACCCAGACATGATGCTTGTTGCTTTGTTACAACAAATTTAGCATCACCCCCTTTATAAGCCAGTAATTGATGCCACTCTCAGAATTAACTACTGAATCTTATTTCAAAACTGTAACACTTGTTAGGGATTGGCGGGATTACCATTTTTGTGGCCGCATGTTTCATCCTCCTTAATTAGCCAGTAATTGATTCCTTTTTTGCCTCTGTTTATACAGGGATATCTCTTCAACTTGTTGCTATTGTGACATTTTGATTCGCTACGCGAAACACTTTGCTTGATTTCAATGCAACTGCACAAAACGAGATTGGATTTCCTATTCATGTTGGCAGATTCGTACGTGATCTTGTGTGCGTCATGACAGGTTGGTACTTGCCTTCATCCACATGATCGTGCAGTGTGTTTTGAGATGTTGTGCTACTTGCATTGGTACTGTTTTAAATAAATGATGAATTGAAGCTATTGTATTGCTGTCTTTTCCCATTAAGTAGTGAACAAAAATGGGACCAACCCAGACATGATGCTTGTTGCTTTGTTACAACAAATTCAGCATCACCCCCTTTATAAGCTTTGTCGTTCTTTATACATGTTGAAACAAGGCATTGTTAAGATAATGTCTCAGTCAATATGAATGAATCACACTGATGGAGAATTGCTACTCTCTTGCTTTGTTTCCCATTAAGATAAAGTAGATCAGTAGATAATTTTCTTCTGGGAGTACAAGTCATCAACCATTATTTCTTAGTAATTGTTTCCCTTATACCTATTGTTGCTTATAGGGATATCAAAATTAAATCTCGGTTTTATTCCAACTTCGATTTTAGTTGAACTGCACAAAAGGAGCCAATGTGTAAGGCAAACTGCTACATTACTGGGTCTAGTTGGTCGTTCCACTTTGCAGAAAGAAGCAGTCACTGTTTGCACTACATTACAGAAGGAATGACCGAGAAGCTTTACAGAGTATTATTAGACACCGGTGACATGACTAGTCTATAGAGACCATTGGCAATTTAACAACACGTGGAGTGCCCTGGGCAAAAAGTGCCCAAACAAGTACAAAAGCTACGACAGGACTCCACGATCATAGGCATTACATATTTTGAATGGGAAAAGCTTGTCGAAGTTTAATCATTGATGTTAGCAAGAAGACGTTAGTTTAATATATTGGAATTGGAAAACCTTGTCAAAATTTGCTCATTGATGTTAGCCAGAAGACATGCACTTGATATTTTTGAGTGGGACACGCTTGCTGTGAGCAGCGTCGAGTGTTTTTTCCTATTCCTGTGTTCAGTTTAGAAGTAAATAGTCACTCTACTGAGATATTCCTGTGTTAAGAGTTTGTTCTGAATATTGTCTATGTAATGTGAGGCCTTGTGTTTGATTGCAAAGTTGAGCATGGAATGTTGTGGCATGCGGCATCACGAGCTGTTCACCATGCCTCCTAAGAATAATGCTTCGTATTTTTTTGCATGTCGATCTAATGCCAGTGATTTGCTTGTTAAGAAGATCATCCTCTTCTGTTGTTTCCGTGCTTAAGAAGTTCATGGTCTGATGTTTCATTCATAGCCTATACGACAAGTCGGGTAGGTTAGACGTGAAACCATATGATCTTCCGACCAACTCATGATATTAGGCCGTGATTGGATTGTCGTTTTCCAACCAAAACTGCTTGTAAAACTGACGCTTGTAAATTAAAGCAGATGGTCTCGGGCGAAGGCGCTTGGTTGGTTGATTTCGACTAGTAAAATATCGGAAGTACTTGACACACGATAAAAACGCTAAACGACACTCGGACAATTGCTAATCCAGCCGTTAGCTGTTGTTTCAGCCTTGCCCATGGATGGCATGATACGCACGTCGTGCATGTATCGTCTGGTAATGTCGTCCATATAGCAGTGCTCGTAAAATATACACTGGTCTCTCAAATTACACACGTAACCCGCCGGTTTTACTTACAGACCTCGGGCACTCGGTTTCATTACGCCTGTATTTTACGCGTTGTTTTCGATGACGAGTAAATTACACTTGTATGTTAATACAGGTTTGAAATAAACCAGAGCTCCCAAGCGCGGCCTTACCGTTTCATGCCGTCTTAGTTTCTCGAAGGTGCTCATAGGTGTCTGATGATCCTGGCTTTCTGAATGAGTAGCGGGCGCTGTATCAGACCATCCATAGGGCCCGCGAGGCCCTCTCTGTTGTCCTTCGAGTTGTTGCGCTCGCCGTGGCACCGAGCATTTTTAACATCGTCAACGAACATGAGGATTCAGGAGATGACTTTATTTTGACTGGATGACACTAGGGATCCACTAGGGCCATAGCCGTACGTACGCAAGTGCCTCCTTATTATGTACAACTATATATTTTTTGCTTTCTCCTGGTTTCCTGACATCACGGTCGCACACCATTGTCAACCTATGTAGTCAATATAAATGAGAGAATTGCACAAGGTGCGGCCGACAGCTGGGACCAAGTAGCTCGAGCAGTATTTGTGTTTTTGAGGCGTGAGCACTGCAGAGTTTTTCTTAGCGATGATTTCGCTGTTGTTCAGAGGAGAGCAGGGTATTAACTGGGCGGGCTATGGCCCGTCTAGCCCAGGCCAGATATCCAGCCCAGATACTAATTTTTTCAAGATGAAAATGGCTAGCCCAGCTATACGTCTTTTTGAGGAATACCCAGGCAAGGTCAACTTGTTATTCTCCGCCCCATTGGGCTGCAAATCTTTCCTAGGAGGGATGCATTAGGCTTAACAGGAAAATGGGCTTTAAAAAATAATAAATTGGATGTAATTAAAAAAACTGGGCAGTAACTATAAAAAATGCACCAAACACGAAATTAGTTTATAAAATATTATTTATGGATTTTGAAAATCTTAAATTTTCATTGTTGCGCGCGCAATGTTTCGTTGGATTTTTACGTAATACAAATTTATATTTAATCTGACTTGAAATTTCGGGATAAAAATATTTCGAAGCCCATCAAAATGTGGGAAATTTTATTGAATTCTGTCTTCAACGGTTGGTTGAAATTATTAATCATTGTCCTAGCTAGAAAATGGGCTGTACTTTTAACAAACTGTAAATGGGCAGTTGTAAATTCCATTAGATTTCCAAAATGGGTTGTACATTCTTACAAAATGCAAATGGGCTATAAGTTCTCTGCCACACACTTGCGGGCCTACTAAGTGAGGCGTCCCCTAAAAAAATAAGTTGACGCGTATGCAAGGCTTTGCCAACTTAATATAGTCAACACACGGTTCTAGCAGCAGTGGCCGTTGGATGTCTATCCAACGGATGTCGTGCTTCTTCTTCAATCTCGGATATTCTTAGCTTCGGCCGCCCAAAAAATGATTCCTCCCCCTGACATCTGGGGCGCACCGTTTCGGAGGCTGACCTGTTGGCCTACTAAGTTGGAGCGTACCAAGGGCTTTGTCAACTTAGTCAATAATAAACGTTTCTAGCTTCAGTGACCGTACGATGTCCATCCAACGGCCGTAGTGCTTCTTCAACCTCTGGTCTTCTTGGTCCAGCCGCCCAAAGCAGCGCTGGTCGTGCCGCCTGCTCCTGCCTCCCGTGGCCGGTTGTGCTGTCGCGGAGGCCTCACCGCCCCCATACTACTCCCACCACTGGCCAGGCCATCCCTCCACTCACCCACACCCTCTGTTATTCTGCGGTGATGGCAGCCTCACACCGTAGCCAAACCAGTGAACCCTCGTCCTCCTCTCCGCGCGGGCTTCCGCTGCTGCGTCTTCCCCGGCTCCGCGTCGTCCCCTTCCTAGGCCTCGTCATCGTCCAGACCACCGCCCTGGTGCTCTCGGCGCGGCGTGGTCAACGTGATCAACGACCGACTTCCATCAGAAGAGTACTGTACATGGAGAGGCTGACAGCTGGGTCCAGGCGGCTGCAAGGAAGTGCCTCCTTATTACGCGCAAAATAATTATTCCTCCACCTTACAGCAGGGACCCACCGGACGAGCCACCTTCTTTCGCGAAAAAATGTTTCCCCCCTGACTGCTCGGACCCACCGAACGGGCCAGCGTATTTCGCGAAAAAAATGTTCCCCCCACTGTCAGCTCAGACCCACCGGAAGTGCATCCTTATTACGCACAAAAAATGAATACTCCCCCTGCTAGCTGGGACCCACCATGGTGCGAGGCTGACTTGTGGGCCCACTAAGTTGACTGGGACGGGGGTCTTTGTCAAATTTAGTCAATATGAACGATTCTAGCTCCAGTGACCGTATGATGTCCATCCAACGGCCGTAGTGCTTCTTCAACCTCTGGTCTTCTTGCTCCAGCCGCCCAAAGCAGCGCCAGTCGTGCCGCATGCTCCTGCCTCCCGTGGTCGGCTGTGCTGCCGCGGAGGCCTCACCGCCCCTACTATTCCCACCGCTGGCCAGGCCCTGCGGCGACGGCAGCCTTACACCGCAGCCGAACCAGTGAACCCTCGTACTCCTCTCCGTGCGGGCTTCCACTGCCGCGTCTTCCCCGGCTCCCCGTCGTCCCCTTCCTAGGCCTCGCCGTCGGCCACCACCCTGGTGCTCTCGGCACGGCGTGGTCAACGTGGTCAAGGAACAACTTCCATCGAACGTGGACTATACATGGAGAGGCTGACAACTGGGTCCACGGCCGCAGCAAGGAAGTGCCTCCTTATTACGTGCAAAATAATTATTCCTCCACCTGACAGCGGGGACCCACCAGACGGGCAATCGTATTTCGTGAAAAAAAATGTTCCCCCTGACTGCTGGGACCCACCAGCTACACCTTCGCACGCAAGGAAGTGCGTCCGGGCAAAAAAAAACAAAATGATTCGCCCCCCTGACTGCTGGGACCCACCAGCTACATCTTCGCACGCAAGGAAGTGCCTGACAGTCGGGACCCACCTGGTCGAAGCGTACGTAGCGTTGTCATTCTGGTCGCGAACGTGTACATACATATATACTGGTCGATGTAGAGGCGCGCACATGTCGTAGTAGAAGCGCGCATGTAGCATGTACACGTACGTACAGCGGTCAGGGTGCAAGGAAGAAAATACGGCCACGTATGTGTACATACGGGCATGGTCTCGAACGCCTACTCGCGCATACGTACGGCGAGGGCTCGTGTACACGGCTGGGTCGGAACGGAGAAACAACATCGTCTTCGTGTTCATGGGGAGGCAACGGAATGCGTCGTGTTCATCGGGAGGGCTTGGACAGAACAGGCGATGGAAATGAGGCCTGGTGTACCGCAGAACGGAGGAAACGGCCTTGTGTTCGACCGGCCACGTTCGAAACAGGATCCTGTTCATCGGGAGGGGTGTGGCGTACCGCAAAATGAAGGAAACAGACATCCTACGATCGCTGGGTCCTGTTGATCGGGAGGGGTGTGGCGTACCGCAAAACGGAGGAAACGGACCTCCTACGGTCGAAACGGGGGTCCTGTTGATCGGGAGGGGTGTGGCGTACCACAAAACGGAGGAAACGGACTTGTGTTG
>NC_041392.1:522539499-522593570 GCF_002162155.2 Triticum dicoccoides | reverse complement strand
GGGCACCCCTCCACCGTCTACTGTTCATCCATCCCTCCACACCACGGGGTCCTGTTCAACCACCCCTCCACCGTCTACTGTTCATCCAGCCCTCCACACCATGGGGTCCTGTTCATCCACCCCTCCATGGGCACCCCTCCACCGTCTACTATTCATCCAGCCCTCCACCACACCACGGGGTCCTGTTCATCTAGAGGCAACGCCACCGCTCACTGTTCATCCAACCCCCCTGCAACGCTCACTGTTCATCCCATCGATCGGCTTCAGTTAGCAGCAGTAGCGAAGGAATCACTCGATCGGTTCAGTTAACAGCCATCGGGTTCAGTAACGCGTAGCCTGCAGTGCAATCGCTCGGGTTTAGTTAGAGCGCAACGCCTCGCTCGGGTTCAGTTAGAGCCAACGCCTCGCACACACGCGCGTACGTGTACGAGATAAACGCACATCGCTCGGCCCCCGACCTCCCACCGTAACCGGGAACTCCCCGAAATTTCCCCCCCCCCTCGCTTCTACCATGGTTTTTTCCGTCATGGACGGCCCAAAGAATGTCATGCAGCTGCGTCTCCGGCCCGCCCAGGACGACAAGCCCATTTTCTATCATGATTTTTTTGTCATAGAAGTAGGAGCCCACCACATCTATGATGATACCGGGTTTTGTCACAATTATCGTCATAGAAGTGTCATATGTATGACAGAAAAAAATTCCGTTCGGCCCAAAATGTCACGGATGTGTCTTTTTTTGTAGTGATATCTTCTTCAGCAGGTAGCATTGTCTGCTCTGAAGACCTTGTTTTCACTCCAGATTTCTCCATCACCAATTCAAATGGCTGATGCACAGGAAGAGCAGTTGAATATACAAACATTGTTGACAAAAGCAATGAGAAATACAAAAAAAGTATGGCATGGTATAATTCACATATATGATGCTTGGCTAAACAGCATGGCATTGCATAATTCACATATATAATGCCTTGCAACAAGATAGCATTGCATAATTCACATATATAATGTCTTGCAACAAGATGGCATTGCATAATTCACATATATGGTAATTAGACACTAAACAGGTGGCATTCACACAAAGCATGTCTAAACTAAGCAAATGACATAGCAATGCAAGATACCATACGCACGATATGAGCAACATAACCTTGCCAAGTTAGAGCATGCACCTCGGGGGAGGGGGATAGGACTGGTCATCTGTCTCTGAATCCTCCTCTAAGGAGCTATCTGTAACCAGCAAGACATGCGCTTCGTCAGATAGCATTATCTGCTCTGAAGACCTTGTTTCCACTCCAGATTTTTCCATGACTATGTCGAATGGCTGATGCACAGGAAGAGCAACTGAATGTACTAAAATTGTTGACAAATTTAACACATAATAAAAAATGATGTCATGGTATAATTCACATATAAGATGACTGGCTAACTAGGGTGGCATTGCAAAATTCACATATATGATGCCTGGCTAAACAAGATGGCATTGCATGATTCACATATATGATAAAGAAACTAAACAGATGGCATTGACACAAAGCATGTCTGAACTAAGCAGATGACATCTTTGATGTCTACAGTAAGCAATGCAAGGCACCATATGCATGATATTACCAACATCAGCATGCCAAGTTAGAGCGAAGACCTCATGGGGTAAATAGGAGTGGTCTTCTGCTTCTGAATCCCCCTCAGAACAGTTATCTTCATCTTGATTACGATCCAAAATGGGTGGAGGGGGGCTGCCTTTGCGCCCACCATGGAGCGATGTCTGCATGAAATTTTATTGCCACGCAAGGCTCGTCTCTTTTGCTCTACATGTTCAGTTCCATTATGTACAATAACTGACATGCATAGGAATAAAACATAGTGAGATTATGTAAGGAGTGCATGCACAAATCCAGAGTGATGGTAGCAAACTATGGATAGACCCAAAACCAATGATAGCAGGAAGATAATAGCTTTAGTTAAAAAATATAGATAATGGATCCTTTAATGTTTGTTTGCACCCAACATGAAACTCATAGTAGACACCCGAGATTAACCAGATAGTAGACAGATAGTACTGATTGCTGCCCCAATATGTACCCCGCAACCATTTAAAAACTCAAGTTTCAGCATAAGTTTGGACCTGACTCGGAGTCTAATAGGTGAACACAATGATAAAGTAGCATGTCATCATATTAAGCGATGCATAACGTAAGCATACACGGAAGAGTGCGACCTCTCTTGCGGACCCGTGTAGTCCTCAAGGTCATCTGCTCAGTTGATGATGGTAATGCAGTTGTCATGGCTGTCGGCGACGGGGAAGAAGATCTGAGGCAGCAAAAGACAGTCTGGAGAGCGGATCCCTGATGTGGTGAACCCTTCCGTCGTTGGAGCAGCTGAGCTGGGGTGGAACACAACACCACAGGAGCAAGACAAACCACACAAGGTTTTCTTTTGGCACATATATGTAACAGAAATAATTGTGTAAGGTATTGTTTGAATTTGAGGATTCTAACAATGCAGGGATAGGAAATAGACAGGAATAGGATAGGAATGCATCTGCAAAACAGAGAATTTAAAAACACAGGATTTCTGCCAATCTGGGTGTTTGGTTCACAAGAATTGGAAGAACACATGATGCAAAGAAGCATGGTGAGATTAAGTCAAACCACAAGAAAATGTACGGTTATAATGCTATTATGCTACTATCTCTTAGTCTTGTGCTTCATGAATAGGAATTTGAAAAGGAGGACAAGTGGAAATTAAAATTCCTACGGTTTTTCTTTCAAGAGACACTAAAGGAACAAATCCTACAGTTTTCCTTTGCTCCATTCCTTTGCACCAAGTTCATGAAAAGTAGTACCATAGGAAACTTTCCAATTCCTATGTTTTTCATTCACTTTTCCTTTCAAGCACTGGTGATTTTAGTAGGCAGGCTTGAGCAAGGAAAAGCCTACACTAAAAATGTTTTTGTGCTACTTCTATTGCTTTGGACCCAGGCCACTGCCCTACTAGCTCAGCTCCCAGGGCCATCAACAAATGCACAACTCAAACGCGCAGAGATAAATAATGATGGCATTCAAGAGAGTCCATCACGGATAGCAAAGTTTCCTGGTACCTCACTGCTTGTCATATAGTAGGATAAAATAATCGTATTTCCCGTTACTCTGTGTCCTCAGTGGACAATATATATAACATGTAGAGTAAAAAAGAGATGCAACAAGTGTACAACCTCTTTGGTGAAGCCATGTCGATCTCAGCGTGATTGGGTTGGCCGGTGAGGATGCTCCGGCTGACTTGGCTATTGGAGGAGGGAAAGAAGATCTTAGGCGTATGGAGACGGAGCCTGAGGTACTGCTCCGCTGTGATGGAGGGTTTTGTCGTTGGAGCAGCTCCGGTGAGTTGTACGATGCCGAGGCTGAAGCAGGGCAAGAGAGACAACGTTAACCTGAGTGGAATTCTAATAGAATCTCCAATAGATGATGTAAAATACATAACCACAAAGTGCTAGATGTAAAATACATCAGCCGCTCGTCTCTGAACTTAACTGGCGAAACTGAATTTAATTATCGAAACTGAACTTAACTGTCGAAATTGAATTTTCCTATCGAAACTGAACGCACTAGAGGTGAGGCTACACGTCAATCGACTGACTTTTTCATCTCTGGCCAGTCGATTTTGCAGCCGTTGGACACGAAATCAAGGGCATGCAGTTCATCTTCAACCTCCACCCCCTGAGCCGCCAGCCACTACCGGCCAAACAGCCGCCCCCCGTCGCCCGCGGCCGGCGATGCGTCGCCCCGCCCGCCTCGAAAACACTCCCCACCGCCGGTCCGCCGCCGCCCCGGCCATCCCTCTAGGCCCCCAGGCCGAGCTTTTTCTCCGGCTATCCCCACGCCACCGCCCCACCACCGCCGGCGACCACCGCCCCCACCCTGAACCCTAAGATAGATAGTGGGGCACCTCTCCGGCGAGCCCCCCTCCTCGCTGCGGCTGGTTCTTCCTTAACTCCTGCGAGCTCCCCACCCCCTAAAAATCGACTGACCCAAAAGTCTATTCAGTCGACTGAAGTGTAGCTAAATCGGAGCAGCATCGCAAGCAAGAGCAAGAGCAGCAGCGCGAGCAAGAGCAAGAGCGAGAGTAGCAGCGCGAGCAAGAGCAAGAGCAGACAAGGCAGGGGACCGAGAGCAAGAGCAGAGCAGCAGCGCGAGTGAGAGCTAAAGCAGCAGCAACTCCTACTGATGTGGAGGTCACCGCCGAGGGAGCGATGCCATGGAGGAAGTGGCCAGCGACGCCGCCGTGGATGGAGCCGCACCGTGTCGGCCGGCTCAGGACGGAGCGCCGACAGCATAATGAGATCGAATCAAGAAGAAAATGCGGCGATTAGTGTACAACCTCTTTGGTGGCGCCGATTAGGCCACAGCTTCATCCGAGGAATGGAGGTGGCATGAAAGACGAGGGGAACGTCGGGGCAGCTTCTTGGAGGTGGAGGACGGGATGGCTGAACCGGCGGGACGACCAGATCGATGACGGATCCGCATCCAGTACGGTGGATGAGGGTCATCGAGGTGTTGTTGTGGACGACGTCGTCGGGGAAGAGGCTCCGGCTGGGAGGCGGACGGAGGAGGGTGTGGGGCTTCGCGGGTTTTCCCGGCCTCGGTATACGAATGGGTGGACGGATGAGATGGGAGTGGGGAACCATGGCTTAGGGATGCACTTGTCCGAAATGTGGGGTAAGTTACGAAAGTAACCCCACCGATTTGAGGCGGTTCTTTCGGTTCAGGGGTATCACGGGCATTTCACGTGTCGGGATTTCACAGGAGGTGGGAGTTTTCGCGCGCGTTGTAATTTTGGAATAGCAAGGCGCGGGTTGAGATGGAGGGTGTTGTCGGAGCATAACAAGACAAAGATATATCTTAAATATTTCGGGCTAACAAGGCGCGGGTTGAAATTTCCGGACAAGCCTAACATGTACTGTACCAAATCAATTCGTACTACAAATGTCATTCAAAACTTTGAATTCATTTTATGTTCAATTAAAATATTTCGCTATGTGTATAATGCATGCAACCTACTACTCAAATGAACGTTTTAGTGCATTCCAAACGTATATACTACTGCTTCAATATGAACTAAATTTGAATTCATTTCTCTATTTGAATAAGATCTACAATAATGATTGTTGTGAAGTCAAAGCATTTGAATTCGTTTCTCTATTTTAATCAGATCTACAATCATCATTATTGTCAAGTTAAACCATCGTTTGTGTATTATCTTCACAGCACACCACATGATTAGTCTCGAGTTCCATATGAACTATGTGTACTATATGAACTCGAACTCAATATTTTGAATCCACTTTATGTTGATTTCAAATCATAGTACATTTCAAGCTCTAGCTAGATCTTCATAATCTAAACCATGTCTCATATGTATAATGTGTTTATCACATTATGTATGGTGCCCCGCCCCTACGCCTACAAGTATTTAGATGTGAGTTGCCAACACCACACATTACCACAAATTCAAATAAAATGTGAGAATGTTTGATATATAGTATTGTTTAGATTGTTCGATATTTAGTTGTAAGCTGCAAACGTCACACATTATCACAAATTCAAATAAAAGGTGAGATTGTTCGATGTATAGTATGGTTTAGATTGTTCGACATTTAGCTGTGAGTTGCAAACGCCATGCATTATCACATTATGGTATAACATGTGCAAAACCACAACATGCGTATCACCGCTATATTCACGCATGCATATGTTTAAAACACTATGATCTCCTATTCAAATATATGAATCTACTTTTCTAACATCACAAAATTCTAAATTTTGGAATGTTATAATAAATAGATATATTTGATTGATTGTTTGATTGATTGTCTGAAAGTGAGTGAATTCAAAACTTTTTGAAAGTTAAATGAGAGGGAATAAAAGGACTTTCCCAAACTTTCATATTTGCTTTCTGATCTCCATGAATTCAAATTATTTTCAAATACAAAACCCTTGAGTGAAGATGATATGACTTCTTCCATTTAAATTAAATGAAGGGTATTTGAAAATAATTGAATTTCATTTGGAAATATTTCAATTTATAACTTCATGCAGCTCAATGATTTTCATGAGAGAAGATAAAATGACTTCTTCAAATTATATGAAATATGAGTTGGGAGTTTCAAAGAATTAAATTCAAAGTTCTTTTGAATTTATTTTCAATTTGGAGTTATTTGAGTTTTATTCAAATTATTTTTCTCCAAAAATAAAAAATATGGAAATTAGGGTAACATGATTCCCTACAACAGAAAATTGGAGAGAAATAAATTTGATTTCATTTTGGTATTTTTAAAATGATTTTGTTGGATCTTATTAGAGCAGGAGCACTATTGGAATTATTATAATTTGTGTGTATTTTATTTAATGCTAGAAAAATGTTCATGTCGTAGAAAAATCTTTTTTTGAAAATTTTGATATATAATATGCCTATATAAAAATTTTATTTTATTTTTTATTCGGTTTTCCTTCTATTTCTATTTTTTTAAACTGTACGTGCGGCCCATATTTATTTATCGCCTACATGCGCAATATAGTAGCTTCTGGCGCCCCATTGTTTTTTCTCTTAAATGGGCCAGGCCCAGCCAGCCTTTCCATTTTTTTAGGCCGAATTTTGTTTTAAAAAAAACTGCACCACAGCGTGCGCGCGGCCGGCCGAAGGCCTTTAGGCCCATCCGCCTCTTTTCTTCTCTATTTCGTATATTTTCGTCTACGTTTAGTCCCACATTGTCTAGCCTTTAACCCCTAAGCCTTTTTTCCACCAATAAATATAGACCCATAGAGCCTCCAAAAATCATTCGATTCGGGTTAAATCAATATTTTGGCTTGACTAGATTCATTTAAGAAAAATATATTTCTCCTCTCCGGCGCGACTTCTGGAAATTGTCTCTTCTCTCCAAAGTTGTCTTTTCTCTGCCTTATAAAGGTATCTTTCTTTGTTTTTTTTATTCTTATACCTCCGTAGTTTATTATTTTTAGACTAATATGATAAAATAATTAGATTATCAATTAGTCTACGTATTTATACATTAGACCCTATCCCGTAGCTATTTTTTCTTTCGTAAAACAGTTTGACCCTGATTTTTCAAATAGCCATAACTTTTCACTCGTTAATCCAAATTAGATGAAACCAACGCCTATAGCTTCGTCTTGTTTTCACCTATCCAGTGAACCTGTCACATCAAAATTTTGAAATTTTCAAATTTCGAATTTTGTTCAGATTCATATTCAAACTTCTTTTGAACATAACTTGAGTTTCGTAACTCCGATTTAGTTGATTCTTTTTGCAAATCGAAGCTCTTGACCTAAACTTTCTGATAAGGCCAAATTCACTTAATTTTGGTACAGTTAGAAATTGTTTTATGTTGCAAGAGTTATTTGCTTGGTTTTGACGTTTTTCGAATTGTTTTCTTTGTTCTCTCCGATCTTTGAGTGATTGCTTATGTGTGGTTACTATTGCTTGCTTACGATAGATTGACCGAAGTGTGACGAGTAGAACTATCAAGAGTTATGAGTGCGAATCATCTTCATCAACATTGCAGGCAAGTTCACACTTTGATCATATCCCTTTCATACCCAGTTTTTATGCATTAGTTTCACCCTTAAACATTGCATGAGTAGGATTGATAACATGTGGGTATTGGGAAGTAGTTGATGAGGTAGGAACCTATTTCCCAGCATTCAAACCTTGGGAGTTACTATTACGTTATGCTTATATTGCCATGCTATGCTCGTAGACGTGGATTGGGTTTGAGAGTATTTCATGACAGATGTGAGATTGTTAATTAATGGTTTGCTTAAGGTGGCAACTTTAACACACATCTGGGTGGATTGAGGCACCTGGGTATTCCAGCGATTGCCTGTCTAGGCACCTGGGTATTCCAGGATTGCCTGTTTTTTTATGGACCGCCACCCAGGCTCAAAGGGATCATGAGATTATTCATACTAGAAACTTCTGTGTGCAGCCACAAGCTATTATGGGCTCTAGCATAGTTGATTAAGTCGTGTGAACTCTTACAGTGGTAGAACTAGCAGATGTAGGGGTTGTAGGTGGTACGGTCTACCCATCGTAAGGTGCAAACGCTTCTGAAAGACTATGTCTCGGTCATCCGTTTCTCAAACACCATGTAGTGCGAGAAATCCAACGGAGGAGATCGAGTCTTGTCGGGAAAAGTGCGCAAACCTCTGCAGAGTGTATAACCTAATCATGATTAGCCGTGTCCCTGGTTATGGACGTTTTGAGTATCTAGTACTTGGATTATCATGTGAATCTCATCATGTTACTTTAAATAATTTTGTTGGGTTTAATGATGTTACTTAATTGGGATTGAGAATGCTGTCAACCATTCTCAATGTTCAACAACCACCATGATAGTTAAATAAAATTTATTCCTTTGCAGTAGGGAAAATTTGGCTTTTCGCAAAAACATATAACCATAGAGCTTTTCCACCAAGCATATATGCATGTAGTGATAGCCATTGTTCATCATTTCTCTATATGGTGTGAATTTGCCAATACATTCAATGTACTGACCCTTTGTGGCTGCAACGTCTCATGTTGCAGGATATCTTACGACGAGTAAGTGATACGTTAGGGTTACGATTTCTACACTCAACTTTGCCGTTGGTGTTGATGGGAATCCACAACCTTGTTACTTCCGCTATTTTGGATTGAGGTAATAGTATTTATGTTACTTTACACATGTGATTTACCTCTGTTATAAATCCTCGAGTACTGTGTGTGTCAGCATATCGATCTAGAGATGACACCTAAGCACAGAGACTTGGCCGTCTAAGGTCGGGTCGCTACAACTTTCATATCAAATTATGATCTTTGTTAGCCTCTTACACCCACACAATCCTCTAACCTTTGTAGCTACCACTAACTTTCTCTCGTGCATGCACACGCCCTCCTCACCCTCCCCGTCCCTCAACATTCTATCCATCACGCACATTCCTTTTTTTCTTCTTTAGGTCGTTCTCCCGCAGTCTCCACAACTCCTTTTCGACACACACCGATCGATAAACCTCTCCAGCGATGTCTGCCTACAACATACACACGCACATTCAATCTCCTCCTTTATGTGTCCTTGCCTCGTGTCTCTCATATGGTCCCACACACGTGTAAACTCTCACCCCTCTTTTCATTGATCTCACAACCGCACACTCCTCCCCCTATCTAGCTAGTAGCTAGGCCTCTCGCACCACCTCCTAGCTCCATTCTATCTGTATATCCATCTCGCCAGGCCTTATTTGCCTCTAACAAATGGACGTACACTGACCGATCTCCCGCTATACATATAGCTAGCTAGGTCCTTATAACTCGTTTTTCCCCACGCATCGATCGATCTACCTCATTAGTTATGTCTCTCCCTTCCTCCGACAAACAACAATTGATCTACCGATCTAGTTAGGTTTGCTTACCAAACACATGGTTCCCTTTCATCATCCATGGATGCGTCCCGATAGATCTATCATGCACAGTCACACACAGAAACACATCCCCACTCTTATTGATAATATTGCAGTTCCACCCTCAGTTTGTCTAGTAGGCCTCTCCCGCCATCTTCGAGAAGCAACTCCATCACCCATCCAGCACTCTACCCCTCTCCCTCCCTCTCTCTCCTCTCTCTCTCTCTGTCCCATCCTATTTCCCGTCCTTCGGTTATGTATGGATGTCGACCGATCTCCCACAAGACATAGCTGGGTCTCTCCTTCTCAACACATATATGAATCGTTCTACCTCTATAGTTAGGCCTATGCCTACCCCTCCCCCCACCCCCCTCCCACACACACACATCGATACATCGAGCGCTCTAGTCATGTCTCCCTGCCACACACAAACTTGACATGTGCCCTCTGACGTTCCGGTAGGTCAGTCGCCCTATATCCACTACTAGGGAAAAGCTTATACACAGGATCTTACCAGCAGCGAGTTTTAAAATAAGGCGCTGCTGCAATGTAGCAATAGCGCGCTCCATCAATACGTGCTGCTGAAATAGACATATCAGCAGTGCGCCTCCTCTAAGCCCCACTACTGCTATAATTCGCATGACCCCGCCGCGAAGCTAGTTCTAGCAGCAGCGCGTTTACTGGGACCGCGCTACTGATAGGTACTTCAGCAGTAGCGCCTTTGCCTTTAGAGCGCTACTGCTAAAACTAGCTATCTCCACCCCCACATACGCTCCTCTCCGCGATCCACACTCACACACTCACTCACTCCCCCTCAACCCCCCGCGCGCCGGTCCTCCCCCACCGGCCGCCGTCGCCCCGGCCAGCCGCCGTCACCTACCCCTCTTCCCTCTGTGCCGCCGTCAACTCCTCCTCCTTGCTGGACTCGGTACCGCCCTCCTCCTCCGTCCTCCCTCGACTCGCCGCCGGCCGGCCTCTCCTCGCTCTGCCTTCCTCCTCCGTCCTACTCTCTTCTCCCTCCTCGAGTCGCCCCTCCTTCTCCCTCCTCCCTGCTACATTTTGATTTAGTAGGCTAGTTCATATGCAACATTTTGATTTAGTTGATTTAGTAGGCTAGTTGATTTAGTTGATTTAGAACATTTTGATTTAGTAGATTTAGTAGGCTAGTTGATTTAGTTGATTTAGAACATTTTGATTTAGTTGATTTAGTAGGCTAGTTGATTTAGTAGGCTAGTTGATTTAGTATGCACCATTTTATTGTTATTTTTTCTGTACATGGATATGTAGATGTTTTTAATTTTTGGTAATAAGTTATTTTTTGGCAAAATGTAGGTGCCAATTTAGTTAAAATCACATGCTACTGTTTTTCTTTCCTGTGAAGTGGATCGTTAATACTTTTCTCATATTGCTTTAGGAAAATGGCGCCGCCACCACCACCACTATGTCGACTGTGCAAGTCAAGGTGCGCCAGCAGCCTTGCAACTGGCAAGCTGTTCGGCATCTACTTCCAGCCGAGTTTTCGTCATGCGGCGGTAAGAAATTAGATGAAATGTAACAACTATTTTATTTTTAGTGTTGACATTACTGCATTGTGTCATTTTGCTTTTTTTACACAGATCGTCCCATGCAATGTGAGGTTGAAATTCAACAAGCTGACAGGAGACACTGTGACATTTGAGGCTCCTAGGGGGACGTACACTATGGAGGTCGAGAAAGGAAGCAATATGTCGCAGATTGGAGGAGATGGATGGGCCCGTTTCGTCGCCCACATGCGTCTTACTGGTGGTGAGTTGATCAGGTTCTCCTTCAGAGCAGAAAGACCCAAGCTGGCTGTCATTTATCTCAACCTGGTGGAAGATGATGAAGATGACGAAGATGATGAAGATGACGAAGATGATGAAGATGATGAGAACCCACTTCATGAAGCCATCGTAGCTCAAAGAATGAGGCTGAGCGAGGAGGAGGTGCGCAACCTATGGGACATAATTCCTCCATGTAATGACTTTGTCGGGGTGCCATTCGTGACCTGCCTGACAAGTACCATGGTCGATCGGCATGAAATGGTATGTTATACTGACTGTAGTAAGTTGATGATATATATATGCTTTATTGTTATACTTACAAATGCAAATTATCCGATGATATGCTTAGTGTAGAGTCCAATGATATGCTATGTGGAATCTAGTCGATGATATGCTATGTGGAATCTAGTAGATAATCCATATATACTTATTAGTAGAATTCATGATTAAATAGTACAAATGCGTAGTACTATGTCTTTTGATAGTGTAGAAATATAGACTTAGTAGAAATATATTTGCAAGAGTATGTGCGAAGCTATTTATTAATTGATATGTTTTTCTTATTCATAAATTGCCAAAAAAATATCTGCGAGTTGTGGTATCGAGCCTGATGAAGAAGGCCCAGCTGGACTACGCCTTACCGCAAGGGGCTCTGTCACCACCTGTACTTACCACATGGACACAAACGACGGTCGCACACACTTAAACTCGGTTGGGTGGAAGAGATTCATCGCTGGCAAGAATCTTCGTGTTGCACAGGCCATCCTAATTACTATCAGGAACACCCGCCGCCCAGGCTTGAGGATGATGATCGTCGTCGATATCATCTAGAACTACATATGTGTGTGTGGCTATATCATCTAGAACTACATATGATGATTGTCGTCGATATCATGTAGAACTACATATGATGATCGTTGTCGATATCATCTAAAACTACATATGATGATCATCGTCGATATCACCTAGTACTGCTTGAGGATGCATGTTGAGTATAGATGAAATTTTTATCTAGTACTCCCTCCATTTCAAATTACTCGTCGTGGTTTTAGTTCAAATTTGAACTAAAACCACGACAAGTAATTTGGAACCGAGGGAATACTACCTAGTACCTATAATGCTTTATGGCTTTATGAAATTGATATATAGTAGTACCTAGTATCTCGAAATTGTAGTTTATTGAAGCTAAAACGGGGTTGAAATGATGGAAGATATAGCAGTAGTGCGGTGCTAGGAAATCGCTACAGCTAACTAATAGTAGCGCATTCTGTATAAGCGATGCTGCTATAGTCAATAGTAGTAGCGTGGGTACATACAATGCTACTACTAAGAGTTAGTTGTAGCGCCTTATTGGTAGCGCGGCCACCCGCGCTGTTGATAGCCTAAAAACCCGCGCTACTACTAGGGTTTTCCCTAGTAATGATCTTTGACTTGCACACACACACAGTTTCGATGGCTCTCTTCATCGATCTCGCACCCACCCACTTGATCCTCTCTTTGACTCTATCGATATCTATGACCCCTCCCTCTCTTCTCGTGGATCACCTGGCCCTCTATATATGATATGGATAGGCCTCCATTTCACACACATTACATGCAAATTTTTGTTTTGAGATGTCATCGACACATATTCCCAAAAATACATTCACGAAATCAACCTCCCCCCCAAAACAAAAAACACTCACGAACTCACAAGCCATTTGTCTAGGTTTGTATCTCTCACACACACCCACGTAGGTGGGGGACATGCACGAAGAGAAGAGGTGCACGCACGGCGCACATACTCCCGTCTCTTTCCCAACCACACCCGCGTGGGTACACAGTGGAGCTCATTTCTGTACGAAAAGGTAGCCCACGTGGTAATTTGACACGTGTACTGGTTGTCCACTAGATGGAGGAAGGATCGTCTACCACGGGTGAACAAACAAATTGCGACTTGACGCGTTATGTTAAAAAAGAGGCAAACCATGTGGGTCCTACCTTAGAGGCAAGGCTCTATACACTAGAGTACTTTTGATGTGTCCCGTCAACTCGCAGAACGAGGAGAAGCTTGCTTAGTATGCCGTCTCACCCGCCCATGGGCGCGGTGGCTCGCAGGATGAAGTGTAGCTTGCTTACTAGTAGTAGTACTGTACGCCTTACGCCCGCTCCCTCGCCCACGCGCGTGGTGGCTCGTAGGACGAGGAGAAAATTTCACTACTCCCTCCGTTTACTCCTCGTCCCTACTACCTTGGTTAGAGAGATTATCATATTGTTTGGAATATATATGTCCTTTAGTAGATTTCAATATGAACTACTAGTACATACTCCAAACACTGATGTATATAGATGTATTTTAGAGTGTAGATTCACTCATTTTGCTCCGTATGTAGTCCATATTGAGGCCCTGTTTGGTTCATAAGTCCTAGGACTTTTTCTAGTCCCAACTAAAAAGTCCCTACTCCTTAAAAAGTCCTTCCCTGTTTGTTTTTAGGGACTAAAAAGTCCCTAGTCCCTCCCTAGAGGTTATTGAATGACCATGTTACCCCCAGTATACAGAAAAATAACAACCAAACAACACCATGGGGCGGCGGGGCAATGGGTGCCGAGAGGGGCATTGTTGGAAAAGTCCCAAAAAAGACTCTCCTTGAGAGTCTTCTTCATTAAGTGCCAAAAACCAAGTTTTAGTCCCTAGTAGTCCCTCCTGTTTGGTTAAAAAGTCTCTAAGAGGGACTTTTTCTAGTCCCTACACTAAAAAGTCCCTGGAAACAAACACCCCCTACATAAAGTTGAGACACTTATTTTGGAACGGAGGGAGTACATATTTGCTATGATCTGTCAATCATTGAGATGCAATAGCATGCATGTTAGTCTCCTTTGTATTTGATGAAATGTTGCAGCGGGCAACCTTGGACGCAAGATACATGTAACAGAAGCTGGAAGCTTCATAGCATTGTACTATCTTGCTGGTAAATTATAGTACATACTATACTAGTACTTCCTCCGTTCCTAAATATAAGTCTTTGTAGAGATTTCACCATGAACCACATACAGATGTATATAGATGCATTTTAAGTGTAGATTCATTCATTTTGTTCCGTATGTAGTCCGCCTGGTGGAATCTCTACAAAGACTTATATTTAGGAATGGAGGGAGTACTATGTAAAGACTTAGGTGTCGCACGGTGTCCAGAAAATATGGTGATAGTGTGAGGTGGGCCATGTAATCACTGAGCCTGCATGTTTCCACTGCTCTTGCACTCCTCCGCCGTAAGAATGGAGAAAATTGTAATCTACTAGTACCTCCTTTCACCGAAAGCATGGGACATCCAGCAGTCCTACCACCTCAGTAATAATGACCAATGAGCCGTCAAATCACATAGACCCAGCAGTAAGTTGGACGGACGAAGCAACCATCACTCTTGAATCTGCTTCTCCCTTCAATGTAGACGCCAGTGAGAGGTCGCGTCCGCTCTGCCCGGGCATGAATGCGGCACCGATTCTGTGGAGCGGTGCTGACCATTTTGGGCGGGAAGCGCGCGTGGGTGATGGAGGGGCTTTGGGTGGGCCAGGCTGGTCAGGAGCGGGCATGGCAGCTGTCCGCCTGTCCCTACGGGACGCCCGGAAATGAGAAGATGCACCGACTCTCATGGCTAAAATCGTACACTACACACCATCTCTCTGTAGGAGTAGGTCGATATGTCGCTCTCTCTAACACACACATGTTGTTAAACACACACACACACACACACACACACACACACACTGTAATTGCATCTAGTGCCACCCCTAGTTGGTTTTGGAGTATTGACGACAAACCTAGTTGAGTGACTAATGAGTTTGTGAGAATTGCAGGATAACACAGGTAGAAGTCCCTCATTGATTCGGTTTTCCTACCAGAGATGGCCCCGAAAAATGTATGAAGACATTGAAGTCAAAGGTGGTATATGAAGATATTCACATTGAAGACTATGACAAGAGAAGACACCACATGAAGCCTATGGAGCTCGAAGACTTAGATCTTTCGTAGTTCTCTTTCTTCTGTGTTGAGTCATAGGAACCACCGTAGTGTTAAGTGGGGTCCAAGAGAACCAGTCAGAATGACTGAAGTGATGCTTAAACAAAACCTATGTCTTCAAGTGAAGACTTTGAGAGCGAATCTTGTCCAGAGTCGGGCAAGTCAGCTTTGCTTGAAGCCCAAGTAAAGTTGTCGTGTGAGTTTGAAATCTGACCGTTGGAACACGTGTTAGTTCCTTAGTGACCCAGGGTCATTTCGGACAAATCAGGTCGGGTTGCCAAGTGGCTATAAATAGCCCACCCCCTACAACCATAAACGGTTGGATGCTCAGATTCAGAGTACGGCTTTTGTCGTTTGAGAGCAACCCACCTCGAAGCCTTTGAGAGAGAATTCCTTGCGAGGATAAAGCCCTAACCACCCAGAGCCAAAGAGAATTAGGCATCACTTAAGTCTTCTTGTCTGTGTGATCTGAAGACTTATTACACTTGAGGACTGTGCATCCTCCAGCCGGTTAGGCGTCGCGTTCTGAGCATCCAAGAGACATTGTGGATTGCCGGTGAACGAAGTCTGTGAAGGTTTGGGAGTCTACCTTGAAGACTTACCAGAGTGATTGGGCGAGGTCTGTGTGACCTTAGCTCAAGGGGAATACGGTGAGGACTGGGTGTCCTGAGCTGCATGCTCAGGACTGGGTGTCCAGGACTATGTGTCCTAAGGTTTAAATACCTAGCCGCCCTAACCAGACGTACAGTTGTCACAGCAACTGGAACTGGTCCAACAAATCATTGTCTTCAGCGAGTCACTGGTTTCATCTTCCTTTCCCTTTACTTACTGTTACTCCTTGTGAAGTCATTGTATGTTCGCAATATCTTTTGTCTTCACTGAGTGACTGCGTGTTCTGTGTGGCTTCACAATATCTTCCTAACTGATCCTTACTACATTGCTGCTATTAGTCATTGTGCTTTCACACTATTGAATACTTGACTATGGCTTGCCTAGTGTAGTCTACCTTCCGCTGCAGGGTAATAGGTTTATTTCTATTGTTTGTTTTCATAACTTCCATGTTTTGAAGACTTTCATAAAAATCTCCTATTCACCCCCCCCCCCCCTCTAGTCGGTATAACGCACTTTCAATTGGTATCAGAGCGAGGTGCTCCCTTGTTCTGTGTGATTCAGTTTAACCACCTAGAGTTTTAGCTATGTCGACTGCAGGGATAATTAAAGTCTCCGCTGCGTGCCCTGTCTTCGATGGAACTGAATATCCCAACTGGAAGAATAAGATGCGCATGCATCTTGAAGCCATTGACGTTGACCTATGGTATGTCGTCAAGAACGGCGTTCCCAAGGCTGGAGAAGGTGTCACTGCTGCTGATGTCAAGAAGTTCGTTCAACTAGACTCTACTGCCAAGAATATCATCTGTGGTCATCTGACCAAAGGACAGTATGGCCGTGTGAGTGCTTTGGAAACATCTAAGCTGGTCTGGGACTGGCTCTCCATGGTTAATGAAGGCGTCTCAACCTAGAGAGATGAGAGAATCAGTGTCCTTCGCAACCTCTTCAACCGCTTCAAGCGAAATGACAATGAGAATGTCCAGCTCACATTTGACCGACTCACTGACATCACAAATGAGCTTCAAGCCCTCGGCGCTACTGAGATCACCAAACATGAAGTCGTCAAGACACTACTGAGATCACTTGATAGTTCGTTTGACACCCTAGCCCTGATGATTCAAGAACGTCCTGATTTCAAGACACTCGATCTGTCTGACATACTTGAGAGGCTCAACACACATGAGTTTCAGCTTTCTGAGAAAAGAGATATCTACGGTCCAAACTATGGGCGAACTTGTGCCTTGAAGGCAAAAGCTGTCTCCTCATCTGAAGAAGAATCTGACAGCAGTTCGGATGATCCTGAAGACATTGGAAGGGAACTTGCTATGCTTGTGAAGAAGTTCCAAAAATTTACCAAGAAGAAAGGTTTCAGAAAGTCTTCTCGATGAAGCTCAAGGAATGATGAAGCTTCTGCTCACGACTACAAGAAGAAAACATGTCACAAGTGCAAGAAACCTGGCCACTTCATCTCTAAGTGTCCACAGTGGGACAATGAGAACAAAAAGAAGAAGAAGAGCAAGGAATATGACTCTGACGACAAGAAGAAGAAGAAATACTCAAAGTCTTCTTCCAAGTCTTCCTCAAAGTCTTCATCACACAAGAAGAGCTCATCTTGCAAGGCACGTGCGTTTGTTGGCAAGGAAATGGATTCAGAGGAGGAGTCCGCTTCTGAGGAGGCGGAGGTGGAGTCTGAGGAGGAGTCCGATTTAGGCGTCGCAAGTCTGGCTACAGCATACGTTGCCAAGTCCATCTTCAACACTGAAGACAATGACTTCATCACCGACACCGATGCAAATGACAAGGACTACTCTGCTTCTACCTACTGCTTCATGGCACGCGGTGCCAAGGTAAACACACGCACTACTCACTATCAAACATCTAGTGACGATGACTCTGATTGTGGTTCAAAACCCAGCTACAAAACACTTGCTAAAATTGCAACTGAACAACAGAAAGCTATGGAACATATTCAAAAACTGTTAGACAGAAGCGATGATCTGTTAGGTGATGAAATGACTCGATCTGAATCCTTAATTGAAGACATAAAAAATCTTCACGTTAAGTACGAGGAACTTGAAAGTCGTCATGAAACTCTCTCAACAACTCATGAAAAGCTTTCCTATGATTATCTTCAAAGGAAGCAAGATCTTGAGAAATTGAGAGCGGCTCATGAAGATCTTCAAAAGGAAAACGAGTCACTTCGCGCCAAACAGATCAGTTCCGCTCAGGAAAGATTTGAACCACCATGTCTTAAATGCATTGAGTGTGATAATGCTACTTCTGTTGCTGAATGTTCTACTGCTACTACTGTTGCAATATCTTCAACTGTTGATGTGGTAACTAACCCCTCTGCTGAGGATACCACTGCTATTGCTGATGAGAATGCTAGGTTGAATACATTGCTTGAAACAGGGATGTACAAAAGTCTTAAAGGGCATCAGACACTATGTGATGTCCTCAAAAAGCAGATTCTGAACCGAAACCCAAGGAAAGAGGGTGTTGGGTTCGTAAGGAAAATGAATGCTGATGGCTCTTACTAGAAACCTGAGCAGTACCCCAAAACCACGTGGGTTGCTGCAAAGGAACCTTCAGTAGATCCATCCAATCTATCTGGCTTCACTTGTGCTAACCCCATTATCATTGATGAATCCCTTGATGCAAACTATAAACTGTTTAAGAATCAGAATGGTGAAGTGTTTGCCAGGTACATTGGTACTAACTGCAGGAATGGACCGCCTATGAAGAAGATCTGGGTTCCAAAAAGGTGTCTGGAGAATCTTCTTGTGAATGTCATCATGACACCTCACGTGAAGAAGACAAACCTCAGACCAAAGGCTTCATACGGTCCAAAGGCTTCATACAGACAGAGGACTCACCTGAGTCGCACTAACGCAAATGTTTTGCAGGGAAACCATACTCAGGCATATGAATATGAGAGTGGTTCATCAAACCGCCATGTTCACAAGACCAAGAACTATTCTGCTTATTCTTATGAGTACTATTGTCCGCCTGCAAGACTATTTGCTAGGGCTCGAAAGCCAAAGTTCTCAGATGCTGCACTTAGACTTATTGCATCTAAGCCACCCTTGAAGATGTGGGTGGCTAAGAAAGCTTAACTCTCTTTTGCAGGGAAAGGTCTCCAGCAGAAAACCAAAATCGTCTGACGCTATTGCTGGGGACCTTAAACATCTTGTAGGGCGCAAGATCAAATGCCCGAATGGTCTTACTATGTACTTCGTTCCTGAATCGCTTGCTACTCTCCCTATTAGTCCTAATCTGGATCTAAGCTTTCATAACCCACTGGTTCGTCAAATGTTTTTGCTTCACAATGCTCTTCATGAAGCCTATCCCCCTAACTGCACTGTAGGGTACGACACCAGTGTCTTCAGAATGGATTATTGATAGTGGGTGTACAAATCACATGACTGGCAAAAGAAGCCTTCATGGAACCTGAATGGATTCAAGCTATGCAAGACGAGCTTCAACAGTTTGAGCTGAATAATGTATGGGAACTGGTCAAGCGTCTCGATCCTCGGAAGCACAACATAATAGGCACCAAATGGATATACCGCAACAAGCAAGATGAGCATGGTCAAGTTGTCAGAAACAAAGCTCGTCTCGTTGCTCAAGGATATACTCAAGTGGAAGGCATTGACTTTGATGAAACATTTGCTCCTGTGGCTAGACTTGAAGCCATACGCATACTGCTGGCCTATGCAAATCATCACAACATACTGTAAGTGCATCTAGTGCCACCCCTAGTTGGTTTTGGAGTATTGACGACAAACCTAGTTGAGGGACTAATGTGTTTGTGAGAATTGCAGGATAACACAGGTAGAAGTCCCTCATTGATTCGGTTTTACTACCAGAGATGACCCCTAAAAATGTATGAAGACATTGAAGTCAAAGGTGGTATATGAAGATATTCACATTGAAGACTATGACAAGAGAAGACACTATATGAAGCCTATGGAGCTCGAAGACTTAGATCTTTTGTAGTTCTTTTTCTTTTGTGTTGAGTCATAGGAACCACCATACTGTTAAGTGGGGTCCAAGAGAACCAGTCAGAATGACTGAAGTGATGCCTAAACCAAAAACCTATGTCTTTGAGTGAAGACTATGAGAGCGAATCTTGTCCAGAGTCGGACAAGTTAGCTTTGCTTGTAGCCCAAGTAAAGTTGTCGTGTGAGTTTGAAATTTGATTGTTGGAACACGTGTCAGTTCCTTAGTGACCCAGGGTCATTTCGGACAAATCAGGTCGGGTTGCCAAGTGGCTATAAATAGCCCACCCCCCACAACCATAAACGGTTGGCTGCTCAGATTGAAAGTACGGCTTTTGTCGTTTGAGAGCAACCCACCTTGAAGCCTTTGAGAGAGAATTCCTTGCGAGGATAAATCCCTAACCACCAGAGCTAGAGAGAATTGGGCATCACTTAAGTCTTCTTGTCTGTATGATCTGAAGACTTATTACACTTGAGGACTGTGCATCCTCCAGACGGTTAGGCGTCGCGTTCTGAGCATCCAAGAGACATTGTGGATTACCGGTGAACGAAGTCTGTGAAGGTTTGGGAGTCTACCTTGAAGACTTACCAGAGTGATTGGGCGAGGTCTATGTGACCTTAGCTCAAGGAGAATACGGTGAGGACTGGGTGTCCTGAGCTGCGTGTTCAAGACTGGGTGTCCGGGACTGTGTGTCCTAAGGTTTAAATACCTAGCCGCTCCAACCAGACGTACAATTGTCACAGCAACTGGAACTGGTTCAACAAATCATTGTCTTCAATGAGTCACTGGTTTCATCTTCACTTCACTTTACTTACTGTTACTCCTTATGAAGTCATTGTATGTTTGCTCTATCATTTGTCTTCACTGAGTGACTGCGTGTTCTGTTTGGTTTCACAATATCTTCCTACCTGATCCTTACTACCTAGCTGCTATTAGTCTTTGTGCTTTCACTTCATTGAATACTTGACTATGGTTTGCCTAGTGTAGTCTACCTTCCGCTGCATGGTAATAGGTTTAATTTTATCGTTTGTCTTCAAAACTCCCATGTTCTGAAGACTTCCATAAAAATCGCCTATTCACCCCCCCTCTAGTCGATATAACGCACTTTCACATACTTCTTTATCAAATGGATGTGAAGAGTGCCTTCCTCAATGGCAAGATTGAAGAAGAAGTGTATGTTGCACAACCTCCTGGCTTTGAAGATCCAAAACATCCTGACATGGTATACAAGCTCAACAAGGCACTGTATGGCCTCAAACAAGCCCCTCGGGCCTGGTATGACACACTCAAATACTTCCTGAAGAGCAAAGGCTTCATACCTGGTTCTCTCGACCCCACTCTCTTCACGAAGACATATGATGGTGAACTGTTTGTGTGCCAAATATATGTGGATGACATTATCTTCGGCTGCACCAATCAGAAGTACAGTGAAGAGTTTGGATTTATGATGCAAGAGCAATATCAAATGTCTATGATGGGAGAGCTGAAGTTCTTTCTCGGTCTTAAAATACGATAGCAACGCAACGACATCTTCATATCTCAAGAGAAGTATCTCAAAGATTGCCTGAAGAAGTTCGGTATGCAAGACTGCAAAGGCTTCACGACGCCAATGCCAGCCAAGCATCATCTGGGTCCTGACGACAATGGTAAAGAGTTCGATCAAAAGGTATATCGCTCCATGATTGGTTCTTTACTTTATCTATGTGCATCTAGGCCAGATATTATGCTTAGTGTTTGCATGTGTGCTCGATTTCAAGCGGCACCAAAGGAGTCGCATCACTTAGCTGTGAAGCGAATTCTTCGATATTTGGCTCACACCCCAACTCTAGGATTATGGTATCCAAAGGGCTCAGAGTTTGATCTGGTTGGATTCTCGGATGCTGATTATGCTGGTGACAAAGTTGATCGCAAGTCTACATCAGGCACATGTCACTTTCTGGGACGATCACTTGTATGTTGGTCTTCAAAGAAGCAGAACTGTGTATCTCTCTCCACTGCTGAATCTGAATACATTGCTGCTGGATCTTGCTGTGCTCAGCTTCTGTGGATGAAGCAAATGCTCAAAGACTATGGCATTCATCTGAAGCAAGTGCCACTCTACTGCGAAAACGAAAGCACCATCAAGATTGCCAACAACCCAGTTCAGCACTCGAAGACAAAGCACATTGAAATTCGTCACCACTTTCTCCGAGATCATGTTGTGAAGGAAGATATTGATATCCTACACGTCAACACTGAAGAGCAATTGGCAGATATCTTCACCAAGCCCTTGGATGAGAAGAGATTTTGCAAGTTATGGTGTGAGCTAAATATCCTGGAATCCTCAAATGTCCTGTGATCAGGCACACATCCTAACCCTTATGCATATTGATGACTTAGATGTGCAACACACGAAGTAAAGTATATCTTCAATCAATGAAGACATACATTCTAAGTGTGAATACATTAATGTGGAATTTGACTTCGGAGCGCCACGATAATTGTGCGCCGTGTCTGGGTCTAATACTTCCTATACGGTGGGTAATGCCACCACCAAATGTTCTATTTTGAAGTGTTTCACTCATGGCGTTACCTTGCTATGTCTTCACATTTGGTTTGGCTTCAATCTCAACATGTCTTCATGATTATCTTCACTATGTTGATTATATATATATATATATATATATATATATATATATATATATATATATATATATACTAGTGTTCTGTCCTCTACAGCATTCACTTATAGCTACGTCTTCTTGTTGAATCTTTTGAACTAAGTGAATGTGATCGGACCCTAACCTCTCTATGCTATCTATCTCAAACTCTATCTCTCCAAATCATATGCATTCTATTGAAACTGTCGAATGTCTTCTCTGCGTCCTTGTCAGCAAAAGATACAAAGACAAAGCTTAAGTCCACTTTCAATGCTCATTCCTCCACATGAAACCCGGAGAAGTAGGAACGACCACCCGACAATCCAGGCGTGCGTGGGACGTGGAACAACCCCCAAAATTCTGCATGATGGCCACGTGTTCCTCAGATGCGAATCGCCAGGGGCACCTGTGTAACAACGCAGTGCCGCCCCTGTACCTATAAATACACACTTCACGGCGGTCATTATCTCTTCTTCCACTCTCGCACAAACCCTAGCGCCACCGCTAGCCCTCGACGACGCCGGTGACGAAGCGCTTCGCTGCCGCAACCTCTCCGACGCCGTCTTCACGCCGACCACGGACATCGTCCTCTCCGCCGTCGCCGTAGGTGTCCTCCGTCGCCAAGTTAGGGCACGGAAGATCGAATTGCTCGGCCTCATCTTCCACTCCGTCTAGCAGTTCTTAGTGTGGTAAATAAAACTTCCTTTTTACGGCACCGTTGATACTATGGCTTTGTCACTTTCTACCACAAGCAGTTTCTATTCACACAAGTTAGATCTCTCTCATACTGCATCTCATAACATGCCTAGTATATTCACTTATGCTTCACAAAGTAGTTAGATTCCTCACTTGTACTGATCTCTGGATTCGTATAAATCTGGAACCAACTCCTTATGTATGAGTGAATGTCTTCGCACGATGAGGTCAATGTCTTCTAAACTGATTTATATTCAAAATCTTCTGAGAATGCATATGACCTCTTCCCCTTCCCTCGCACCTTAATGCTGTCACATGTACATGTCCGTGGGAGAATCCCTTGGTTCTCATAGTCTGCATTCATTTGCAGAATTCTTACAGCATCATATAAATTCTCCCGAAGCAAGTTCCTGTTTGTCCAGCAAGCGAAAATCTTTGAAGCCTTTGAACGTGTTGAAGCCTTTCAGTTTAAAGTTCATGGCTTCAGAGAAATCAGCAAGGAAGGGTGGCAGAAAGCGTCGTGGAGAAACATCTAGAGATCTGCCAGATGACCTCTCAGAACTGTACAAGACGGATCCTGAAGAGGATTACAATTAGCGCAAGACCCGAATCCAATGGATTCGAAGATATTGGGCAGAACAATGGTTCAAATACCGATTTGTAACCCAGGAATATGCTGAGAAAAATGCCATCAAGAGACCGTGGGGAGACATCCTATACAAGAATCTTCAACCTAGGTCTAGAGATGAAGCCATTGAACAAGGCTTCTATCCCTGCATGGTCCGTGGGCCACAGCCTGTTGATGCACACCCATCGTCACTACTATGGTGTCGTGACGACATTCTGTTCAAGCGCAACTTCCATTTTGCCCAGAACTCAGCGAAGCAAAACAAGAAGACATTGGGACTAGACTTCAACCCTGGTCCCTCAGCTCCAAGGGCTGATGGCACACGAGATGCAGAACCCAAGGTCATCGGTCCTTTCTACAACCTTGAAGGCCTCATCACCCATATCTTGGTTCAAGGGACTGCAGTGAATGAGCCTGCAGCTGACGCTGAATCAGATGAAGCGCCTCCAACTCTGAAGCCAAAGAAGTTGAAGAAGCCTAAAGCTTCAAAGCCCGCCCCTTCACCAAAAATCTCACGGGCGAAGCCACTGGCAACTACACCTCCTGAAGACAGTGTGCAGTTCGAAGGTTTATCACGCATATCCAAGCCCCAGAAGGTCAAGATGCCTCTGCCACACACCGGCCAAGAGCTAACAGCTGCTGCCATTCTGTGCAATGATGCCATTGATCTGTCAAGTGATGAAGATCTTGCAGATGACGCTCTTGAGCAACTCATCAAGAGCAAAGAAGAAGCAGAAATCTTCAATGATCTGCCTCTCTTTGATGTAACAAGCATCCACAACTTCATTGATGAATGGTTTGACACGCCAAACATCAGCTTCGAAGATCTCCAACTACCCATTGGCCTCAGTGTCGCTTTCCATGGCGCCATTGCTTCAGAGTTAGCTATCGCCCAGCGCATTGTTGAACTGAAGCAGAAGATTGACTTTGAGAAATCTCAGTTCAAGAAGCATATGGCCAAGCTCAGCGTGCAAGACGTGAAGAATTTCAAGATTATGCTGCACGAGCTCAAGGAAGCCTTTCTAAAGAAACGTGCAGAAGCTCAGGGTTCTCGTGAGCGCATGAAGGTCCTGGATGATAGGTGTGTGCAAGCTTACAATGAGGCTGAGAAGCGCAAGGCCCTTGGGCGTCCTGGCATCGACCCCAGGATGGCTGCCAAGAAGCAGAAGAAGCCCGCTATGGCTGAACCTGAAGCACCAAGGCAGGAGGCAGATCCCCTTGTCTTCCCAACTAGCATGACTGGCCCGAAGCCAAATGTCAGGTCAACCGCTTCGGAACTGAAGAAGACTAGGACTGCTGAGGCTGAAGCAAGGAAGAGAAAACATCCTGAAGCCTCTACTACTGCCCCCGCCAAGAAGAAAAGAATGACCAAGAAGGAACGGGCTGCTCCCACAGAGCCCTTGATTGTTGAACCCATTTCCATGGTTCACCCCGACGCTGATCCACAAGAACGTCAACTGACTGTCCATGAGCCTGCTTTCACAGAGGCTCATGAAGCTGAAGACTTTCCAGCAGCTGATCCCATCGCTGCTGAAGACATTGGTCATCATGACCATGTTGAAGATGATGCAGCCCTTCCTCAGCTAGAACACCAACAGGTATCATCGCCTGTGCTAACGCACAACGAACTCATCAGTATTGGTCATCCACTGACGCCAATTGCACAGGATGCTTCATGGGCGGATCGCGCACAAGAGAATGAAGACTTTGAGGCCCAGCCAACAGCAACTCCACAGGCGTCACCCGCATTGTGCAGGCTTCGCAAAGGTCCAAGGCCTCAAGTCTCTGCTGAAGACAATCCGGCTGCATCATCCGCGGAAGAAGAAGTCCCACAAGTTGCCACTCCCCTGTCCCACCAAGAAGCAGTTCTCGAGGAGAACGTGATCATGACCGATCCTCATGCTCGTCAAGTGGAGGTTGAACATCTTGAGGCTGCCACCACCAACACCACTGAAGCCACTGACGCTGTCATGGTTGAAGCTAATGTGGAGCCCTCACCAACAAAAGCACCAGAAGTCAGCGAAGCCACTGATCCCACCACTTCTGTTCCTGAGTCTGCTGCCGGTCCCCAGTTCGACTATCATGTTGAGCACAGGCCTCAGGTACAGAAGCCAATCCCAAGATTGCCAAGGTTCCCAGGTCCTGCATCAGCACCTGTCTCCTTCAATATCAATGGCTTCTGAGCAGACAACACATTCTTCAATAGCTCCAGGAACCCCTACTCAAGGGAAAGGATATCATCTGATCGGTTCTGGAGCTATCCGCAGCGAAGCTATTACTCCTGCATTCTATACAATCAAGGTCGCATCTTCCCCCACAAGCGTCTTGACATTGAAGCTATAGCTGGTCTGCCCTGTCTGGAAGAAGCTCTGGATTGCTTCAAAGAAGTTGGATTGCTGCCATTCGTCACTGACCAAGAGCATTGGAATGAAGAGTAGCTGCTCCAATTCTATGCCACACTTCACATCCGCAGGTATAACAGAGATCCGAAGACTTCGGTCCTGGAGTGGATGACAGGAAACGTTCATCACGAAGCCAAAGCCTTTGACATCATTGAGCTCACTGGTCTGTCCACTCCCGGAGATCTCTATGAATCTGGCTGTCAACTTCACAGTGAAGCTGTGGAGAGCATCTTTCAGAAGCCTGAACCTAACATGAGTCAGATGCTCAGTATGGTGAAGCCATTACCCCAAGATGCTGCATATCCCAAAGAGTTCTTTGTTGAAGACCTAGAGTATCTGCCAAGGACTATTTATCACATCATAAGGCGAACTCTCTGGCCCTTCAAAGGGCACTCTCCACATGCCAAGCTTGAAGGTGCAATGAAGACTTTGGTCTTCTATATTCTTCATGGAAAATGCTTCAATGCACAGGACTTCTTCATTCGCCAACTTGCTGCATCAGGCTCTGATCTATTTGGCTTGAAGTTCTACGCCCCATGGGTCATGCGGCTGATCAAACTTCACTCCACTATCTCATATCAGCCATCTGCTCGCAATCATTAGATTTTTCTGCCTGATATGGATATGTCGATTGAAGCCATCTATCCTGAGCCTGCCAAGGAACCCCTAAGTCTCCAGAATGCAGAGCATCAGAGTTTTTCTCAGAACATTGAAGGAGTTGAAGCAGTCGCTCATGTGTATCCTTTGGCTGGCACTACACGTGCACCGCATCCTGCTCTCACTGAAGCCACTGACAGTACAACTGCTCCACGGCCCAAGAAGCGCACTCGTGTTCTCAACGACCGAGAGCTTCTTGTGGCTCTTCATCAGAAACAGGATAGGCATCATGACTGGCTGAAGCGTCAGATGCAAAGCCTCTTGGTGGATGTTAATCGCATTCGCAATCTTTCCACCAAGAATGCTTTTGTTGCCCATGAAACCTCTCGCCGCACATGGAAAGGGCTAACGCTGATGTGTTCTGAAGATGATCTTCAAGAGGATGGCTTCACTGAGCGATTCAAGTTTGACTCCACACCTCCTCGAAGGGCAGTGCTGTGACGAACTCCATCCCTTGAAGACTCTGAGTTCTCTTCCTCTGCTGCAACTGTGAATGCCAGAGTGATCGAGGATGAAGACGATGCTACTTCACCGCCACCTCCTTCAGCATGCTTCGACTCTGCTCCAAGCTCTTCAGCACCGCCAAACACCAACAATGACCCTGCTGCTTCACCTACTCCTCATGGGAACGAGTAGATGCTCTATGTCTTCAAACCTTTTTGGTCCTTACTGACAAAAGGGGGAGAAGCATATGAGGTTGATAGTCTTCAAGCGGGTCCATATGGGCGAGTGCTTTATATTTTGCTTCATGCTTACAACTCTCGTTTTGCTACATTTGGTTCATTGAGTTGTAACACTTAAACTCGATGGTCGTCTGCTACTTATCTGTCACCTTGTGTTGCGACGATAAATTCCGCACTTAGATCATTCTGCAAACGTCCATTTTCCATTATGCATGTAATTATCTTCATATACTTTCACATGCATAGTGGATTGTCATCATAAGTTGAAGTGGATCTCCACAAGTACAACCTGCCATGTGCATTTGCATTCCAAAAGCAAATTACTTATATGCACATCTTCAGGGGGAGCCCTTGCAACTTATGAAGACAATTCCTTATCCTTTACAATTTCACAGATTATATTCCCCGTTGAAAACTTCAACTAGTTTGTCATCAATCACCAAAAAGGGGGAGATTGTAAGTGCATCTAGTGCCACCCCTAGTTGGTTTTGGAGTATTGACGACAAACCTAGTTGAGGGACTAATGTGTTTGTGAGAATTGCAGGATAACACAGGTAGAAGTCCCTCAATGATTCGGTTTTCCTACCAGAGATGACCCCTAAAAATGTATGAAGACATTGAAGTCAAAGGTGGTATATGAAGATATTCACATTGAAGACTATGACAAGAGAAGACACCACATGAAGCCTATGGAGCTCGAAGACTTAGATCTTTCGTAGTTCTCTTTCTTCTGTGTTGAGTCATAGGAACCACCGTACTGTTAAGTGGGGTCCAAGAGAACCAGTCAGAATGAATGAAGTGATGCTTAAACAAAACCTATGTCTTCAAGTGAAGACTTTGAGAGCGAATCTTGTCCAGAGTCGGGTAAGTCAGCTTTGCTTGAAGCCCAAGTAAAGTTGCTGTTTGAGTTTGAAATCTGCCCGTTGGAACACGTGTCAGTTCCTTAGTGACCCGGGGTCATTTCGAACAAATCAGGTTGGGTTGCCAAGTGGCTATAAATAGCCCACCCCCTACAACCATAAACGGTTGGCTGCTCAGATTCAGAGTACGGCTTTTGTCGTTTGAGAGCAACCCACCTTGAAGCCTTTGAGAGAGAATTCCTTGCGAGGATAAAGCCCTAACCACCTAGAGCCAAAGAGAATTAGGCATCACTTAAGTCTTCTTGTCTGTGTGATCTGAAGACTTATTACACTTGAGGACTGTGCATCCTCCAGCCGGTTAGGCGTCGCATTCTGAGCATCCAAGAGACATTGTGGATTGCCGGTGAACGAAGTCTGTGAAGGTTTGGGAGTCTACCTTGAAGACTTACCAGAGTGATTGGGCGAGGTCTGTGTGACCTTAGCTCAAGGGGAATACGGTGAGGACTGGGTGTCCTGAGCTGCGTGTTCAGGACTGGGTGTCCGGGACTGTGTGTCCTAAGGTTTAAATACCTAGCCGCCCTAACCAGACGTACAGTTGTCACAACAACTGGAACTGGTCCAAGAAATCATTGTCTTCAGCGAGCCACTGGTTTCATCTTCCTTTCCCTTTACTTACTGTTACTCCTTGTGAAGTCATTGTATGTTCGCACTATCTTTTGTCTTCACTGAGTGACTGCGTGTTCTGTGTGGCTTCACAATATCTTCCTACCTGATCCTTACTACATTGCTGCTATTAGTCATTGTGCTTTCACTCTATTGAATACTTGACTATGGCTTGCCTAGTGTAGTCTACCTTCCGCTGCAGGGTAATAGGTTTATTTCTATCGTTTGTTTTCATAACTTCCACGTTTTGAAGACTTTCATAAAAATCGCCTATTCAACCCCCCCTCTAGTCGATATAACACACTTTCACACACGCACACGCACACATAGGTTCATAGAATAGGAAAATCGTGCGAGTGCGAAGCCACAGGAAGTGAGATACAAATGGAGTACGTACAAGAAGCAAAGAGGTGACGAATATTCCATCAAACCTGGACTAAGCAGTAGTACTCCCTCCGTCTAGGTGTTAAGTCATCTTACGGAAATCAGATAATCCCAAAATGTTTAGGCGTCGTCCATTAACTTCGCATCTCAATCCCCTCCTGGCCTTGTTGCTAGCGAGCGTTGTTACTTAGGGAGCGTTTGGATCCTTAGCAAGAACATCTTATAGCGTAGCCAGGCAAGGTTAGGCATTTGGAACTGTTAAAATATGTTAGCTTTTGTGGGCCAGCTAGCTTGGGTGGGCTAGAAAAACCTTGCTAGCTCAGGAGAGCCAGATCGGCTCGCTTCCGCCGGCAAACTTCGCATAGTAGTAACATAGACTAGTAACATATGCATGTTACTAGTCCAAGTTACTCACAACTATGACTAGCCTAAGCAATGTAACCAAACGCTCCTTACTCTGCCTTGTTATCTCCCCCGAAAACCCAATGCATGGAGCACAACTACGCATTGATCAACCAAGGAATCAAAGTCTTCTTGCATGCGAGTTAATACGTGGCCCTGCATGGTAGCTAAAGCGGCATCTCTTAGTTGTTTGGATTAATTGTTGTGTTTAGAGATAGAAATCAGGGCTTTAATTGGAGGAATGACCGATCAAGTTTCTCCTTCTCCTCCGATCTGCTTGCACCTTGGTCCCGCTGCACCTTCTAACGTGACTTAATACACCTAGACGGAGGGAGTCGTACGAGATACGGTGGCACATTGACTTAGGTCCAATACAAGTGCCCAAAATTGTGTGCATGTTATAATAAGGATTCGCTTAAAATAGTACGTGAGCGAACAGAGGGATCAATTGGACAATGTTCCCGAGCAGTAGCGAGATGTGTGAGGTAAGATACACCGCTGGCGCTTTTAATTTTTCTTATTAATTTGTTTGTTTCACCCTCTGACTGGTGGGACCCAACGTACTACGTGGAGAGAGGTAAGGTGACTAAGGCTACATTATTTCTGCACCACTGTGTATAGTCTTACCACCAAATCCACATGACACGATTATGATTTAAATCCCAATGACTCTCACAAAACACGGCATGCTTCTCACACGAATGTAGGAATGTATAAAAGGTTATTTTCCTCTCATTGAACATAGCGGGTGGGTTGTGTAGCTGGTTAGCCTGTTCGCTCATCAAACTTGATGTCTCGGGTTCGATAACTACACTTGAGCATTCGTGCCAGGAGGATTCTTTGTCTGCTCAAAATGGATGGATAAGGAGCCATACGATCAGCTGCAGCCTCAACGCTTGTTTTCTAGGGCTTGCACTCTTCACACTCTCTCCAGTATATATATACACGCTGGAACCTCAGTGCTTGTAGTTGCTCTCTTCACACTCTCTCACCCTTTCCAGATCTAAACAAGACTTTGTTGGCCTCTCTCTCTCCCCTCACTGCTGGTCCGCTTGTAGTTGCTCTCTTCACACTCTCTCAGCCTCTCCAGATCTAAAAAAGACTTCGTTGGCCTCTCTCTCTCCCCTCAATGTTGGTCAAAGAGCCGACAAGATCTGTCCACCGGGAAGGGAAGGAGGCTTAACGATGTCGCCGTCGGTGAGGGAGCGAATCCACTACTGGCACAGTTGTTCACTTTCACCTAGCAGGGGCGCGGGAGGGCCTCCGACCCCTTCTTCTTCGCCGCCGTACATAGTGTGGGCCGAACGGCCTCCGGTCGCCCACAGAACGACACCCCAAGAACCTTAAGGTATAATTTACTTATTCCACATGTATTTCTCTAGCTGCATGTGGGCTTTTCCGCTTCTGCACTCGAATCTAGGTGTTGGATCAAACAGGAAAGTAGTGGGGAAAGTTGTATACCATGAATCTAGGACGTGGTTCAAAGAGGAAAGGAATGGGAGAAAGTAGTGGGAAAAGTTGTATAGCATGAATCTAGGATGTGGTTCAAAAAGTAAAGGAAGGGGGAAAGTTGTATCGCATGAATCTAATATGTGGTTCAAAGAGGAAAGGAATGGGTGAAAGTAGTGGGGAAAGTTGTATCACTACAAAAAAAAGACACATCCGTGACATTTTGGGCCAAACAAATTTTTTTCTGTCATACTTATGACACTTCTATGACAATAATTGTGACAAAACACGATATCATCACAGATGTGGTGGGGGTCCTACTTCTATGACAAAAAATCATGACAGAAAATGGGCTTTTCGTCCTGGGCTGGCCGGAGACGCAGCTGCATGACATTCTTTGGGCCATCCATGACGGAAAAAACCATGGTAGAAGCGAGGGCGAGGAAAATACCGGGGTGTTCCCGGTTACGGTGGGTGGTCAGGGCCGAGCGATGCGCGTTTATCTCGTACACGCACGCGCGTGAGTGCGAGGCATTGGGCTCTAACTGAACCCGAGCGAGGCGTTGGGCTCTAACTGAACCCAAGCGATTGCACTGCAGGCTACACGTTACTGAACCCGAGCAATCGATCGATGGCTGTTAACTGAACCCGATCGAGCGATTCCCTCGCTACTGCTGCTAACTGAGCCGATCAATGCTGCCTTTGGATGAAAAGTGAGCGTTGCTAGGGGGTTTGGATGAATAGTTCCCGGTGGGGGTGGATGAACAGGACCCCATGGTGTTGCCTCTGGATGAACAGGACCTCGATCGATTGAGCCGGTTGGGGCTGGATGAACAGGACCCCGTGGAGGGTAGGATGAACAAGACCACCCCGTGGAGGGCTGGATGAACAGTAGACGGTGGAGGGCTCGGTGAACAGTAGCCCGTGGAGGGGTGGTTAAACAGGAGCCCGTGGAGAGGGCTGCTTGAATAGTAGCCGGTGGAGTAGCGCGCGGTGGAGGCTGGATGAACAGGAGCCCGTGGATGAGTAGTCGCAGGTGGAGGCTGGAGGAGGCCGATGGTGGATGAACAGTAGCCCATGGAGGCTGGAGGGGGTCGACGGTGGAGATGAACAGTATCCCGTGGAGTCCCATTTGGTGGTACGCCACACCCCTCCCGGTGAACATGACCCCCGTTTCGACCGTAGCGCTCCAACACAAATCTGTTTCCTCCATTTTGCGGTATGCCACACCCCTCCCGATCAACAGGACCCCCGTTTCGACCGTAGGAGGTCTGTTTCCTCTGTTTTGCGGTACGCCAGACCCCTCCCGATGAACAGGATCCTGTTTCGACCATGGGCGGTCGAACACAAGGCCGTTTCCTTCGTTCTGCGGTACGCCAGGCCTCGTTTCCATCGGTTGTTCCGTCCAAGCCCTCCCGATGAACACGACAATGCATTCCGTTCTGACCCAGCCGGTTGGCTCCCCATGAACACGACGAAGATGTTGTTTCTCCGTTCCGACCCAGCCATGTACACAAGCCCTGGTCGTATGTATGCGCGAGTAGGCGTTCAAGACCCTGCCCATATGTATGTACGTGGCCGTATTTTCTTTCTTGCACACTAGCCGCTATATGTACGTGTACATGCTATGTGCGCGCCTCTCCTACGACACGTGCACGCCTCTACATCGACCAGTATGTATGTACACGTTCGCGACCAGAATGACAATGCTACGTACGCTTCGACCAGGTGGGTCCCGACTATCAGGCACTTCCTTGCCTGCGAAGATGTAGCTGGTGGGTCCCAGCAGTCAGGGGGGCGAATCGTTTTTTTGCCCGGACGCACTTCCTTGCGTGCGAAGATATAGCTGGTGGGTCCTAGCAGTCAGGGGGAAATATTTTTTCGCCAAATACGATGGCCTGTCCGGTGGGTCCCTGCTGTCAGGCGGAGGAATAATTATTTTCCGCGTAATAAGGAGGCACTTCCTTGCGGCTACCGTGGACTCAGCTGTCAGCCTCTCCATGTACAGTACTCTTCCGATGGAAGTCGTTCCTTGACCATGTTGACCACGCCGTGCCGAGAGCACCAGGGCGGTGGACGACGGTGAGCGGCGAGGCCTAGGAAGGGGACGACATGGAGCCGGGTAAGACGCGGTAGTGGAAGACCGCGCGGAGAGGAGTACGAGGGTTCACTGGTTCGGCTGCGGTGTGAGGCTGCCGTCGCTGCAGGGCCTGGCCAGGGTGGGAATAGTAGGGGCGGTGAGGCCTCCATGGCAGCACAGCCGACCACGGGAGGCAGGAGCATGCGGCACAACCGACGCTGCTTTGGGTGGCTAGAGCAAGAAGACCAGAGGTTGAAGAAGCACTACGGCCGTTTGATGGACATCGTACGGTCACTGGAGCTAGAATCGTTCATATTGACTAAGTTGACAAAGCACTCCGTCCCCGTCAACTTAGTAGGCCCACAAGTCAGCCACCAAGGTGGGTCCCAACTAGCAGGGGGAGTATTCATTTTTTTTGTGCGTAATAAGGAGGCACTTCCGGTGGGTCCGAGCTGACAGCGGGGGGGGGACATTTTTTTGCGAAATACGGTGGCCCGTCCAGTGGGTCCCAGCAGTCAGGGGGAAACATTTTTTCGCCAAATACGGTGGCCCGTCCGGTGGGTCCCTGCTGTCAGGTGGAGGAATAATTATTTTCCGCGTAATAAGGAGGCACTTCCTTGAGGCTGTCGTGGACTCAGCTGTCAGCATCTCCACGTACAGTACTCTTCCGATGGAAGTCGTTCCTTGACCATGTTTATCACACCGCGCCGAGAGCACCAGGGCGGTGGACGACGGCGAGCGGCGAGGCCTAGGAAGGGGATGACGCGGAGCCGAGTAAGATGCGGTAGTGGAAGCTCGCGCAGAGAGGAGTACGAGGGTTCACCAGTTCGGCTGCGGTGTGAGGCTGCCGTCGCCGCAGAATAACAGGGGGTGTGGGTGAGTGGAGGGATGGCCTGGCCAGTAGTGGGAGTAGTAGGGGCGGTGAGGCCTCCGTGGCAGCACAGCCGGCCACGGGAGGCAGGAGCAGGCGGCACGACCGGCGCTGCTTTGGGCGACTGGAGCAAGAAGACTAGAGATTGAAGAAGCACTACGGCCGTTGGATGGACATCGTACGGTAACTGCAGCTAGAATCGTTCATATTGACTAAGTTGACAAAGCCCTTTGTAAGCGTCAACTTAGTAGGCCCACAGGTCAGCTTTCGAAATGATGCGCCCCAAATATCAGGGGAAGGAATCATTTTTTGGGCAGGTGAAGCTAGAATATCCGAGATTGAAGAAGAAGCACAGCATCCGTTGGATGGACATCTGACGACCACTGCTGCTAGAACCGTGTGTTGACTATAATGAGTTGACAAAGCATTGCATACGCGTCAACTTTTTTTAGGGGACGTGTCAACTTAGTAGGCCCACAAGTGTGTGGCAGAGAACTTATAGCCCATTTGCAATTTGTAAGAATGTACATCCCATTTTTGAATTCTAATGGAATTTACTACATCTCATTTACAGTTTGTTAAAAGTACAGCCCATTTTCTAGATAGGACAACGATTAATAATTTCAACCAACCGTTCAAGACAGAATTCAATAAAATTTCCCACATTTTGATGGGATCCGAAATATTTTTATCCCAAAATTTCTAGTCAGGTTAAATATAAATTTGTATTACGTAAAAATCTAACAAAACATTGTGCGCGCAACAATTAAAAAAAGATTTTCAAAATCCATAAATAATATTTTATAAACTAATTTTGTGCTTGGTGCATTTTTTTATAGTCACTGCCCAGTTTTTATAATTACATCCCATTTATTATTTTTTTAAGGCCCATTTTCCTGTTAAGGCTAATGCATCCCTCCTAGGAAAGATTTGTAGCCCAGTGGGGCGGAGAATAACAAGTTGACCTTGCCTGGGTATTCCTCAAAAAACGTATAGCTGGACTAGCCATTTTCATCTTGAAAAAAATTAATATCTGGGCTGGATATCTGTCCTGGGCTAGACAGGCCACAGCCCACCCAGTTAATACCCTGCTCTCCTTTGAACAACAACGAAAACATCGTCAAGAAAAACTCTGCAGTGCTCGCGCCTCAAAAACACAAATACTGCTCGAGCTGCTTGGTCCCAGCTGTCGGCCGCACCTTGTGCAATTCTCTTGTTTATATTGAGTACATAGGTTGACAATGGTGTGGGACCGTGATGTCAGGAAACCAGGAGGAAGCAAAAATAATATAGTTGTACATAATAAGGAGGCACTCGCGTACGTACGGCTATGTCCCTAGTGGGTCCCTACTGTCATCCAGTCAAAATAAAGTCATCTCCTGAATCCTCATGTTCATTGACCATGTTAGCAATGCTCGACGCCACGGCAAGCGCAACAACTCGAAGGACGACGGAGAGGGCCTCGTGGGCCCTACGGATGGTCTGATACAGCGCCTGCTGCTCATTCAGAAAGCCAGGATCATCAGACACCTATGAGCACCTTCAAGAGACTGAGACGGCATGAAACGGTAAGGCCGTGCTTGGGAGCTCTGGTTTATTTCACACCTGTATTAAGATACATGTGTAATTTACTCGTCATCGGAAACAACGCGTAACATACAGGCGTAATGAAACCGATGGCCCGAGGTCTGTAAGTAAAACCAACGGGTTACCTGTGTAATTTGAGAGACCGGTGTATATTTTACTAGTCAAAATCGACCAACCAAGCGCTTCGCCCGAGACCATCTGCTTTTATTTACAAGCGTCTGTTTTACAAGCGGTTTTGGTTGGAAAACGACAATCCAATCACGGCCTAAGATGATGAGTTGCTCGGAAGATCATATGGCTTCACGTCTAACCTACCCGACTTGTCGTATAGGCTATGAATGAAACATAAGACGATGAACTTCTTAAGCATGGAAACAACAGAAGAGGATGATCTTCCTAACAAGCAAATCACTGGCATTAGATCGACATGCAAAACAATATGAAGCATTATTCTCAGGAGGCACGGTGAACAGCTCGTGATGCCGCATGCCACAACATTCCAAGCTCAACTTTGCAATCAAACACAAGGCCTAGCATTACATAGACAATATTCAGAACAAACTCTTAAAATATTTTACATAAGTCAACATTCATGTGACTATGCATCTCAGCAGAGTAAATATTTACTTCTGAACTAAAGACAGGAATAGGAAAAAACAATCGACGTTTCTCATAGCAAAGGGCGTCCCACTCAAAAATATCAAATGCATGTCTTCTGGCTAACATCAATGAGCAAAAATTGACAAGGTTTTCCAATTCCAATATATTAAACTAATGTCAACTTTGATAAGCTTTTCCCATTCAAAATATGTAATGCCTATGATTGTGGAACGGCCAGGGTTTGTCAATAGTTTGTCATCTGATAGTCCGGTGGCTCAAGGTGACGACGAATGATTAGAGAACCATTTGATGTATTGTGCATGATGTGAAGTATTATGGAGGACATGAACCATCTGAACATTTTTTGCAGTTGCACTAAAATCAAGCTGAGCATTCCTGTGGATTTCGTATTTATATGCTGCCAGAAAACAAAGACACATTAGCACACACATGAATATTGGCCCAGTGTCAACCCACCAATCGGTGGACTAACAAACTGAAAGTACGGTAAATAGATTACCATACCCAGATGCCCCATCATTGTTGCTTAGAGTGACATTGACATACTTGGAGTCCTGTCCTGGCTTCTTGGTACTTGTTTGGGCACTTTTTTGCCCAGTGTTCCTCGGGCACTAGTTCATGAGACATAAACTCATCACAAGTAGAAGCCGGTAGAAGTAGAGAAAGATCGACATGGAGATGGAGCTACGTGGGGAGCTGCGGTAGTGGAGCAAGCCGGCTCCAAAAGGAAGATGGACTACCTGGGACGTCGGGCTATAGCTAGAAGGGCGGTTGGGACGTGGCATCGGCTCATACCACGGTGACCCCCGATTGGGACGCACCGACTATGGATTTTCTCCCTCGCCGATGTCGACCGCGTCTACGCAGAACATTGTTCCCTTCCCCCAACTGCGCGATCAGGCCGGATATGTGACCAGCGGTGTGGCCACCGTCGTTCTATGCTTGTGAAGAGAGCAACCCAAGAAAGCAGGCTTGTAGCTTAGGCTCCTGCTAGTGTATATATAGTGGTTTTCTTTTTCTCTCCATATCAACCATTTTATATTGCATACGTGTCATTGAAGAGTGAAATGATGGTTGCTTCTTCCGACTAACTTACTGTGTGATTTGACTGCTCCTTTAGTGGCCCCTACACGTACTCCCCCTATGTGTATGCAACAGTCACACGTACACATGGACGCAAAAACGCGCGCGACGCCCTAATGCATGCATGTCTGAGCACACGATGGAACACACACGGTCACGCTCAAGTGCTCAACCTACACGTGCATGCACACACATACTCAGCCAGGGTGAGCTAGTGACCGTATAAACACCGGAAATGTATATATTGAGCGCAATGACGTATTATGAAGTCCACTGACTGTATTTTTACAAATATATAGCGATAGATAGTGTATTTATCTCGTTTGAAATTAAGCCATATTAACTGGAGAGGAGGTAGTATAGACTATCATTACTTTGCTGTGTCCCGTCAACTTGCCGAACGAGGAGAAGCTTGCAGGACACGAGAAGCTTGCGCGTGGTGGCTCGCAGGACAAGGAGAAACTTTTGACTAATGCAAGCCCTCCTTCGCTCAGGCGATGGATGTGCAAGAGTTAATTCGGTGTCAGATTGCCAGAAGCATACGCTGTACTAGTACTATTATTGTTGCACTTCCCAAAGAGGCGAACAACCAAGCGCAAAGTTTACTAGTACTAGTACTACTACTATAGTCTATAGAGGTATGTACTATACTAGTACTAGGAACCGGATGGAGGAGTGTCTGCACTCTTATTATATTTTTAAAATGTGATAAAGCAATCTTCAACACATTTGGTTATCTTCGAGGGTTCTCGCATGTGATAATGGAAGTTGATTGCATGGAACACTCGCCACAATTATCGCTTAATTCTGGCTCATATCGTATTACAAATAGGAGCGCTCGGTAATATTTCCTTTTTTTTGTTATTCAGCATGTAAACGGGTCAGCAAACCTTGCGGCGCATCTTTGTGCGAACCGTGCTTGCTGCACTTTGAATGTGGTCGAGAGCTGGCTTGATGAAACACCTCGCTTCCTACTTCTTTTTTGTGGGGTACCTCGCTTCCTAGTGACTAGTGTCTTGGCTGATCGTCCTAAGAATGCTTATATATGAATAAAGCTCTCTCATTTACCCACAAAAAAGATTAAGCCATATTAACCGGAAAGGAGGGAGTATGGACTAGCACTACTTGTTGGTGTGTCCCATCAACTCGCAGAACGAGGAGAAGCTTGCAGGACAAGGTGAAGCTCGCTTATGCCTTTTGACTAATGCAACATACCCTCGCCCAGGCGGTGGACATGCATCAGTTCATTCGATGTCAGATTGCCAGAGGCATACACTGTACTAGTACCGAACATGCGGAGTACCATCATTGTTCGACTTCACGAAGAGGCGAAGATCCAAGCGCAAGGTTTAGTAGTACTACTACTAGAACCGCATGGTGGAGCCTCTGTACTCTTATTTTTTTATCTATGATAAAGTACACATTTATTCCGGAGAAGGGCGGAAAACGACAACCCAACATGTAATGATGATATCGATCAACCATGCTCGAATATATCTTGGCCTCCGTGCGAGCCCGCCTGTGTGTTCTCGCTCCTCGTCTCTCTCAGACTAGCCACAGTGGGAGTAACTTCAATAGTAACATGGAGTCCAACTCAGCAAATTTGCTTATGTGGCAATGAGTTAATGAGGAGAGAGGTAGTTACAATAACTTAGCTAGTTACTGTAACATCACATGTCCCAAAGCAATATGACTCTATAACCTAATAAATGAAGGTTTGCATGTTATCATACTTATGTTACTGCCCACTATGAAGGTAGTAATATAGTCTAGGGATATGTGTATGTTACTAGTGTATGTTACTCTCCATTGTTGCTAGTCTCAAGGAACGGTGGGTTGGCCATTTTGCCGTCAATTGAGATCAGTTTGCTCACACTCCGGTCCCACATGTCAGTGATATGCCAAGAGGAGGTGCGTTGACCAACTGGCCATACGCCTACTTGGTTTTGCACCTTCATAATACTCCCTCCGTCACAGTTTACAAGGCGCGCTTCATTATGATGCATTTCTCTCAATGCATTTCCACCACCAGAGAGACTTTAGACGCGTTTGGTTTAATGCTCAATTAATTAGGGCATGGTAACTGCAATTTTCTCTCGATGTAGTACTACGGAGTGGAGTAAGTGCATGCATGTGTGTACCCAGGGTGGAAGCACTGCATGCATGTGTGTACGCATTATTTCCTCTAGTAGTAGACGTCGTGCTATAACTACCAATGCTATTTTTTAGGCCGATCGCTAGTCGCCTTGGTCCCAGAGATTTTCTCTTTTTCTAAAGCGCGCTCTATAAACAGTAACGGATGGAGTAGTATGAGCGGATTCAAAGAAGAGTGTATCGACGGTTGCTTCTTCCGAGCAACTTACAGTGGGAAAGGTGGGGCTTATGATTTGACTGCTCATTACTCACTATTAATGCGGCGCAACGACCGGTCTGAGTCTCCCATGCGGCTGTGCACTACCCCCTCGGTTCTTAAATATACTCCAGAGTATTTGTCTTTCTACAGATTTCAACGAGTGACTACTCAAATATTTGTATTTTTAGAGATTCAAATGGACTACTACATACGGATGTATATAGACATATTTTAGAGTGTAGATTCACACATTTTGCTCCGCATGTAGTCACTTGTTGAAATCTCTAGAAAGACAAATATTTAGCAACGGAGAGTGCACATACGAAGCAAAATGAGTGAATCTACACTCTAAAATATGCCCATTTGAAATTTGTAAAAAGACGAATATTTAGGAACGAAGGAGTATAATTTTGTGCATGGCACATGGACCCGGATGCCGAAGAGGCTTTTGGCAATGATATCAAGCTTCCAGCATTTGTTTACATAATTGACGTACTATACAAATAATTTTCCAGCGACATGAAATTGTACAATGGTGTGAGCTTTCAGCTTTTGTTTCGTGTGTCCTGCCATCGATGCTCTTTCGAAAACAATAAAAAACTAACTTCCTTGCTAATTAGAGCTAATATTTACATCACAACTAAGTTGTGAGAAGGTGTTAAATTAAAATTGATCCATGCTTTCATTGGAAGCAACGTCCCCCTAGCTCTATCTAAATCAGCAAGGCATGTTGGGAAAAAAGTAGCTGTCTGGAGCATGCAACATTCCGATCATTTTGTGCAGTTCCACTAAATAGAGCTGAGCGTCCCTGTTCCAAAGATATTAAGTGTGATTACGATAATTGAGGACTGATGATGAAACAATAAACACACAAATAGAAGTCGATCACCTTTGCTGTCTCTCTTACGACTAACTAGTTGGAGAAGATTAGGCTCGGAGTTGGACAAGGAGGATAGAGCAAAACCAATCCCCCTTTGTGCGGTCACACTAAAATGTAGAGACGTTGCCCGTGTGACATTTTGGTAGAACTGCACAAAACACTCTTAAGAAAAAAGTGATTTGTGCAGGTCACCAAAAGGTCGCAATAGTAACGAGGTGAAATGGATAGCCCTGTTTGCAAAAAAGAGGTAGAAAGGAAACAATTACTGGCCAATAACAGTTGATGACACATGCGATGACAAAAAAGAAGCATATTCCTTGTCCTAAGGAAGATAACAACACGGTTGTGTTTGTCTAAAACGGTGTGAGGACGAGATTGCAATATGGAAAGTACGCCGGACGAGCTATGTTTTGGGCAAAGAACTATGGAAAATCCACATGCAGCGACGTGGGAAGACGGGCAGTGGAGCAAGGCCGGAGGGGATACTTGGAGGTCGTCGGGATGTAACTAGGTGAGCGGCGGCGGGCGGAATCTGCCCATACTGCGGCAACGAGCAGGTGGCGTAGGCCCTACCACGCCGGAGCTTGATCAGAGAGAACGGCGTGTACCACAGATCGGGACGTGCTGCCTCGGCGTCGTCGAACAGAGAAACGATGCACGTCCTCCCTTTCCGTCGGCGGGATGCGGCTGGATCAGTAACCAACGGTGAGAGAGAGAGGCCACCGCAGCCTTGTGTGAGATACTCTGAAGAGAGACAAACCAGGCAGGCAGGCTCCATTGTATATAGTGGAGCGGACTACCTTTTTCTCCATAAAAACGTTTATATTCTGTGTATGTGCCATTGAGCGATATAACTTTATTTAAAATAACACGCCAACGCATCAAGTCGAACTTTGTTTCGTGCACGCGTGGTACACGACCTCAGTAGGTAAACAACCGCTACACGCGTTCAAATTAGCACGTGGGCTACCATTTCGTACAGAAATGAGCTCCACCGTGTACCTGCGCGGGTGTGGCTGGGCACGAAGCATGAGTACATGCACGGTGCACCTATTCTCTTCTTGTATACGTACACCACCTACGTGGGATTGTGTGAGAGAGATACAAACATAGAGAGATAGTATAGTGTGTGGGTTCATGAGAGTTTTTTTGGGGGGGTGGGGTCAATCAAAAAATGTAACATATGCAATGTGTGTGAAATAGAGTCCTGGATATATCATATATAGAGAGGGGGCGATCCACGAGAAGAGAGTGGAGGTATCATCGGCTTGAGGTGTCCATAGAATCGAAGAGAGGGATGATGTGTGCGTGTGTGCACGCGCGCGCGATTGATAAAGAGTGCCATCGAATTTGTGTGTGCCCACGTCAAAGATATAGAGTGGCTGGCCTACTGGAACATGAGAGGGGACATGTGCAGTTTGTCTCTGTGGCATGGATACCTACCTACAGCGCTCGACTATCGGTGTGTGGTGGGGGAGAGGGAGGCCTAATTAACTATAGAGGTACAATGGTTGGTATATGTGTGGAGGAGGAGAGAGGCCTACCTCATGTATTAAGGGAGATCGATCTACCTCATGTATTAAGGGAGATCGATCGACATCCATGCATATGTGTAGGAGAGGAATAAGGTTGGGAGAGAGACAGAGCCAGAGTGTTGGAGGGGGTGGTAGTGGAGTTGCTTCTAACAAATGGTGGGATAGGCTTGCTAGAAAACCGGAGGGCACGCTTGCAATATCAATAAGAGAGGGGATGGCTTCCTGTCTGTGCACGTGCGTGTGAGAGACGGGTCAGGAGGCATGCACGAATGATGAGGGGGCGATATGGCTGTGGTAAGCAGACATAACTACATAGGAAGATCAATCGCCCTTTGTCAGATAAAGGAGAGACATAACTTGTGAGGTACGTCGATTGATGGGGGGGAATAGTTAAAGTCGACCTAGGTATATGTTGGGAGATCGATCGGTATACATGCATGTGTGTGTTAGAAGCAAATGAGGCATGGGGAAGGATAGAGAGAGAGGGATGCATCTAGGAGGTGGTGCAAGAGTCATACTATATCGAGGGGGATGGAGTGTGTGAGTTTGAGATCGATGAAAAGAGTGGTGGGAGTGAGGCATGGACGGTGATAAGAGAAGAGGGGAAGCTTGTGTTTTGTGCTAGGCACACCTGGCTAGAGAGGCATATCAATCGATGTGTGCCGTAAAGAAGGAGCTGGGGGCCTACACACACCGTGGGCGAACAACCTAAAGTGAAAAGACGAATTTGCGCGATGGAGCTAGAGAATGCTAAGGGAGGGTGAGAGGGATGCGGGCGTGTGCATGCATGAGAGAAAGTTAGCGCTAGCTAGCTACAAAGATAAGAGGATTGTGTGGGTGTAAAAGACGAATAGAGATCATACTTCATTATAAAAAGCGAATTCGGATATTTGAAGAATTTATCATAGTGTTTTAAAAAGACGCATGTGTGAATATATATAACAGTCATACACATGGTGTGGTTATGAACATGTTATACTACATATAATATATTTTATCTCTACTCTTATAAAAAATGGAGTTGTTGATGATGGTGGGCCTGCCATCCTGCAATATAGGCCGTCCGATTTATATCTGACGGATAGGAAGGAAACTATGGCAATTTTGAAAAAAGATACCCACACCCCTCTCCATATTTGCAAATTAGGCCTCCCCTTGATCATGATGTTCTGTGGAACACATGGGCATCTTGCTAGTACTACGTATAATATATAGAACATTGGTCGTAATTTGGGCTAATGTGTGGCTTTTGTAGCTCAGATCTAAATACTTGTCATAATGTAGGGGGCGGGGCACTATACTATGTGTGATAAACACGGTGTACACATATGGAACATGGTTTAGATTATGAATATATAATTAGTACATCAAATGTACTATTATTTGGAATCAACATCAAGTGTATTCAAAAAATAGAATTCGAGTTCATGTAGTACACATAGTTCATATCTATCTCTATAGTAATCATGTGGTGTGTTATTAAGGTAATACACGAATGATGGTTGAAGTTGGCAACAATCATGATTGTAGATTCTTATTGAAATAGAGAAACGAATTCAAATTCAGTTCGAATTGCAGCGGTAGTATAGACATTTGGAATGCACTAAAATGTTGGTATGAGTAGGTTACATGCATTATACAACAAACGAAAAAATTTAATTGGACATAACATGGATTCATACTCCCTCCTTCCATCTATATATGGTGTAATGCGTTTTTTAAGACCGCCTTTGACTATTGACAAGATTAATAGTACATGACAAGCACAATATGAAAATTATATCATTGAAAGAACCTTTCATAGGCGAATTTAATGGTGTGCTTTGTGTAAGTTGCATGTCATATATTATTGCTCTAATATTTGGTCAAAGTTAGCATCGAAAAACGCATTAGGCCCTATATAGATGGAAGGAGAGAGTAGCTTTGAATAGCATTTTTATAGTAAAACGGGGCAAGACTCTCTCTTTGTGTGGTGCGAATATTTTTATTTTTTTCATTTTCTTTTTGGTTGAGGGAAGTGCGAATTGATTTGGTACGTACAAGTACAATATTACACGTTAGGCTTGTCCCTAAAATTCAACCCGTGCCTTGTTATATCCCGAAAATTCAGATATCGTGCTCCCAAAACTGGCACCTTCACAACCCGCACCTTGCTATCCCGAACTTACAACGCACACGAAAACTCCCTCCAGCTGCCAAACCCTGACACGCGAAATCCCCCTTCTAACCCTGAGCTGAAAGGGCCACTAGTTCAAATCAGTGGGGGGTACTTCCGTAACACACCCTACATTTTGGACAAGCGCGTCATGGTTCATCCCCTCCCATCGCCTCCTTTTTGCCATTCGAAATCCCAAGCCTCCATAACCTCTCCGCTTGAGCCATGAAACCTCACCCTCCTTCGTCCGCCACCTCGCCGCTGCCAGTCGGAGCCTCTTCCCCGACGACTACGTCCACCGCAACAGCTCGACGTCCCTCGTCCCGGGATGAGGATCCGTCGTCCATCTCGTCATCCTGCCAGTTCAGCCGCCCCGTCCTCCACCTTCAAGGAGCTGCTCCAACGATCGCCTCATCTATCGTGGCTGCTCCATCCCCACAGCGCCGCCTTAACCTGCTCCACCGGAACCGCAACATCCTCACCGACTCCTCGGACGAAGCCGAGGCCTACTCGACACCACCAAAGAGGTTGTACACTCATCGCATCACACCTTCTCCTTAGCTTGACCTTCCAGCACCGACGGTGCTCCATCCCGCACCCCCATGGAGCGGCTACCTTGAAGCCGGTGCCGCAGGCGACATCTCCACGGCGGCTCTCCCCCAGTGCGAGGCCCCTTCGGCAGCGGCGTCCATACCAGCCAGATCTGCTGCTGTTGCTCTGGCTCTCGCTCGCTCGCGCTGCTGCTGCTGCTCTCCCCCTCGCTCGTGCTGTTGCTCTGCTCCGATTTAGCTACACTTCAGTCGACTGAAACGACTTTTTGGTCAGTCGATTTTCAAGGGGTTGGGGGGCTCGCCGGAGTTAAGGAAGAACCACCCGCAACGGGGACAGGGGCTCGCCGGAGAGGTACCCCACTATCTATCTTAGGGTTCAGGGTGGGGGCGGGGGGCCTATAGGGCTGGCCGGGGCGGCGGTGTACCGGTGCTGCGGAGTTGTTTCAGGGCGGTAAGGCGGCGCTGGGGCCGACGGTGAGGTCGGTGCTGGCTGCCGGCTCAGGGGGTGCAGGTTGAAGATGAACTGTAGGCCCTCCCTAAACTACATGTCAAGTGCCTCTCTACTACCATTGCGTTCAGTTTTGATAGTAACATTCAGATTCCACAGTAAATTTCAGTTTCGACAGTTAAGTTCAGAGTCAACAGTTTTTGCCTCATCTATTGTAGTCAGGTGGTTTTTGATGATGTAAATTTTACATCTATTTTACATCATTTATTGGAGATGCTATTAGAATCCCACTTAAGATTGACGATGTCTGTCTTGTGCTGCTTCAGCCTTGACGTCTTACGGCTCATCGAGGCTGCTCCAACGACAGAATGATCCATCACAACAGAGCAGTGCCCTGGACGCCGTCTACAGATTCCTCAGATCTTCCTCCACACCTTCGACAGCCACCTCTGCCTCAACTGCTTCAGCGACCAACCCAAGGATGCTGAGGTCAACACAGCTACGGCAAAGAGGTTGTACACTTGTTGCATCACTTATTACTATACATTCATGTCGATCCATTAGGGCTATTTTGGTTCGACGGAAAAACATAGCAATAGGGAATTTTCCAATGGCACTCTACTATTCAATTATTCATGCATTTTGTTGAAAGAAATGAAGGAAAACATCCACCTGGACCTACTTTTCAAAATCCTATGCATGAAAACAAGGCCAAGTGCATTAGTGGCAGAATAACATTCTAACTATACACGCTTTCATATGTTTCACTTTATTTTGGCCATGTTTCTTTGCATTCCTCTGCTCTTCCAATTCCTGTAAACCAAACACTCAAGTTGACAGAAATCCTGTGTTTACAAATGCTCTATTTACCATGTGCATTCCTATCCTATTCCGGTGTTTTTCCTATCCCTGCATTTTTAGAATCATGCAAGCCAAATGAGCCCTTACAGAATTACTTCAGTTACAGGTAGGTGTTGAAGGGAACTTTGTGTGGTTTGTCCTGCTCCCGCCGCGACGTCGTCCAACTCAACGGAGCTGCTCCATCGACAGAAACATCCACCAAACCAGACATCATGACTCCTGACCATCTTTCGCCGCCTCATATCTCCTTCCCTACCGCCGACACCCATCGCAACGGCATCACCATCATCGACTCAGCAGATGAACCTGAGGAGTACACGGGTCCACAAGAGAGGTTGCACTCTTTTGTTTCTGCTTATGTTATGCATTGCTTAAAATTACCTGCTACTTTATCGTCCTGTTCACCTCTTGGACTCCAAGTCAGGTCCAAATTAATATTCAAACTTGAGTTCTAAATTAGTTGTGGGGCACATATCGAGGAAGCAATGAATAGTATCTCTGTCTAATATCTGGTTCACCTAGGGTATGCCTATGTTGTTCATCTTGGGTTGGAAACAAATAGTAAAGCAATCAGCATCTGTCTTTTTATTAAATTAAAGCAATCATCAGCCTGCTATCATTATTTTTGGATCCATCCACTGGTTGTTACCATCACTCTAAGTTTCTGCATGCTCTCCATACATAATCTCACCATATTTTTTTTGTATGCATGTCAGATATTGTACACAGTCATGCTGAACATGTAGAGAAAAAGAGAAGAGTTTTGTGCAGCAATACAATGTCATGCAGACATCACTCCATGGTGGGTTCAATGGCAAACCCTCCCCACTCCTCTCCAGATTGTAATCCAGAGGAAGATATCTGTTCTGAGGAAGATTCAGACGCCCGCTGACCACTCCTATTTACCCCCCAAGGTGTTTGCTCTACCTTGGCATGATGATGTTAGTCATACCATGCATATGTTGCCTTCCGGTGCCTACTTTTGACATCATATATGTCATCCGCCTAGTTTAGACATGTTCTGTAATGCCACCTGTTTAGTTTCTATATCATATATGGGAATTATGCAGTCTCATGTCTTTTAGCCAGCCATAATATACGTGAAATGTGCAATGCCATCCTATTTAACCAGGCATCATATATTTGAATGATATCTTGCCCATCCTTTTATTCATTACATTTCCATTTGTCGACAATGTTTGTACATTAAACTACTCTTCTTTTGAATCAGCCATTTGGGTGGGAGATTCAAAAATCTGGAGTGAAACAAGGCCTTCAGATCAGACAGTGCTACCTATCGAAGCAGATCTCTTGTTGGGTCCCGATAGCTCCTCAGAGATGGATTCAGAGACAGATGACCAGTCCTATTCCCCCACCGAGGTGTATGCTCTAACTTGGCATAGTTATACTGCTCATATCATGCATATGGTGTCTTGCATTGCATAGTTTAGACATCATATACACAATATTCAACACCATGTTCTTAGTTCATACATCATATCTAATGCCCTCTGTTTAGCATATAAATCACATATGTGAATTAAATGATGCAATCATGATTACTTAGATAACATGTAGGTGAATTATGTCATGCGATCCTGTTTAGTTATTCATCATATCTTTGAATTATGTTATGCTATGCTATCTAGTTTAGATAGACATCATATATGTGAAATTATGTCATGCTATCCGTTTTAGTTAAACAATATACATGTCAACTATTTCATGCCCTCTTTTTTCCACACTATCTATTGCATCTGTCTCTCATACAATGTCTGTACATTCAACTATGTTTCCTGTTTATCAGCCATTTGAATTGGAGCGGGTGATGCCAGCATCTAGCAGACTAAAAACACGGTCTTCAAATAAAACAGTGCTACCTCTTGGTGGAGATAGCACCCCGGTTGTACATGCACGAGAACCAGCCCTACCACACATAACCCAAACTCTCGCAGATTGTAACCCTACTGTGATGGACAGAGAACTAGCTAAAATAGTGCTACCTCTTGGTGGAGATAGCACTTCGGTTGTACATGCACGAGAACCAGCCCTACCACACATAACCCAAACTCTCGCAGATTGTACCCCTACTGCGATGGACAGAGAACCAGCTTCACCCAATCTAACCCCAACCCCAACAGATAGTAACCCAGTTCCTATTGACACAGCACCATCTCCACCACAGAGCTCCCAAACAAGAGCAGTTAGTAAGGCAGCTCCAGTGCCCTAAGGGCCAGTACTACCACGGCGAACCCCAACTCCACTAGTTAGTACGCCTATTCCTGTGGAGGAAGCACAACCAGCTAGTCGTAGTTTAGCATCTATCGCATTTGATGTTGTTAAATCGTATGTGCGTATCTTCCCATCTTGGGAATATTATACTGAAGATGAAGGAAAATGCCAGTTGCAGGTGTTTGTCCAGGAGTTATGTGTAAGTAATGTTATTCATGGCAATTACTTTGCTTTGTCCCATACATCCTACCTCCATGATGGTTATAATACAACAAATTTTCCCATTTTTCTCTATAGAGAAGGACCGATTTGGAAACTCGGGATGAGGTAACCTGTGCTAATACCTCTGCTATCTTCAAGAATGCTTGGTGGCAGTATCGGAATTACCTGAAGAAAATGTACTTCACCGGCAAAGAAACTCATCAAATTCCCTTGCGTTCTTTTGAGACACATTTACTGGACGATGACTGGGAACGCCTTGTTCTGTACTGGTCCCGAACTAAGAATGTGGTAAGGTCTATGAGCTCATTTTCTATTTTTAAGTACTATATTCTTGCGTCTTACTGTACTTTGTTCATGTAGAACAAGTGCCTAAACCTGAAGAAGAACTGTTCTAATTTAAGATTCCATTGCTATCATAGTTCAAAAAAGCGCTAGGCGTTAATTGTGTGTTTTGCCACCGCCTTGTGCTTTACTAACCAAAGCGCATGCTTATGCGCAGTTATGCACAGATTAAGCGTAGTTATGCGCAATGCATTTCTTAAGCGCTCGCTTAGGCGTGCCTTTTTTAACTATGATTGCTGTCGTGCATACTGCTTTTCTCTTGTATCATTGTATTTACTCATACAAATTATTTTTAAATTGAAGGATCTAATCGAAACTCCAATGGCACAACAGGTATGTTCACGCATGTTTCTTTAACAAGCTTGCTCTTATCAATAGCTCTGTTGATTTCAATTCCAATTGTGTATACAGTTGACTTCTCATATCATGCACATTACTAGCATCACAACAGAGCCAATAGTGTTGTTGTACATGTAGACCCGTGGTACCCATCTGAAATCTTCTTGTGCCGTGTAGTTTCCCACGCTTTCTATTCTTTTACTGCTGCTTTATCTTGAACTGATATGATTTGAACCGTGTCTCTATTTTGATTTGGCAAGACAATGCAGTGACCATAGGACATAGATATATGTGTGTTTGATGCTTTTATTATGTACTAGTACTTGGCAATAGAAGACTTGGTAGTTTAATCCTGTCCACCTTACTAATGAACTGGTTCACCGAAATGAGTTTCATATACTAGTACATGCTAAACATGTTATGTGTCTGCTTGTTTCTTCTTTTAGAATGCTGACAAAATATTGGGGAAGAGTGCCTTATTAAGCAATGGTAAAGGAAGTAATGCAGATAATGTTCAGGATAGTGACACATCCTTGTTGGTCTCCAACAAAGCTGATAAAACAGCTAAGGAAGACTATCTCGAAGACAATGAGACAACCCCAAAGTCTTGTCTTGGTTTAGTGTTCAAGTTACTAGCCACTACCGCTTGCACAAGCTATTCAAACTCACTGTCTGAATCAGTTTGGTTTCTTGAGTCTCAACTACAAGCTGGAAGACACCGATCAGCTATGCTGCGACAAGAAGCAAAAGGACTGCGGAAGTCCCTAGAGCATTTAGATGCATACTTTCTGGTGCAACAGCAAGCATTGGAGGATTTTAGCGCCAAAGAGGACAAAGCTAATAAGCTTGATAAGCTTATTGCCAGCATGGTGGATACCATGTTTCTTGAGCTCTTCTGAAGTTGTTTCAGTTATGCTCTTGTTTTGCTGCTGCGTTTATTTGCACTGGTGTCCAATTTTGACGGCCAGTGTATGTAATATGCTGCTTTGTTCCCTATATTTGAACTGGTGGCGAACTTTGATGCCCAGTGGATGTAATATGTGTAATAGCGGTAATAGGCTAGCGTTAATTGCTTGCTTATTTATTTCCTTATTGTCTTGTTTAGTTGTTTGCTTGTAGTCACTGCAGTTCTTTTTCTGTGTTTTTCTAGTGGCCCTAATTACCTATTTTTGGAGAATAGGCCAAAATAATCATGGCAACACACTGACTGTTGTAACCATGGGCCTCTTGCGAGCTGTATGATCCATGGGCCTTCTAAGGGCCGTAGGATCCATTGGCCTTCTATACGGGCCGTAGGAGCCATTGGCCTTCTACGGGCCATAGGATCCATGGGCCCTTTATGGGCCGTAGGATCCATGGGCCTTCTATGGGGCGTATCATCATTTCGCCAATCATGGGCCGTACTATTCGTGGACAATAACGGGCCGTTAATAGGGCGTATTTGATAACTCTATGAAAACAGCCCAACGGGTTTTTTTGACATGAAAACGACCCAACGTATTAACGGGCCACAAACGGGCCAACTATAACCACGAGCTGAATTTGTCCCACAAGCAGAAAATGACAGTAACGAGCCGTAAGTAACTGAATGCTAGAAATGAGCCCAAGAATAAATGGGCCCTGAGAAGGCCAAAAGATAACATTGGCTGGAAACGGCCCAACGGAAATGGGACGTTAATGGGTATAAAGTGATACATTGTTCATTATGGGCCAGTTTTACCACGGGCCATTAAGGGGCCGAGGGTTACTAAGGGCCTCATATGGGCCGAAAGACGTCATGGGCCATACATGTGCCGGAAGTTAAAACAGGCTGGAATTATATTGCACAACCCAGATGACGCTACTGGGCCTAATTCGGATAGGCTGTAAACGGGCCCTGGGATAGCGGGCTGTAAATGGGCTATATGAGAACAGGCCGTTAATAGGCTTGCCGTGGGCCGGCCCGCCACCTTTTGACCAAGTCAAACGGGTCGGCCTTTCCACAGGAATGGGCCTCTGTTGGGCCGTGCCACGTGTCGACGTATCATAGGCGCTTTGGGTCCAATGAGTGGATGACATCTATCCCAATGGTGAGCCGACACGTGTTTCCTCCAGCCAATGATGATTTTACACGTGGAAAATACCCATTGGTCGGGGCTGTTAACGGGTTATAGGATCCAAAACCGGACCCGATATGTGACGCCCCCGATTCAATCGTACACTAATCATGCACGCAAACGTGTACGATCAAGATCAGGGACTCACGGGAAGATATCACAACACAACTCTAAAACATAAATAAGTCATACAAGCATCATAATACAAGCCAGGGGCCTCGAGGGCTCGAATACAAGTGCTCGATCATAGACGAGTCAGCGAAAGCAACAATATCTGAGTACAGACATAAGTTAAACAAGTTGCCATAAGATGGCTAGCACAAACTGGGATACAGATCGAAAGAGGCGCAGGCCTCCTGCCTGGGATCCTCCTAACTACTCCTGGTCGTCGTCAGCGGGCTGCACGTAGTAGTAGGCACCTCTAGTGTAGTAGTCGTTATCGACGGTGGCGTCTGGCTCCTGGGCTCCATCGTCTGGTTGCAGCAATCAAGTAGAGGTAGGGGAAAAGGGGGAACAAGGCAACCGTGAGTACTCATCCAAAGTACTCGCAAGCAAGGAGCTACACTACATATGCATGGATATATGTGTAAAGGGCCATATCAGTGGACTGAACTGCAGAATACCAGAATAAGAGGGGGATAGCTAGTCTTAACGAAGACTACGCTTCTGGTCACCTGTCTTGCAACAGGTAGAAGAGGACGATCTGAAGTCCTCCAAGTAACATCACATAGCAATAATCCTACCCGGCGATCCCCTCCTCATATCCCTGAGAGAGAGCGACCACCGGTTGTATCTGGCACTTGGAAGGGTGTGTTTTATCAAGTATCCGGTTCTAGTTGTCATAAGCTCAAGGTACAACTCCAAGTCGTCCTGTTACCGAAGATCACGGCTATTCGAATAGATTAACTTCCCTGCAGGGGTGCACCATCTTACCCAGCACGCTTGATCCCATTTGGCCGGACACACTTTCCTGGGTCATGCCCGGCCGCGGAAGATCAATACGTCGCAGCCCTACCTAGGCTCAACAGAGAGGCCAGCACGCCGGTCTAAACCTAAGCGCACAGGGGTCTGGGCCCATCGCCCAATGCACACCTGCACGTTGCAAACGCGGCCGGAAGCAGACCTAGCCTAGTGGCGTTCCAGTCCAATCCAGCGCGCGCCGCTCAGTCGCTGGCGTCACGAAGTGCTTCGGCTGATACCACGACGCCGGGATACCCATAACTACTCCCGCGTAGATGGTTAGTGCGTATAAGCTCGTAGCCAACTCAGATCAAATACCAAGACCTCGTTAAGCGTGTTAAGTATCCGCGAACGCCGAACAGGGCCAGGCCCACCTCTCTCCTAGGCGGTCTCAACCTGCCCTGTCGCTCCGCCTCAAGATCCACTCGCGGGTGCTCCACCAGCCGACCCGACTTTAGTCTCACATGTATCATGTATAAGTATATAGTATATACCCGTGATCACCTCCCGAGTGATCATGGCCCGATAGTATAGCACGGTAGACGGACAAGAATGTAGGGCCACAGATGAATGTACTAGCATCCTATACTAAGCATATAGGATTGCAGGTAAGGTAACAACAGAAGTAACAAGGATAGGCTATGCAGCAGTATAGGAGTATCTGAAAGCAGTAACATGCTACACTACTCTAATGCAAGCAGTATAGAGAAGAGTAGGCGATATCTGGTGATCAAGGGGGGGGGCTTGCCTGGTTGCTCTGGCAAGAGAGAGGGGCCGTCAACACCGTAGTCGAACTGGGCAGCAGCAGCGTCGGTCTCGTAGTCTACCGGAGAGAAGAGGGGGAAGAAACAATGAATACCAAGTAAACAGATGCATATCGATGCATGACATGTCAAGAAGCGATGCTAGGCGTGCCCTAACGTGGTATGAGGTGGTACTGGTTAAGGGGGGAATCATCCGGGAAAGTATTCCCGGTGTTTCGTGTTTTCGGGCAGAGGAGCCGGAGGGGGAAAGTTGCGGGTTCGATAGGTTAGGGGGGTGTGGCGGACGAACGGACTGTGTATCCGAATTCGTCTCGTCGTTCTGAGCAACTTTCATGTTGAAAATATTTTAATCCGAGTTACGGATTAAAAGATATGATTTTTTTTAAAGATTTTATTAATTTCTGGAATTTAATCAATTAATTATTTAATTCGAAAAATGGAATTATGACGTCAGCATGATGCCATGCTGACGTCAGCAGTCAACAGGGTTGACTAGGTCAACCCGGACATGTGGGTCCCGTTCGTCATACTCTGTTAACTAATTATCTTAGTTAAGTTTAATTAACAGTAGTTAATTAGGTTAATTAGTCATTAGGTTTAATTAATCAGGATTAATTAAATTAATTATTTACTTAATTAATTAATTAATCAATTAATTTTATTCATTATTATTTTTATTAATTATATTTATCTAAATTCCTTTTCCCTTTTCTTTTATTTTAAAAACGTCCTGGGGGGTGGGGCCCCCATGTCATAGGCAGGGGGGTGGACCG
>NC_041392.1:522538927-522539433 GCF_002162155.2 Triticum dicoccoides | reverse complement strand
GTCATACTCTGTTAACTAATTATCTTAGTTAAGTTTAATTAACAGTAGTTAATTAGGTTAATTAGTCATTAGGTTTAATTAATCAGGATTAATTAAATTAATTATTTACTTAATTAATTAATTAATTTTATTCATTATTATTTTTATTAATTATATTTATCTAAATTCCTTTTCCCTTTTCTTTTATTTTAAAAACGTCCTGGGGGTGGGGCCCCCATGTCATAGGCAGGGGGGTGGACCGGTCAGCCCAGCTGACCGAGTCAATCAGGGCGGGGGGGGGGCCTGGGCCCACCAGTCAGTGGCCCAGGCGGTGGCCCCGGGCAGCCACGTCGGCGGCCGGCGTTGGGGAGCCCCGGTGGGCGTCCGCGGCGGAGGGGGCGCCGGACCTCGCCGGACTTCGTCATTCGGTGGCCAAAAAGGGGCGCGGGCGGTGCGTTCGGAAGCGGGGAGGACGGCGCGTCCAATGGTGGCAGTGGCGCGGCCGGACTCGGCCGGAATCGGCGCCG
>NC_041392.1:522535863-522538677 GCF_002162155.2 Triticum dicoccoides | reverse complement strand
CTCGGAAAGCTACTCGGGGGCGGTCGGGGTCGACCGGTGAGGAGGAGGGCGGGAAGGCGGCCGACGGCGACGAGGGGGGCGACGGGATCGGCCGGTGCCGATCTGGATCGGCGCGGGGAGGGAGGAGGAGGGGATCGGGGGGGAATGGGTGCGGCTAGGGTTTCCTGCCGACCGGGGGGGGATAAGGGAGTGAGGGGGTTGGGCCGGGCCAGGGGATGGCCAGCTGGGCCAGGTGGGGGCTTGGCCCAGTTGGGCTAGTGGGGTTTTCTCCCCCTCTCCCATTTTTGTTTTCTTTGTCTTTTCTTATTTATTTTTTCTGTTTTATTTTATTTAGTCTATCTAGATACTTTATAAAAATGTGTGCACCCCACCATAATTAACTTTGTAATATTTGACAACCCCCGAACATTTTAGATTTAATTTTTGAAAACTTGTATTGTTTGCCTATGTTTTCAATTGAATTTGAATCGGGTTCGAATCAACGTGAGTTTAATCACGGTAACCGAGGTGACGTGGCATCATTAGCAGGGATTGCTGTAGCTTAGTTATCCGGGTGCTACACGATAGCTTAACGGCGTTCTGTTACGGTGGATGCCACGTGTCGGACACCCTTCACGAAAGCACTTCTGTGACACGCGATTTATCGTCATGGAAGTGGACAGTTCCGTGATGATAATTTTGGTAATGTCGTGGAACACTTCTATGACAGCACATGTATGACTATCTTGATTCTTTCATAAATTTGTCATGGATGTACATGCATGACAGAAAACGTGACCTACTGTGACAAACATGTATCATCACGGAAGTGTATTTTTTTGTAGTGTATAGCATAAATCTAGGACGTGGTTCAAAGAGGAAAGGAAGGGGGAAAGTACTAGTACAGACTGGCTATCCAGCACCTACGTTGGTCGAAAAGGGAAAACAATGACAAACGTAGTACGCACATCTGTAACAAACTGATCTTTTGTTTTGGGGGACAAGGCTGTAGAGTTTGAGCAGGACTAGATTTGCTGCGCTCACATAGGGAAAGGTGTCTAAAGATAACAAAACTGGGATCAACACAAATATGCTCCTTGGTTGTTTGTTCTTTGTTGCAACAGACTATGCATCACCCCAGTACATCGATAGATGCACATGGTGCTGGTGTGTCCACTGTCCCGTGCAACTCTTTAGCTGTTGTTAATCTAAGGCCCTGTTTGGTTAAAAATTCCCTAGTCCCTACCTGCTTGGTTCCAGGGACTAAAAATGGACTAGAGGTTATTAAATGACATGCTAAAAGACCATGTTACCCCTAGTAATGAACTAATAGAGACAAGGTGCGATGCGTGGCAGGGGCATCTGTTGGAAAAAGTCCCAAAAAGACTCTCCCTCGGGGTCTTCTTTCTTTAGTCCCAAATGCCCACTTTTAGTCCCTAAAAGTCCCTCCTGTTTGGTTTAGATGGGACTGACACGGAGTTTTTTTAGTCCCCCACAAAAATGTCCCTATAAACAAACACCCTCTAATAATGCCACTGGAAAATTGATGCAATGCCACAGTTAAAAGCAAATTACATGTTTAATGAATTTTATTGTTAAAATAATCTCTCCGTTAATATTAATCAATGCCACCGTTTGAGAAACGCTACTGTCTTGCTTTCTTTCCCATTTAGATAAGGTAGATGCTTCTTTTTGCTGGCTTCTATGTCATCCACCATTATTAACCACTAGTTGTTTCCTTTGCACCTCCGTGTAAACAGGGTTATCTACTTCACCTCATGCTACTGTATGATGTCCATCCAACGGTCGTAGTGCTTCTTCAACCTCTGGTCTTCTTGCTCCAGCCGCCCAAACCAGCGTCGGTCGTGCCTCGTGCTACTGCCTCCCATGGCCGGCTGCGATGCAACGGAGGCCTCACCACCCTCTACTACTCCCACCGCTAGCCAGGCCATCCCTCTACTCACCCACACCCCCTGTTATTCTGCAGCGATGACAGCCTCACACCGCAGCGAACCAGTGAACCCTCATACTCCTCTACGCATGGGCATCCACTGTCGCGTCTTCCCCGGCTCCGCGTCATCCCCTTCCTAGGCCTCGCCGTCGTCCACCGCCCTGGTGCTCTCGGCGTGGCGTGGTCAACGTGGTCGAGGAACGACTTCCATTGGACGTGGACTGTACGTGGAGAGGCAGACAGCTGGGTCCATGGCAGCAGCAAGGAAGTGCCTCCTTATTACGCGCAAAATAATTATTCCTCCACCTGATAGCGGGGACCCACCGGATGGGCCACCGTATTTCGTGAAAAAAACGTTTCCCCCTGACTACTGGGACCCACCAGCTACATCTTCGCACGCAAGGAAGTGCGTCCGGAAAAAAAACGATTCGCTCCCCTGACTGTTGGGACCCACCAGCTACATCTTCGCACGAAAGGAAGTGCCTGATAGTCAGGACCCACCTGGTCGAAGCGCACGTAGCGTTGTCATTCTGGTCGCAAACGTGTATTTACATACTGGTCGATGTAGAGGCGCGCACGTAGCATTGATACGTCTCCAACGTATCTATAATTTTTGATTGCTCCATGCTATATTATCTATTGTTTTGGACATTATTGGGCTTTATTATTCACTTTTATATTATTTTTGGGACTAACCTATTAACCGGAGGCCCAGCCCAGAATTGTTGTTTTTTTGCCTATTTTAGGGTTTCGAAGAAAAGGAATATCAAACGGAGTCCAAACAGAATGAAACCTTTGGGAACGTGATTTTCTCACCGAACATGATCCTGGAGACTTGGACCCAACGTCAAGAAATAAAGGAGGAGGCCACGAGGTAGGGGGCT
>NC_041392.1:522502636-522535525 GCF_002162155.2 Triticum dicoccoides | reverse complement strand
GCTCCACCAACGTACTCCTTCCTCCTATATATACCTACGTACCCCCAAACGATCAGATACGGAGCCAAAACCCTAATTCCACCACCGCAACTTTCTGTATCCACGAGATCCCATCTTGGGGCCTGTTCCGGAGCTCCTCCGGAGGGGGTATCCATCACGGAGGGCTTCTACATCAACACCATAGCCTCTCCGATGAAGTGTGAGTAGATTACCTCAGACCTTCGAGTCCATAGTTATTAGCTAGATGGCTTCTTCTCTCTTTTTGGATCTCAATACAATGTTCTCCCCCTCTCTTGTGGAGATCTATTTGACGTAATCTTCTTTTTGCAGTGTGTTTGTTGAGACCGATAAATTGTGGGTTTATGATCAAGATTATCTATGAACAATATTTGAATCTTCTCTGAATTCTTTTATGTATGATTGGTTATCTTTGCAAGTCTCTTCGAATTATCAGTTTGGTTTGGCCTACTATATTGATCTTTCTTGCAATGGGAGAAGTGATTAGCTTTGGGTTCAATCTTGTGGTGTCCTTTCCCAATGACAGTAGGGGCAGCAAGGCACGCATTGTATTGTTGCCATCGAGGATAACAAGATGGGGTTTTTATCATATTGCATGAATTTATCCCTCTACATCATCTCATCTTGCTTAAGGCGTTACTCTGTTTTCATGAACTTAATACTCTAGATGCATGCTGGATAGCGGTCGATGAGTGGAGTAATAGTAGTAGATGCAGGAAGGAGTCGGTCTACTTGTCTCGGACATGATGCCTATATACATGATCATACCTAGATATTCTCATAACTATGCTGAACTTTGTCAATTGCTCAACAGTAATTCGTTCACCCACCGTAAAATACTTATGCTCTAGAGAGAAGCCACTAGTGAAACCTATGGCCCCCGGGTCTATCTTCATCATATTAATCTTCCAATACTTAGTTATTTCCTTTGCTTTTTTACTTTGCTTTTATTTTACTTTGCATCTTTACCACAAAAATACCAAAAATATTATCTTATCATATCTATCAGATCTCACTCTCGTAAGTGACCATGAAGGGATTGACAACCCCTTATCGCGTTGGCTGCGAGGAGTTATTTGTTTTCTGCAGGTACTAGGGACGCGCGCGCAACCTCCTTCTGGATTGATACCTTGGTTCTCAAAAACTGAGGGAAATACTTACTCTACTTTGTTGCATCATCCTTTCTTCTTCGGGGAAATCCAACGCAGTGCTCAAGAGGTAGCAAGAAGAATTTCTGGCGATGTTGCCAGGGAGGTTCGCGCAAGTCAAGATTTGACTCCCGACAATGAGCCATTTCTGGCGCCGTTGCCGGGGAGGTTTGCGCAATTCAAGATTTGACTCCCGACAACGAGCCATTTCTAGCGCCGTTGCCAGGGAGGTTCGCGCAAGTCAAGATCTGACTCCCGACTACGAGCCATTTCTGGCGCCGTTGCCGGGGAGTCTACGCAAAAGTCAACATACCAAGTACCCATCACAATCCTTATCTCCCGCATTACATTATTTGCCATTTGCCTCTCGTTTTCCTCTCCCCCACTTCACCCTTGCCGTTTTATTCGCCCTCTCTCTCTCTCTCTATCCCCCTCTCTTTCTCTATTTGCCTCTTTTTGCCCACTTGCTTTTTGTTTGCTTGTGTGTTGGATTGCCTGCTTGTCAAGATGGCTCTTCCCCGATTTGGTGATCCTCACCTTAAAAGGTTAGAAGAAATCGAAAACAACGTTAGGAGTTTTATGGTCTTGCAATTTGAGCATAATAGTTTCTTTAGAAACGAGCTTAAGGAACAAAAAAGATTTATGAGTTTTATGAATAAAGAGCTCAATGATATGTCTAAAGATTTTGATGGTTTAAGATCCCAAATTTCTTGTCTTGAGAAATTGACTGCTGAAATTTCGGATAAGCAGGCTACCTTAGTTAATAGGATGGCCGCTAAACTGGATTTTTATGAAAACAAAGATGAAGATCTAACATTATTGATGTGTCCCCTATTAAATCTTTGTTTTGCAATATGAATCTTGATAATGATGGGACTGAATATGATCCACCTTTACCTAGAAGGCGTTCCAAAAACTCGGAGTTTTTAGATCTTGATGCTAAATTTGATGAAAGTGGGATTGAAGAAATTAAAACCCTAGATGTTGCTAAACCCATCATTTCAGATTTCAAGGAATTTAATTATGAAAATTGCCCTTTGAGTGATTGTATTTCCTTGTTGCAATCCGTGCTAAAATCTCCTCATGCTTATAGTCAAAATAAAGCGTTTACTAAACATATCGTTGATGCCTTGATGCAATCTTATGAGGAAAAACTTGAGTTGGAATTTTCTATCACTAGAAAACTTTATGATGAGTGGGAACCAACTATTAAAATTAAGATTAAAGATCATGAGTTCTATGCTTTATGTGATTTGGGTGCTAGTGTTTCCACGATTCCAAAGACTTTTTGTGATTTGTTAGGTTCCGTGATTTTGATGATTGCTCTCTAAACTTGCACCTTGCAGATTCCACTATTAATAAACCTATGGGAAGAATTAATGATGTCCTTATTGTTGCAAATAGGAATTATGTGCCCATAGATTTTATCGTTCTTGACATAGATTGCAATCCTTCATGTTCTATTATTCTTGGTAGACCTTTCCTTAGAACGATTGGTGCAATTATTGATATGAAGGAAGGAAATATTAGATTCCAATTTCTGTTAAGGAAAGGAAAGGAAAAATTTCCTAGAAAGAAAATTAAATTACCTTATGAATCTATTATCAGAGCCACTTATGGATTGCCTACCAAAGATGGCAATACCTAGATCTATCCTTGCTTTTTATGCCTAGCTAGGGGCGTTAAACGATAGCGCTTGTTGGGAGGCAACCCAATTTCATTTTTATTCCTTGATTTTTGCTCCTGTTTAGTAATAAATAATTTACCTAGCCTCTGTTTCGGTTGTGTTTTTTGTGTTTAATTGGTGTTTGTGCCAAGTAGAACCGTTGGGAAGACTTGGGGTCTTGATATCTTGCTGTAAAAAACAGAAACTTTAGCGCTCACGAGAACTGCTGCCATTTTTATTTGGAAAGTGATATTTAGTTAATTCTTTTTGAATATTATTAATATATAAATTTCTCACTTCCAGAAATTTATTTTAGAATTTTTGGGGTTCCAGATCTTGCGCTAGATACAGATTACTACAGACTGTTTTGTTTTTGACAGATTTCTGTTTTTCGTGTGTTGTTTGCTTATTTTGATGAATCTATGGCTAGTAAAATAGTTTATAAACCATAGAGAAGTTGGAATATAGTAGGTTTAACACCAATAAAAATAAAGAATGAGTTCATTACAGTACCTTGAAGTGGTCTTTCGTTTTCTTTCGCTAACGGAGCTCACGAGATTTTCTACTTTAAGTTTTGTGTTGTGAAGTTTTCAAGTTTTGGGTAAAGATTTGATGGATTATGGAACAAGGAGCGGCAAGAGCCTAAGATTGGGGATGCCCATGGCACCCCCAAGATAATCTAAGGACACCTAAAAACCAAAGCTTGGGGATACCCCGGAAGGCATCCCCTCTTTCGTCTACTTCTATCGGTAACTTTACTTGGAGCTATATTTTTATTCACCACATGATATGTGTTTTGCTTGGAGCGTCTTGTATGATTTGAGTCTTTGCTTTTTAGTTTACCACAATCATCCTTGCTGTACACACCTTTTGAGAGAGCCATACATGATTTGGAATTTGTTAGAATACTCTATGTGCTTCGCTTATATCTTTTGAGTTATATAGTTTTGCTCTAGTACTTCACTTATATCTTTTAGAGCACGGTGGTGGATTTGTTTTATAGAAACTACTGATCTCTCATGCTTCACTTAGATTATTTTGAGAGTCTTAAATAGCATGGTAATTTGCTTAAATAATCCTAATATGCTAGGTATTCAAGATTAGTAAAAATCTTCCTATGAGTGTTTTGAATACTAAGAGAAGTTTGATGCATGATGATTGTTTTGAGATATGGAGGTAATAATATCAAAATCGTACTAGTTGAGTAGTTGTGAATTTGAGAAATGCTTGTGTTGAAGTTTGCAAGTCCCGTAGCATGCACGTATGGTAAACGTTATGTAACAAATTTGAAACATGAGGTGTTCTTTGATTGTCCTCCTTATGAGTGGCGGTCGGGGACGAGCGATGGTCTTTTCCTACCAATCTATCCCCCTAGGAGCATGTGTGTAGTGCTTGGTTTTTGATGACTTGTAGATTTTTGCAATAAGTATGTGAGTTCTTTATGACTAATGTTGAGTCCATGGATTATACGCACTCTCACCCTTCCATCATTGCTAGCCTCTTCGGTACCGTGCATTGCCCTTTCTCACCTAGAGAGTTGATGCAAACTTCGCCGGTGCATCCAAACCCCGTGATATGATACGCTCTTTCACACATAAACCTCCTTATATCTTCCTCAAAACAGCCATCATACCTACCTATTATGGCATTTCCATAGCCATTCCGAGATATATTGCCATGCAACTTTCCACCATTCCGTTTATCATGACACATTCATCATTGTCATATTGCTTAGCATGATCATGTAGTTGACATAGTATTTGTGGCAAAGCCACCGTTCATAATTTTCATACATGTCACTCTTGATTCATTGCATATCCCGATACACCACCGGAGACATTCATATAGAGTCATACTTTGTTCTAGTATCGATTTGTAATCATTGAGTTGTGAATAAATAGAAGTGTGATGGTCATCATTCATAGAGCATTGTTCCAAAAAAGGCCAAATAAAAAAAGGAAAGGCCAAAAAAATAAAAAATAAAAGGGGCAATGCTACTATCCTTTTTCCACACTTGTGCTTCAAAGTAGCACCATAATCTTCATGATAGAGAGTCTTTTGTTTTGTCACTTTCATATACTAGTGGGAATTTTTCATTATAGAACTTGGCTTGTATATTCCAACAATGGGCCTCCTCAAGTGCCCTAGGCCTTTGTGAGCAAGCAAGTTGGATGCACACCCACTTAGTTTCTTTTGTTGAGCTTTCATACATTTATAGCTCTAGTGCATCCGTTGCATGGCAATCCCTACTCCTTGCATTAACATCAATCGATGGGCATCTCCATAGCCCATTGATTAGCCTCATTGATGTGAGACCTTCTCCCTTTTTGTCTTCTCCACATAACCCTCATCATCATATTCTATTCCACCCATAGTGCTATGTCCATGGCTCGCTCTCATATATTGCGTGAAACTTTATAGGTTTGAGATTACTAAAGTATGAAACAATTGCTTGGCTTGTCATCGGGGTTGTGCATGATGAGAGCATTCTTGTGTGACGAAAATGGAGCATTACTAAACTATATGATTTTGTAGGGGTGAACTTTCTTTGGCCATGTTATTTTGAGAAGACATAATTGCTTAGTTAGTATGCTTGAAGTATTATTATTTTTATGTCAATATGAACTTTTATCTTGAATCTTTCGGATCTGAATATTCATACCACAATTAAGAAGAATTACATTGAAATTATGCCTAGTAGAACTCCGCATCAAAAATTCTGTTTTTATCATTTACCTACTCGAGGATGAGCAGGAACTAAGCTTGGGGATGCTTGATGCGTCTCCAACGTATCTATAATTTTTGATTGCTCCATGCTATATTATCTACTGTTTTGGACATTATTGGGCTTTATTATTCACTTTTATATTATTTTTCGGACTAACCTATTAACCGGAGGCCCAACCCAGAATTGTTGTTTTTTTGTCTATTTTAGGGTTTCGAAGAAAAGGAATATCAAACGGAGTCCAAACGGAATGAAACCTTCAGGGACGTGATTTTCTCACCGAACATGATCCAGGAGACTTGGACCCTACGTCAAGAAATAAAAGAGGAGGCCACGAGGTAGGGGGCGCGCCTACCCCCCCCCCCCCAGGCATGCCCTCCACCCTTGTGGGGCCCCTGTTGCTCCACTGACGTGCTCCTTCCTCCTATATATACCTACGTACCCCCAAACGATCAGATACGGAGCCAAAACCTTAATTCCACCGCCGCAACTTTCTGTATCCACAAGATCCCATCTTGGGGCCTGTTCCAGAGCTCCACCGGAGGGGGTATCCATCACGGAGGGCTTCTACATCAACACCATAGCCTCTCCGATGAAGTGTGAGTAGTTTACCTCAGACCTTCGGGGCCATACTTATTAGCTAGATGACTTCTTCTCTCTTATTGGATCTCAATACAATGTTCTCCCCCTCTCTTGTGGAGATATATCCGATGTAATCTTCTTTTTGCGGTGTGTTTGTTGAGACCGATGAATTGTGGGTTTATGATCAAGATTATCTATGAACAATATTTGAATCTTCTCTGAATTCTTTTATGTATGATTGGTTATCTTTGCAAGTCTCTTTGAATTATCAGTTTGGTTTGGCCTACTAGATTGATCTTTCTTGCAATGGGAGAAGTGCTTAGCTTTGGGTTCAATCTTGCGATGTCCTTTCCCAGTGACAGTAGGGGCAGCAAGGCACGTATTGTATTGTTGCCATCGAGGATAACAAGATGGGTTTTTTTATCATATTGCATGAATTTATCCCTCTACATCATGTCATCTTGCTTAAGGCATTACTCTGTTTTCATGAACTTAATACTCTAGATGCATGCTGGATAGTGGTCGATGAGTGGAGTAATAGTAGTAGATGTAGGCAGGAGTCGGTCTACTTGTCTCAGACGTGATGCCTATATACATGATCATACCTAGATATTCTCATAACTATGCTGAATTCTATCAATTGCTCAACAGTAATTCGTTCACCCACCATAAAATACTTATGCTCTTGAGAGAAGCCACTAGTGAAACCTATGGCCCCCGGGTCTATCTTCATCATATTAATCTTCCAATACTTAGTTATTTCCTTTGATTTTTACTTTGCTTTTATTTTACTTTGCATCTTTACCACAAAATGCCAAAAATATTATCTTATCATATCTATCAGATCTCACTCTCGTAAGTGACCGTGAAGGGATTGACAACCCCTTATCGCGTTGGTTGCGAGGAGTTATTTGTTTTGTGAAGGTACTAGGGACGTGCGCGCAACCTCCTACTGGATTGATACCTTGGTTCTCAAAAACTGAGGGAAATACTTACGCTACTTTACTGCATCATCCTTTCCTCTTCAGGGAAATCCAACGCAGTGCTCAAGAGGTAGCAAGCATGTATACATACATACAACGACCAGTGTGCAAGAAAGAAAATACGGCCATGTATGTACATACGGGCGGGGTCTCAAACGCCTACTCACGCAAACGTACGGCCAGGGCTCATGTACATGGCTGGGTCGGAACGGAGAAACTGCGTCGTCGTCATGTTCATGGGGAGCTAACCGGCTGGGTCGGAATGGAATGCGTCGTCGTGTTCATTGGGAGGGCTTGGATGGAACAGCCGATGGAAACGAGGCCTGGCGTACCGCAGAACAGAGGAAACGGCCTTGTGTTCGACTGACCACGTCCGAAACGGGATCCTATTCATCGGGAGGGGTCTGGCGTACCGCAAAATGGAGGAAACGGACCTCCTACAGTCGAAACGGGGTCCTGTTCATCGGGAGGGGTGTGGTGTACCGCAAAACGGAGGAAACGGACTTGTGTTGGAGCGCTACGGTCGAAACAGGGGTCCTGTTCATCGGGAGGGGTGTGGCGTACCGCAAAACAGGACTCCACGGGATACTGTTCATCTCCACCGTCGACACCCTCCAGCCTCCACAGGCTACTGTTCATCCACCGTCGACCTCCTCCAGCCTCCACCTGTGACTGTTCATCCTCGGGCTCCTGTTCATCCAGCCTCCACCATGCGCTACTCCACCGGCTACTGTTCAACCAGCCCTCTCCACGGGCTCATGTTCAACCACCCCTCCACCGTGTACTGTTCATCCAGCCCTCCACGGGGTGGTCCTGTTCATCCAGCCCTCCACGGGGTCCTGTTCATCCAGCCCCAACCGGCTCAATCGATCAGGGTCCTGTTCGTCCAGAGGCAATACCATGGGGTCCTGTTCATCCACCCCCACTGGGAACTGTTCATCCAAACCCCCCCCCCATCAATGCTTACTGTTCATCCAGAGGCAGCATCGATCGGCTTCAGTTAGCAGTAGTAGCGAAGGAATTGCTCGATCGGGTTCAGTTAACAGCCATCGATCGATCGCTCGGGTTCAGTAATGCGTAGCCTGCAGTGCAGTCGCTCGGGTTCAGTAGGCGAACGCCTCGCTCGGGTTCAGTTAGAGCCCAACGCCTCGCACCCATGTGCGTGTGTGTACGAGAGAAACGCGCAAACCTCCGTGCATTGCTCGGCCCCGACCACCCACTGTAACCGGGAACACCCCGATATTTTCCTCGCCCTTGCTTCTACCACGGTTTTTTCCATCATGGACGGCCCAAAGAATGTCATGCAACTGCGTCTTCGGACCGCCCAGGACAAAAAGCCCATTTTCTGTCATGATTTTTTGTCATAGAAGTAGGAGCCCACCACATCTATGATGATACCGGGTTTTGTCACAATTATCGTCATAGAAGTGTCATAAGTATGACAGGAAAAAAATTCGTTCGGCCCAAAATGTCACGGATGTGTCTTTTTTTGAAGTGTAGGACTTTCACAAAGCACATACCTTGATAAAGTTTTGAAGAAGTTCAAAATGGATAAGTCAAAGAAAGGGTTCTTCCTCGTATTGCAAGGTGTGAAATTGAGTGAGACTCAAAGCCCGACCACTACCGAAGATAGAGAGAAAATGAAAGTCATTCCTTATGCCTCAGCCATAGGTTCTATCATTTATGCTATGCTGTGTACCAGACCTGATGTGTGCCTTGCCATAAGTCTGGCAGGGAGGTACCAAAGTAATCTAGGAGTGGATCACTGGACAGCGGTGAAGAACATCCGAAAGTACCTGAAAAGGACCAAGGATATGTTTCTCGTTTATGGAGGTCACAAAGAGCTCGTCGTAAATGGTTACGTCGATGCTAGCTTTGACACTGGTCCGGATGACTCTAAGTCACAAACCGGATACGTATTTGTATTGAATGATGGAGCTGTCAGTTGGTGTAGTTCCAAGCAGAGCATCATGGCAGGATCTACGTGTGAAGCAGAGTACATAGCTACTTTAGAAGCAACAAATGAAGGAGTCTGGATTAAGGAGTTCATATCCGATCTAGGTGTAATACCTAGTGCATCGGGTCCAATGAAAATCTTTTGTGACAATACTGGAGCAATTGCCTTAGCGAAGGAATCCAGATTTCACAAAACAACCAAACACATCAAGAGACGCTTTAACTCCATCTGTGATCAAGTTAAGGAGGGAGACATAGAGATTTGTAAAATACATACGGATCTGAATGTAGCAGACCCGTTGACTAAGCCTCTTCCACGAGCAAAACATGATCAACACGAAAACTCCATGGGTGTTAGAATCATTACAACGTAATCTAGATTATTGACTCTAGTGCAAGTGGGAGACTGAAGGAAATATGCCCTAGAGGCAATAAAAAAGTTGTTATTTTATATTTCCTTATTCATGATAAATGTTTATTATTCATGCTAGAATTGTATTGATTGGAAACCTAAATACATGTGTGAATACATAGACAAACACCGTGTCCCTAGTGAGCCTCTACTTGACTAGCTCGTTGATCAAAGATGGTTAAGGTTTCCTAACTATGGACATGAGTTGTCATTTGAGAAGGGGATCACATCATTAGGAGAATAATGTGATGGACAAGACCCATCCGTTAGCTTAGCATTATGATCGTTCGGTTTTATTGCTATTGCTTTCTTCATGTCAAATACATATTCCTTCGACTATCGGATTATGCAACTCCCGGATACGAGAGGAATGCCTTGTGTGCTATCAAACATCACAATGTAACTGGGTGATTATAAAGATGCTCTACAGGTATCTCCGAAGGTGTTTGGTGAGTTGGCATAGATCAAGATTAGGATTTGTCACTCTGAGTATCGAAGAGGTATCTCTGGGCCCTCTCGATAATACACGTCATAAGCTTGCAAGCGAACGACTAAGGAGTTAGTCACGAGGTGATGTATTACGAAACGAGTAAAGAGACTTGCCGGTAACGAGATTGAACTAGGTATGAAGATACCGACGATCAAATCTCGGGCAAAGTAACATACCGGTAGACAAAGGGAATAACGTATGTTGTCATAACAGTTCGACCGATAAAGATCTTCGTAGAATATGTAGGAGCCAATATGGGCATCCAAGTTCTGCTATTGGTTATTGACCGGAGAGGTGTCTCGGTCATGCCTACATAGTTCTCGAACCCGTAGGGTCAGCATGCTTAACGTTGGATGACGATATTTTATTATATGCATTATGTGATTTGGTAACCGAATGTTGTTCGGAGTCCCGGATGAGATCACGGACATGACGAGGAGTCTCGAACTGGTCGAGAGGTAAAGATTGATATATGATACGTCTCCAACGTATCTATAATTTATGAAGTATTCATGCTGTTATATTATCATTCTTGGATGTTTTACAATCATTTTATAGCAACTTTATATCATTTTTTGTGACTAACCTATTGACCCAGTGCCCAGTGCCAGTTGCTATTTTTCCCTTCTTTTTTAATCACAGGAAATCAATATCAAACGGAGTCCAAATACCGCGAAACTTTTTGTGGATTTTTTATGGACCAGAAGACATCCAATGGGCCAGAGCAGCACCTGGGGGGTTCCCCGAGGGGGGCACAACCCACAAGGGCACGCCTGGGGGCCCAAGCACGCCCAGGTGGGTTGTGCCCACCTCGGTGGACTCCCGTACCCCCTCTTCGCCCTATAAATCGTCAAATATTCCAAAAACCCACGGGGTTACCTTGGATCGGAAGTTCTGCCACCGCAAGCCTCTGTAGCCACCAAAAACCAATCTAGACCCCGTTCCGGCACCCTGCCGGAGGGGGATATCATCACCGGTGGCCATCTTCATCACCCCGGCGGCCACCATGATGAAGAGGGAGTAGTCCACCCTGGGGCTGAGGGTTTGTACCAGTAGCTATGTGTTTAATCTCTCTCTCTCTCTCTCTCTCTCGTGTTCTTGGTGGCATGATCTTAATGTATTGGGGCTTTGTTAATATAGTTGGATCATATGGTGTTTTCCCCTCTCTATCTTGTTGTGATGAATTGAGTTTTTCCCTTTGAGATTTTGTTGTTATCGGATTGAATACTTTTATGGATTTGAGAGCATTTGATATATGTCTTGCATATGAAAACTCATGGTGACAATGGGGGTATCATAATGATTCACTTGATATGTGTTTTGGCACTCAACCCACGGGTTCCCGTGGTGACATTGGGGTAATCTATGCATAGGGGTTGATGTGCGTTCTCGCCTTTGTTTCTCCGGTAGAAATCTTGGGGCACTCTTTGAGGTTCTTTGTGTTGGATTGAGTATTATGAATCTGAAATTATTTGGTGTTATTTTAGTATGAACTCTTGGATAGATCGATCGGAAAGAATAGCTTCAAGGTGGTTTCGTACCCTACAAACAATTTCTTCATATGTTCTCCGCTAGATAGGAACTTTGGAGTGATTCTTCATTGCACTTTGAGGGATGGTTATATGATCCAATTATATTAGCATTGTTGAGAGATTACACTAGCAAAAGTACGGACCCTAGGCCTCATTTTCAAGCATTGCAATACCATTTGTGCTCCATTTTATCAATTGCCATCTTGCTGTTTTTTATTGTACTTATTACAAAAATCAATATCTACTATCCATATTACACTTGTATCACCATCTCTTCGCCGAACTAGTACACCTATACAAATTACCATTGTATTTGGTGTGTTGGGTACACAAGAGACTTTTTATTATTTGGTTGCAGGGTTGTTTGAGAGAGACCATCTTCATCCTACGCCTCCCACGTATTGATAAACCTTAGGTCATCCACTTGAGGGAAAATTGCTACTGTCCTACAAAACTCTGCGCTTGGAGGCCCAACACGTGTCTACAAGAATAAAGTTGAGTAGTATACATCAATATATAGGATGATGGTATTCGACCGGAAGTGTTTCGGAGAAAACCGGATAGTCATAAGAGTACCGGAGGGGGTACCGGTCACCCCCGGGAGTATATTGGGCCTATTGGGTCACAAGAGGGGAGAACACCAGCCCACAAGGGGCTGGAACGCCCCCCTTGGCAGCCGGCCAAGTGGGTAAGGAAAGGGGGAGGATTCGGCCTCCCCTTCCTTCTCTCTTCCCCCCTTTCCTTTCTTCTCCGGCAATTAAGGAAAGAGGGGCGCCACTTGGGGATGACCCCAAGTAGGATTCGACCTACTTGGGGTGCCCTCTTGGCTGCTCCCTCCCCCTCCCACCTACATATATGTGGGGGCGCCCCTAGCACACACGAGACAATAGTTTTAGTCGTGTGCGGTACCCCCTCCACAGTTTACACCCCCGGTCATATCTTTGTAGTGCTTAGGCTAAGCCCTGCGAAGATCACTTCACCATCACCGTCACCACGCCCTCGTGCTGACGAAACTCATCTACTACCTCGACGACTTGCTGGATCAAGAGGGCGAGGAACCTTGATGTCTACTACACAACCTTCTTCTTGTAGACGTTGTTGGGCCTCCAAGTGCAGAGGTTTGTAGGACAGTAGCAAATTTCCCTCAAGTGGATGACCTAAGGTTTATCAATCTGTAGGAGGCGTGGGATGAAGATGGTCTCTCTCAAGCAACCTTGCAACCAAATAACAAAGAGTCTCTTGTGTCCCCAACACACCCAATACAATGGTAAATTGTATAGGTGCACTAGTTCGGCGAAGAGACGGTGATACGAGTGGTATATGGATGGTAGATAAAGGTTTTTGTAATCTGAAAATATAAAAACAGCAAGGTAACTAATGATAAAAGTGAGCGTAAATGGTATTGCAATGCGTTGAATCAAGGCCTAGGGTTCATACTTTCGCTAGTGCAAGTCCTCTCAACAATAATAACATAATTGGATTACATAACTATCCCTCAACATGCAACAAAGAGTCACTCCAAAGTCACTAATAGCGGAGAACGAACAAAGAGATTATGGTAGGGTACGAAACCACCTCAAAGTTATTCTTTCCAATCAATCCTTTGGGCTATTCCTATAAGTGTCACAAACAACCCTAGAGTTTGTACTAAAATAACACCTTAAGACACAAATCAACCAAAACCCTAATGTCACCTAGATACTGCAATGTCACCTCAAGTATCCGTGGGTATGATTATACGATATGCATCACACAATCTCAGATTCATCTATTCAACCAACACATAGAACCTCAAAGAGTGCCCCAAAGTTTCTACCGGAGAATCACGACGAAAACATGTGCCAACCCCTATGCATAGGTTCATGGGCGGAACCCGCAAGTTGATCACCAAGACATACATCAAGTGAATCACATGATATCCCATTGTCACCACAGATATCCACGGCAAGACATACATCAAGTGTTCTCAAATCTTTAAAGACTCAATCCGATAAGATTACTTCAAAGGGGAAACTCAATTCATTACGAGAGAGAAGAGGGGGGAGAAAACATCATAGGATCCAACTATAATAGCAAAGCTCGCGATCCATCAAGATCGTATCATCTCAAGAACACGAGAGAGAGAGATCAAACACATAGCTACTGGTACATACCCTCAGCCCCGAGGGAGAACTACTCCCTCCTCGTCATGGAGAGCACCGGGATGATGAAGATGGCCACCGGAGAGGGATTCCCCCTCCGGTAGGGTGCCGGAACGGGTCTAGATTGGCTTTCGGTGGCTATGGAGGCTTCTGGCGGCGGAACTCCCGATCTATTGTGCTCACGGATGTTTTTAGGGTATATGGAGATATATAGGCGGAAGAAGTACGTCAGGGGGCCACGAGGGGCTCACGAGGGTGGAGGGCGCGCTCAGGGGGGGTGGGTGCACCCCCCTGCCTCGTGACCTCCTCGCAGATCCCCCGATGTGCACTCCAAGTCTTCTGGGCTTCTTTCCTTCCAAAAATGAGTTCTGTGAAGTTTCAGGTCCATTGGACTCCGTTTGATTTTCCTTTTCTTCGAAACCCTAAAACAGGGTAAAAACAGAAACTGGCACTGGGCTCTGGGTTAATAGGTTAGTCCCAAAAATGATATAAAAGTGTATAATAAAGCCCATAAACATTCAAAACAGTAGATAATATAGCATGGAGCAATAAAAAATTATAGATACGTTGGAGACGTATCAGACGTCACCGAGCTGAACGTGTGCAGAACTCGGAGGTGTCGTACGTTTGGTACTTGATCGGTCGGAGCTAGAAGAAGTTTGACTACATCAACTTGTTGTCAAACGCTTCCGCTTATGGTCTACGAGGGTACGTCGACACACTCTCCCCCTCATTGCTATGCATCTCCATGGATAGATCATTGCGTGTGCATAGAATTTCTTTTGTTTTCATGCAGTGTTTCCCAACACATGCATGCCTTGTGTTTTTGAGAGAGAATGGGTGAAATGGAGAGCTCTCCCCACCTCTATTTATAGTGGGAGGCAAGGGGTAGAGGTCACTTGAAAATACCAAAAAGTCCTTGGATATTTTCCTCCCAAAAGCCACCAAAGGTGGGTGGAAGCCCCTTGGGTGCCCCCCATACCATGGCGGTTTGGGCTGCCTCATGCGAGCCGCCACCTCCCCAAAACATGCTCCACAACTTTAAGGACAAAGCCCCAAAAGGTGTCTTTCAAATAAAGCCACCAAACATGGCAATAGTGTTGCCTACATCATCCCACAATTCATGGAATCTTGTCCCCTCAGACTAGGACAAGATTTTTTTTCGCGGCCCTTTAATCTAGAAAAAAATCCCGAAGGTCCAGAACACTGTATTTGGCTAGGCGATGATGGATACCATAACACCAAGAGGACCCAAAGAACATTTCTCATCGTCAATTTATCTTGAGCTATCAAGTACCTTGTCATACTTTTCTATGAACTTGAAAGCCGCCATAATAGCCACCCTGTTATGGATGACTTTTAACTAACCCCAAAGTTCATGAAGCAAGTATGAAGGAACTCGATACTCTCATGGTCTAAGGAATTATGCAAATGCTAACTTTTGTTGTGTTGTAAAAAAATTAACTTTTAACGAATGTATCCAACTTGGATCGATTCAAGACAACTGTTCTTCTAACATTGTGTCCTCAAAGTTGCTGACATAGAAATGCCCATGATCAGGAAAGCATAATCATCGTGCAACACTTGGGCTAGTCTTAGACGCATGACTAGGAATGCATTTGTGATACGTCCATTTTGCATCATGATTTTCTACTATTATTTATAATGTTTTATGCATAATAATGCTTTATGGAGTAATTCTAGTGCCTTTTATCTCATAATATGCAAGGTATACACAAAGAGGGAGAATGTCGGCAGCTGGAATTCTGGACCTGAAAAGTGATATGTCTCCAACGTATCTATAATTTTTTATTGTTCCATGCTATTATATTATCTGTTTTGGATGTTTTATATGCATTAATATTCTATTTTATATTATTTTTGGGACTAACCTATTAACCAAGAGCCCATTGCCAGTTTCTGTTTTTCCTTGTTTTTGAGCTTCCAGAAAAGGAATACCAAATGGAGTCCAAACAGAATAAAACCTTCACTATGATTTTTCTTGAACCAAAAGACACCCATGAGACTTGGAGTGCAAGTCAGAAGAGCTATGAGGCGGCCACAAGGGTGGAGGACGCGCCCAGGGGGTAGGGTGCACCCCCTACCTTGTGGGCCCCTCGGTGACCCCCTGATCTAGATATTCCTCCTATATATTCACATATATTCCCAAACCACCAAAAGCATCCATGAAAACACTTTTCCACCACCGCAACCTTCTATACTCGTGAGATCCCATCTAGGGGCCTTTTCCAGCATCCCGCCGGAGGGGGATTCGATCATGGAGGGCTTCAACATCAACTCTATTGCCCTTCTGATGAAGCGTGAGTAGTTTACCACAGACCTACGATTCCATTGCTAGTAGCTAGATGGCTTCTTCTCTCTCTTTGATTCTCAATACCATGTTCTCCTCGATGTTCTTGGAGATCTATCCAATGTAATAATATTTTGCGGTGTGTTTGCTGAGATCCGATGAATTGTGGATTTATGATCAGCTTATCTATGAATATTATTTGAATCTTCACTGAATTCTTATATGCCTAATTTGATATCTTTGTAATTCTCTTTGAACTATCAGTTTGGTTTGGTCAACTAGATTGGTTTTTATTGCAATGGGATAAGTGCTTAGCTTTGGGTTCAATCTTGCGGTGTCCTTTCCCAGTGACAGTAGGGGCAGCAAGGCACGTATTGTATTGTTGCCATCGAGGATAAAAAGATGGGGTTTTCATCATATTGCTTGAGTTAATTCCTCTACATCATGTCATCTTACTTAATGCGTTACTCTATTATTCATGAACTTAATACTCTAGATGTAGGTAGGAGTCGGTCGATGTGTGGAGTAATAGTAGTAGATGCAGAATCGTTTCGGTCTACTTGACACAGACGTGATGCCTATATTTCATAATCATTGCCTTAGATATCGTCATAACTTTACACTTTTATATCAATTGCTCGACAATAATTTGTTCACCCACCATATTATTTGTTATCTTGAGAGAAGCCACTAGTGAAACCTATGGCCCCTGGGTCTATTTTCCATCATATAAGTTTCCGATCTACTATTTTCCATCATATAAGTTTCCGATCTACCATTTTCCATCATATTAGTTTCCGATCTACTATTTTGCAATCTTTTACTTTCCGATCTACAAACCAAAAATGCCAAAAATATTTACTTTATCGTTTGTTTAGTTTCATCTATCTCTATCAGATCTCACTTTTGCAAGTAACCGTGAAGGGATTGACAACCCCTTTATCACGTTGGGTGCAAGTTGTTTGATTGTTTGTGCAGGTATTGGTGATTTGTGGGTTGTATCCTACTGGATTGATACCTTGGTTCTCTAACTGAGGGAAATACTTATCTCTACTTTCCTACATCACCCTTTCCTCTTCAAGGGAAAAACAACGCAAGCTCAAGAAGAAGTGATACGTCTCCAACGTATCTATACTTTTTTATTGTTCCATGCTATTATATTATCTATTTTGGATGTTTTATATGCATTAATATGCTGTTTTTTATTATTTTTGGGACTAACATATTAACCTAGAGCCCAGTGCCAATTTCTGTTTTTCCTTGTTTTTGAGTTTCTGCTACCTCTTGAGCTTGCATTGGTTTTTCCCTTGAAGAGGAAAGGGTGATGCAACAAAGTAGAGATAAGTATTTCCCTCAGTTTTGAGAACCAAGGTATTAACCCAGAAGGAGACAACACGCAAGCCACTGAATACCTGCACAAACAAACACCAACTTGCACCCAACGCGATAAAGGGGTTGGCAATCCCTTCACGGTTATTTGCAACGTGAGATCTGATAGAGATGGATAAACGGTAAAGTAATATTTTTGGTATTTTTGGTTTATGGAACGGAAAGTAAAAGATTGCAAAGAAAGTAAATCGGAAACTAAAATTATAGATCGGAAACTTATATGATGGAAAGTAGACCTGGGGGCCATAGGTTTCACTAGGGGCATCTCTCAAGATAGAAATTATTACGGTGGGCGAACAAATTACTGTCGAGCAATTGATAGAAAGCGCAAAGTTATGAAGATATCTAAGGCAATGATCATGAATATAGGCATCACGTCTGTGTCAAGTAGACCGAACTACTACTATTACTCCACACATCGACCGCTATCCAGCATGCATCTAGAGTATTAAGTTCATAAAGAACAGAGTAACGCCTTAAGCAAGATGACATGATGTAGAGGAATTAAGTCAAGCAATATTATGAACCCCATCTTGTTATCCTCTATGGAAACAATAAAATACATGGCAGTTCCCCTTCTATCACTAGGATCGAGCAGCGCAAGACTGAACCCAAAGCTAAGCACTTCTCCCGTTGCAAGAAAAAACAATCTAGTTGGCCAAACCAAATCGATAGTTCGAAGAGACTTGCAAAGATATCAAATCATGCATAAAATAATTCAGAGAAGTTTCAAATAATATTCATAGATAATTTGATCATAAATCCACAATTCATCGGATCACGGCAAACACACCGCAAAAGAGTATTACATCAAATAGATCTCCAAGAACAACGTCTACAAGAAGAAGGTTGTGTAGTAGACATCAAGCTCTTTTCTGGCGCCATTGCCAGGGAGGTGAGTGCTTGAAGGTATATCTTTAGATCTTGCAATTGAATCTTTTAGTTTCTTGTTTTATCACTAGTTTGGTTTATAAAAATAAAATGACAAAAAATGGTTCGGAAAATTGTGCTCAGTTGTTAGAAGAAGAAGTGAATAAAATGATTGGCATAAAATATTTGAATGATGAGCATGATTGCAATGTTGTTAGTATGAAATTCTTTGAATATCAAAAATGCTAATGATGATTGCACAGGCCATGACAAAAATGTTTCTTATAAGCATGTCACTTTTTGCGGAGTGAATTGGGAGTGCAATTGCGCACCTAAAATGGAAGGTAGATTTTGTAAGAAGCATAAATATTTAGAAACGAGAAAGTTGCAAGAGAGGCTAGATGATTGTGCTGAAAGATTTAATTTTTTTCGTCATCCTTGTGAACTTTGCAATGAACATGGTCATTTAAATCTCCAATGCAAATTCTTTCATGATCAAATTGTGTCCAAAAATTGTGATAACTTGATTACCCTTGAGCATCATAAAGAGCTTAGTCTTCTTTTGGGGTATGAAGAAATGAAACGTATAACTAAGGGTATTCCCAAATTTAATCTCGAGAGATTTCTTGATTTTGATCTAGAGGAAATTTATATGTTTTGTGCGGTAAATTGCATTGAGAATCCTTATATTGCCAAATATCTATAGTCAAGAAAACAAATGGAATATGAAGAGAGTACTAATGAAAGGGAAAATGTTTCCCAATACCCTCCTAGTGTTTATTGTGATGAATCAGGTAACGAGGAGGAGCTTCCTATCCTATGAATCTCTTCAACAAGAAGCTTGAAAAAATTAATTGAACCCACACATGATGTGGTGAAGAAGAAGAAGAAGAAAAGAAGAAAGAACAAAGGTAAAAGGGTATCTCTCCCAAATAATGTTGCTCTTATCACCATTGTGCCTCATGAAAGTGAATCAAATATGTCAATGGAGGATGATGATATTGAGTATGATTTTGCGATACCTACTACTTGTTGTAATGATTATTATAGGGAAGACAACAATATCCATTTTGACCTTGAAAATCTTTTTAGCACTTGCTTGGAAGAATATGGTAATAATGCTTGCTATACTATTGGTGCCATTCATGCTATTGATAAGAATGATTGTGATGATATGCAAAACCACAAGCTTGGGGATGCTATGTTTAACCAGTATAATATGTTTGAAGATTTATTTGCTGGAAATAATGCTTGTCCTAAGCTTGGGGATGCTTTGCTTAATGAATATGATCCTTTCATTCCTTCTACTTTCGATAAGAAAATTTATTATGATGATAGCATGCCTCCTATTTATGATGATTTCATTGATGAAAGTGGGTTTGGAAGAGTGTAAACTCTAGGTAGTAGTGATCCCACTATTTTGGAGGGTGTTGAATCTTATTACAATATTGATGAAAGTGGATTTGGAGAGGTCATGACTTTATTTAGTGATACATCCACTATTTTGGAAGAGGTTTCAATTGACTATGACGGTAAAGTTGCTATCTATGATGATTATTATGATGACATGTATGCCATAAAGAGTAATAAATCCTCTATGCTTGTGCATCATGAAAAGAGTGATGTATATGATAGTTATATTGTTTAATCCAATCATGATATTTCTAAAAATTATTATGAGGAAGGAACTTATGCTCTTACATATCTCAATAATATCAAGTTTCTTCTCTATGTGCTGATTGTTTTGAAGTTACACTTGTTTTGCCTTCCTATGCTAGTTGATTCTTGTTTCCATAAGTTGTTTGCTCAAAAAATCCCTATGCATAGGAAGTGGGTTAGACCTAAATGTGCTAGTCATATGCTTCACGATGCTCTCTTCATGTTTCTATTCTTATTTTTTATGCGAGCACCATTTGAATCATCATGCCTAGCTAAAAGGCATTAAAGAAACGCGCTTGCTGGGAGACAACCCAACATTTTTACCTACTGTTTTTGTGTGTTCACACGATTAGGCTACTGTATTAATAGTGTTTTATTGCTTTTAATTCAATACAATGCCATGTAAGAACTTTGGGATGGCTTATGGTGATAGTTGATTTGATCATGCTGAAAAACAGAAACTTTTGCGCTTAGCAAAACAATTACCATTTTTAACAGAAGCGTGATAAAATGCTGATTGTTTTTGCAGAATATTAATATACAAATTTCTCAGGTTGTCCTATTTTTTCATAATTGTTGGAGTAGCATAAGTATGGTTTGAGTATAGATTACTACAGACTGTTCTGTTTTTGACAGATTCTATTTTCAATGCATAGTTTGCTTGTTTTCTAGTTTCCATGGCTTATATTGCTAAATATAAATTGTGGAAATGATATGATACAGTAGGAATTGTGTGGAAACAATTATGAATCTTGTCTTTGGCGCTACCAAAGTGAAATGGTTTGCTCTTTATCATACTAACCTATCTCACGAAATTTCGTTAAGTTTTGTGTGATTGTGGTTTTCAAGTTTTGGGTGAGATATCGATATGAGGGGAATAAGGAGTGACAAGACCCTAATCTTGGGGATGCTCAAGGCACCCCAAGTTAATATCCAAGCAACTAATCTTGGGGATGCCCCGGAAGGCATCCCCTCTTTCGTCCTCAACATTATCAGTAACCTCACTTGGACCTATGTTCTCATTCGTCACATGATATGTGTTTTGCTTGGAGTGTCAATTTATTTTGTTAGGATTTGCTTGCTGTTATTTAGAATAATGTTTTCATCTTTTATTTCAATAAAAGTGGCATGTATAGCCTTTAATATGCTTATTCTGCAAGTATACATGTTGCTCTTTGAAAATAGAAAGTTTACCGTTGTTGCAAAAATTCCCTAGAAAAGTCAGAATGTGATAAAATGTTGGAACTTTTTTCAAAATGAGATCTGATAAATTTTCTACAGTATGGTAAATTTTCATAACTTTTGGAGTTAGGGAAGTATTGATACTCTTGCATTCTTTACAGACTATACTGTTTTGCCAGATTGCTGTTATGTTTGCATTGTTTGCATATGTTTGCTTGTTTAATGATTCTATTTGAGGATAGGAATATTAAATATGTAGAGGCATTTAGTATTAAATTTTTAATAATAATTTTAGTGATTTACTACAGTAGAGAATGATAAGGTTTTTGCATTGGTTTATACTAACTTATCTCACGAGTTCTTGTTGAGTTTTGTCTGGATGAAGCTTTTGAGATTTAGGAAAACCGTGATATGAAAAGAATTAAGGAGACACAAAAGCTCAAGCTTGGGGATGCCCAAGGCACCCCAAGATAATATTTCAATAAGTCTCAAGCATCTAAGCTTGGGGATGCCCCGTTAGGCATCCCACCTTTCCTCTTCAACAATTATCGATTAGTATCGGTTGAGCCTAAGTTTTTGCTTCTTCACATGAGTTGTGCTATTATTGAGATGCCATTTTGTTTTGCTTCGCTTTCTGTTTTAATAAAATGCTTATATCTGAAAGTTTTAAATAAAATAGAGTCCTCAAATAGTTGCCAAAGAGGCTAAGTAAGCGGCATTCACATTCCATCAAAGAAGCTCTTTTCTATGTCATTTACTCTTGTGCTTCACTTATATCCTATGGGTAAATTGTTGAATAAATTGAATGTCATGAAGTTGAAATCATATCATGCCTAGTGGTAGCTTCACATTGGGTTTAGAAAGTGAAATCTTTTGAGGCTTTCCAATCACAACATTGGTCATACAAGCAATTCATGAATAATTAGTATAAGGAAAAGAACTTTCACATGCAAATACACTATCATGGAAATATATTGTGATTGTGAGCCCCCATCAAAATATTATATGCCAAAATTGTTGACGTTGGACAAGGAGGACAACGTAATGGTTCATGTTTGTTCATATTCACATAGAAGTTATACTGTCATAGATCCTTCAACATGTGGTGCTTGCCCCCCATCTTTGCTAGCCAAAAATTCCACACCAAGTAGAGATACTACTTGTGCATCCAAAAACCCTTAAACCCAAATCTTATTTTCAAGAGTACACATACCTACCTAAGAATTGAGCAAGATCCTTCAAGTAAGTTGTTATCGGTGCAATAAGGTAATAAAACTTGCTTCTAAAAGTGTAAGATCATTTAGTGTAAGAGAAAATTGAGCATCGTACGAACTTGTGATGGTAAAGCAATAAAAGTGACAGACTACATAATAAAGGTTGCTATCACAAGGGGCAATATAAAGTGATGTTCTTTTGCACTAAGGGATTGAGCACACAAACGAATAAGCGCATGGCAACCTCTGCTTCCCTCTGCGAAGGGCCTATCTTTTACTTTTCAGTATTTACTTTTATGCAAAGATTCAAAGTATTCCTCTGTATTCCTTTTTATTTTCTCTTTTGGTAAGCATCATGTGGTGAGGAAAGATCTAGGCACATATGTCCAGTTGAATATGGGTAGCATGAGTTATTATTGTTGACATCACCCTTGAGATGAATATGTTGGGAGGCAAAGTAAATGAGCCCCTATCTTTCTATGTGTTCGGTTGAAATGTTTTGCTCATGTGTATGCGGTGAGTGTTAGCAATCATAGAAGACTATATGATGGTTGAGTATGTGGAGCTCTTACTTAAACTCTGTTGAATAAGTTAAATTGCAATTGCTTGGTGACTAAGAACATAGGTTGTTGGGTTTCAAGATAATTCATTGTTTGAACCTTAACATGTGAATTGGTTGCCATGATAACATGAGAAGTTTCATAAGAAAGAATTGTTGTTATGATGCTAGGAAAAGTGATTGAAATTATCATTGATTAAACTTGTGCACTTTTCTAGCATTCACACTTCATAAATTATTTCTTTTATCATTTACCTACTCGAGGACGAGTAGGAATTAAGCTTGGGGATGCTGATACATCTCCAACGTATCTATAATTTATGAAGTATTCATGTCGTTATATTATCATTCTTGGATGTTTTACAATCATTTTATAGCAACTTTATATCATTTTTTGGGACTAACCTATTGACCCAGTGCCCAGTGCCAGTTGCTATTTTTTGCTTGTTTTTTACATCGCAGAAAATCAATATCAAACAGAGTCCAAACACTGCGAAAGTTTTTGTGGATTTTTTATGGGCCAAAAGACTCCCGATGGGCCAAAGCAGCACCTGGGGGTTCCCCGAGGGGGCACAACCCACCAGGTGCGCCAGTGCCCCCTGGCGCGCCCAGGTGGGTTGTGCCCACCTCGGTGGCCTCTCGTACCCCTTCTTTGCACTATAAATTCCCAAATATTCTGAAACCCTCCGGGGTTAACCTATATCAGAAGTTCCGCCGCCGCAGGGCTCCGTAGCCACCGAAAACCAATCTAGACTCGTTCCGGTACCCTGTCGGAGGGGGAATCATCTCTGGTGGCCATCTTCATTATCTCGGCGGCCACCACGATGAGGAGGGAGTAGTCCACCCTCGGGGCTGAGGGTTTGTACCAATAGGTATGTGTTTAATCTCTCTCTCTCTCTCGTGATCTATATCATGGGCTTTGTTAATATAGTCGGATCATATGATGTTTCTCCCCTCTATACCCTTGTTGTGATGAATTGAATCTTTACCCTTTGAAGTTTTGTCTTGTCGGGTTGAATATTCAGATATGACAACACATGATGTATGTCTTGCGGTATGAATACTTGAGGTGACAATGAGGTATCATATTGATTCACTTGATATATGTTATGTCACTCAACTTGCGGATTCTCGTGGTGATATTAGGGTAATCTATGCATAGGGGTTGATGCATGTTTTTATTATCTTTTCTCCGATAGAAACTTTGGGGTCTTTTGTAGTTATTTGTGTGGAGTGAGTATTATGAATATGAATATGCTTTGGTGTTATTCTAGTATGAACTCTAGGATAGATCAAACAGAAAAAATAGCTTTGTGTTATTTTAGTACGAACTCTTGAATAGATCGAACGGAAAGTATAGCTTTGAGGTTGTCTCGTACCCTACAAACAAATTCTATCTTTGTTCTCCGCTAATAGGAACTCGGGAGTGATTATTTGTTGCACTTTGAGGGATAATTATATGATCCAACTATGTTAGCACTGTTGAGAGATTGCACTAGCGAAAGTACGGACCCTAGGCCTCATTTTTAGGCATCGCAATACCGTTTTTGTTCCCGTTTACTATTTGTTGCCTTGTTGTTTTTATTTATTCAAATTATAAAAATATATTTCTACCATCCATATTACACTTTTATCATCATCTCTTCGCTAAACTAGTGCACCTATACAATTTGCCATTGTATTGGGTGTGTTGGGGACACAAAAGATTTCTTGTATTTGGTTGCAGGGTCATTTGAGAGAGACCATCTTCTTCCTACACCTCTCACAGATTGATAAACCTTCGGTCATCCACTTGAGGGAAAATTTCTACTGTCCTACAGAACTCTGCGCTTGGAGGCCCAACACGTGTCTACAAGAATAAAGTTGCATAGTAGACATCACCCCACCCTTGTTGGCCCCTCGTGACCCCCTGACCTAATTCTTGCACCTATATATTCCCAAACCACTAGAGGCATCCATGGAAACACTTTTCCACTGCTGCAACCTTTTGTATATGTGAGATCCCATCTAGGGACCTTTTCCGGCACCCTGCCGGAGGGGGATTCGATCACGGAGGGGTTATACATCAACTCTATTGCCCTTCCGATGAAGCGTGAGTAGTTTAGCATAGACCTATGAGTCCATATCTAGTAGCTAGATGGCTTTTTCTCTCTCTTTGATTCTCAATACCACGTTATCCTCGTTGTTCTTGGAGATCTATCTGATGTAATACTCTTTTGCGGTGTTTTTTTACTGTACACAGTAGGGCAAAGCCCCACTGCAATTTTTATAAATTAAAAAGAGCAAAGTCTTACAAGGCTTGAGCTAAGCCAAAAGGAATAAAAAGGATATATCTTAAAGAGAAAGAAGAAGAAACAAAAGAGAAAGGAGAAAGTAAAGACTAAAAAACTAAAACTAAAAAGAACTAGGAAAATTACAACAGATTGTCCAGCCAAGCATTGAACCCAGGGGCATGCTTCTATTTGATTCTATATCTGAGCCATTTTAATTCCTCAAAGAAAATGTGCTTCCAATTCTGGAAGGATGGTTGCACTCATTGAAAGATGAGATTATTCCTTGAGATCCATATTGCCCATGCAGCTAGAATTACAATATCCATGAAGAAAGGTACCCTAAGCTTTTGTCTCATGTCATCGTCTGCCTCCAAGACTGAGGTGGGATTGTCTCTTGATGGACAAACAAAATTCCAGCATCTGATAGCAAAAGGGCAGCCCCAGAACAGATGAAAGACAGTTTCCTCATGCTGACGGGCCATTAGAGCACAACTATAAGTTTCCAGATAGAAGGTTTTCCTCCTCAGCAGGTTTCTGGTGTTTACTCTATCACGGAGAAGCATCCAGAAGAAAATTTTGTGCTTTAGTTGACAAGAAGAGTTCCAGATCCATTGAAATTGTTGAGGTACCACATTGATCCCAATCATCACTGCATAGGCTTTTCCAGCACTAAATTTATCAGACCCCCAGATGTAGGACCATGTATCTGTGTGGTTGTTGAACTCAGAGTCTCTCAGGTTTTCACACATGGTCTCAAGTTGCAGGAATTGGTCATAGGCTTGCACTATAAGTGGTAGGTGAAAAAGGTCCTCTAAATATTCAGTTTGAAGGGTTTCATGGACTGAGATCATAGAGTTTCTGGCAAAGGAGAACAGGTGGGGAAAACTCTGGTGTAAACAAGTGGTGTGCCAAAGGTCAGTCCATAGAAGAGCAGATTTTCCATCCCCCAGATTGCATCTTGCTAATACGTCTCCAACGTATCTATAATTTCTGATTGCTCCATGCTATGTTATCTTCTGTTTTGGACATTATTCGGCTTTATTATTCACTTCTATATTATTTTTGGGACTAACCTATTAACCAGAGGCCCAGCCCAGAATTGTTGTTTTTTTCCTATTTTAGGGTTTCGAAGAAAAGGAATATCAAACAGAGTCCGAACGGAATGAAACCTTTAGGAACGTGATTTTTGGAACGAACAAGATCCAGGAGACTTGGAACCTACGTCAAGCAACCAACAGGGAAGCCACGAGGTAGGGCGGCACGCCTACCCCCCTCCCCCAGGCGCGCCCTCCACCCTCATGGGCCCCCTGTTGCTCTAACGACGTACTCCTTCCTCCTATATATACCTACGTACCCCCAAACGATCAGATACGGAGCCAAAACCCTAATTCCACCGCCGTAACTTTATGTATCCACGAGATCCCATCTTGGGGCCTGTTCCAGAGCTTCAACGGAGGGGGCATCGATCACGGAGGGCTTCTACATCAACACCATAGCCTCTCCGATGAAGTGTGAGTAGTTTACCTCAGACCTTCGGGTCCATAGTTATTAGCTAGATGGCTTCTTCTCTCTTTTTGGATCTTAGTACAAAGTTCTCCCCTCTCTTGTGGAGATCTATTCGATGTTATCTTCTTTTGCGGTGTGTTTGTTGAGACCGATGAATTGTGGGTTTATGATCAAGTTTATCTATGAACAATATTTGAATCTTCTCTGAATTCTTTTATGTATGATTGGTTATCTTTGCAAGTCTCTTCAAATTATCAGTTTGGTTTGGCCTACTAGATTGATCTTTCTTGCAATGGGAGAAGTGCTTAGCTTTGGGTTCAATCTTGCGGTGTCCTTTCCCAGTGACAGTAGGGGCAGCAAGGCACGTATTGTATTATTGCCATCGAGGATAACAAGATGAGGTTTTCATCATATTGCATGAGTTTATCCATCTACATCATGTCATCTTGCTTAAAGCGTTACTCTGTTCTTATGAACTTAATACTCTAGATGCATGCTGGATAGCGGTTCATGTGTGGAGTAATAGTAGTAGATGTAGGCAGGAGTCGGTCTACTTGTCTGGGACGTGATGCCTATATACATGATCATACCTACATATTCTCATAACTATGCTCAATTCTGTCAATTGCTCAACAGTAATTTGTTCACCCACCTTAAAATGCTTATGCTCTTGAGAGAATCCACTAGTGAAACATATGGCCCCGGGTCTATCTTCATCACATTAATCTTCCAACACTTAGTTATTTCCTTTGATTTTTACTTTGCTTTTATTTTACTTTGCATCTTTATCATAAAAATACCAAAAAAATATTATCTTATCATATCTATCAGATCTCACGCTCGTAAGTGACCGTGTAGGGATTGACAACCCCTTATCGCGTTGGTTGCGAGGATTTATTTGTTTTGTGTAGGTGTGAGGGACTCGTGCGTAGCCTCCGACTGGATTGATACCTTGGTTCTCAAAAACTGAGGGAAATACTTACGCTACTTTGCTGCACCACCCTTTCCTCTTCAAGGGAAAACCAGCGCAAGTGCTCAAGAGGTAGCAAGAAGGATTTATGGCGCCGTTGCCGGGGAGGTTAGCTCTTGAAGGTATATCTTTAGATCTTGCAATCGAATCTTTTTGTTTCTTATTTTAGCACTAGTTTAGTTTATAAAAGAAAACTATGAAAAAATATGGAATTGAGTTTGTCTCATACGCTTCATCTTTTTAATATCTTTCGTGAGTATGATGGAAAGGAAAATTGTGCCAAAGTGTTAGAAGAAGAATGCATTAAAACTTTTGGCACTAAATCTTTGAATGATGTGCATGATTGCAATGTTGTTAGTATGAAATCCTTGAATATCCATAGTACTAATGATGATTGCACTAGTTATGATGAAAATGTCTCCTATAAACATGTCAATTTTTGTGGAGTGCATTGGGTTTGCAAGTACACACCAAATAGGGAAGATGGATATTGCAAGAGGCATAAGTACTTAGAAACTAAATTGTTGCAAGAAAGGCTAGATGTTTGTGCTGAAAGATTCAATATTTATCGCCATCCTTGTGAACTTTGCAATGAACATGGTCATTTAAAGCTCCAATGCTATTTGTTTCATGATCAAGTCGTGTCCAAAAATTGTGATAACTTGATTACCCTTGAGCATCATAAAGAGCTTAGTCTTCTTTTGGGTTATGAAGAGATGAAACATATAACTGAGGGTATTCCAAAATTTAATCTTGATAAATTTCTTGATTTTGATCTAGGGGAAATTTATATGTATTGTGCGGTGAATTGCATTGAAAACCCTTATATTGCCAATTACATAAAGAAAAGAAAACAAATAGAGGATGAAGAGAATACTAATGAAAGGGAAGAGACTTGCCAATATCCTCCTATTATTTCTTATGATGAATCAAGTAACGAGGAGGAGCCTTCTATTCAACCAATCTCATTAATAAGGAGCTCCAAAAAGAGGATTGAACCCACACATGATGTGGTGAAGAAGAAGAAAATAAAAAGGAAGAGAGGTAAAAATATATCTCTCCCAAATAATGTTGCTCCTATTACTGTTGTGCCTCATGAAAATATAATTGTGGAAGATGATGCACTTGATGATGATCTCGTTATGCCTATTGCTTGTTGTGATGATTATTATTGGGAAGATAATGATACTTTTATGATCTTGAAAATCTTTTTGGCACTTGCTTGGAAGAATATGATAATTGCTATACTATTGGTGCTATCCATACTATTAATGATGAGAGTGATTATGCTTATGATATGAAAAGGACCAAGCTTGGGGATGCTATGTTTGATGAGAGTGACATTTTTGAGAATATACTTTCTGCAATTAATGTTTGTCCCAAGCTTGGGGATGCTACGTTTAATGAAGATGATACTTTTAGTCTCCCAAGTTTTGATATGCAAATTTATAATGATGATAGCATGCCTCCTACGTATGATGATTATATTGATGAAAGTGGCTTTGGAAGAGTGTCAACTTTAGGAAGTAATGATCCTACTATTTTGGATGATGTTGAATCTTATTATGATAATTATGAAAGTAGATTTGGAGAGGTCATGACTTTATTTAGTGATGATTCCGCTATCTTGGAAGAGGTTTCAATCTATTATGATGAGAACAAAGTTGCTACTTATGATAATTATTGTGATGATACATATGCTATAAAAAGTAGTGATGAATATATTTATAAAAAAATTCATGATTATGATTACCCTTTTTCTGAACATTACTCTTTTAATGTGGAAACAATTTATAGTATTCGAGTCTCTTATGATACTCCCACTATTCTGATTGAGAAGAATTTTGCTTATGTAGAGAGTAGTAAATTTTCTATGCTTGTAGATCATGAAAAGAATGCTTTAGGTGCTAATTATATTGTTGAATTCATTCATGATGCTACTGAAAATTATTATGATGGAGGAACATATGCTTGTAGGAATTGCAATAATATCAAGTTTCCTTTCTATGTGCTTAAAGTTTTGAAGTTATGCTTGTTTTGCCCTCCTATGCTAGTTGATTATTGTTCCCATAAGTTGTTTGCTCACAAAATCCCTATGCATAGGAAGAGGGTTAGGATTAAATGTGCTAGTCATATTCTTCATGATGCACTCTTTATGTTTCAATTCTTATCCTTTATGTGAGCATCATTGAAATCATCATGCCTAGCTAGGGGCGTTAAACGATAGCGCTTGTTGGGAGGCAACCCAACTTTATTTTTGTTCCTTGATTTTTTATCCTGTTTAGTAATAAATAATTCATCTAGCCTCTGTTTAGATGTGGTTTTATTCTTTTAATTAGTGTTTGTGCCAAGTAGAACCTTTGGGAAGACTTGGGGAAAGTCTTGTTGATCTTGCTGTAAAAAATAGAAACTTTAGCGCTCACAAGAATTGCTGCCATTTTTTATTGGATAGTGATATTTAGTTAATTATTTTTGCATATGATTAATAGATAAATTCCTCATGTCAAGTTATTTATTTTAGAATTTTTTGGGTTCCAGAAGTTTGCGTTAGTTACAGATTACTACAGACTATTATGTTTTTGACAGATTCTATTTTTCATGTGTTGTTTGCTTATTTTAATGAATCTATGGCTAGTAAAAGAGTTTATAAACAATAGAGAAGTTGTAATACATTAGTTTTAACACCAATATAAAAAAATAATGAGTTCACAACAGTACCTAAGTGGTGATTTATTTTCTTATACTAACGGAGCTTACGAGTTTTCTGTTAAGTTTTGTGTTGTGAAGTTTTCAAGTTTTGGGTAAAGATTCGATGGACTATGGAATAAGGAGTGGCAAGAGCCTAAGCTTGGGGATTCCCAAGGCACCCCAAGGTAATATTCAAGGACAACCAAGAGCCTAAGTTTGGGGATGCCCCGGAAGGCATCCCCTCTTTTGTCTACTTCTATCGGTAACTTTACTTGGAGCTATATTTTTATTCACCACATGATATGCGTTTTGCTTGGAGCGTCTTGTATGATTTGAGTCTTTGCTTTTTAGTTTACCACAATCATCTTTTCTGTACACACATTTTGAGAGAGACACACATGATTCGGAAATTATTAGAATACTCTATGTGCTTCACTTATATCTTTTGAGTTATATAGTTTTGCTCTAGCACTTCACTTATATCTTTTAGAGCAAGGTGGTGGATTTGTTTTATAGAAACTATTGATCTATCATGCTTCACTTAGATTACTTTGAGAGTCTTAAATAGCATGGTAATTTTCTTAAATAATCCTAATATGCTAGGTATACAAGATTAATAATAAAATTCTTTTATGAGTGTGTTGAATACTATGAGAAGTTTGATACTTGATAATTGTTTTGAGATATGGAGATGGTGATATTAGAGTCATGTTAGTTGAGTAGTTGTGAATTTGAGAAATACTTGTGTTAAAGTTTGTGATTCCCGTAGCATGCATGTATGCTAAACAGTTATGTGATGAAGTCGGAGCATGATTTATTTATTGATTGTCTTCCTTATGAGTGGCGGTCGGGGACGAGCGATGGTCTTTTCCTACCAATCTATCCCCCTAGGAGCATGCGCATAATACTTTGCTTTAATAACTTGTAGATTTTTGCAATAAGTATATGAGTTCTTTATGACTAATGTTGAGTCCATGGATCATACGCACTCTCACCCTTCCACCATTGCTAGCCTCTCTAATACCGCGCACCTTTCGCCGGTATCATACACCCACCATATACCTTCCTCAAAATAGCCACCATACCTACCTATCATGGCATTTCCCTAGCCATTCCGAGATATATTTCCATGCAACTTTCCACCTTCCGTTTACTATGACACGCTCCATCATTGTCATATTGCTTTGCATGATCATGTAGTTGACATTGTATTTGTGGCAAAGCCACCGTTCATAATTCTTTCATACATGTCACTCTTGATTCATTGCATATCCCGGTACACCACCGGAGGCATTCACATAGAGTCATATTTTGTTCTAAGTATCGAGTTGTAATTGTTGAGTTGTAAGTAAATAAAAGTGTGATGATCATCATTATTAGAGCATTGTACCAAGTGAGGAAAGGATGATGGAGACTATGATTCCCCCACAAGCCGGGATGAGACTTCGGACGAAAAATAAAATAAAATAAAAAGAGGCCAAAGAAGCCCAAATAAAAAATAAAAAAATAAAAAAATGAGAGTAAAAGAGAGAAGGGACAATGCTACTATCCTTTTACCACACTTGTGCTTCAAAGTAGCACCATGATCTTCATGATAGAGAGTCTCCTTTGTTATCACTTTCATATACTAGTGGGAATTTTCATTATAGTACTTGGCTTGCATATTCTAATGATGGGCATCCTCAAAATGCCCTAGGTCTTCGTGAGCAAGCAAGTTGGATGCACACCCACATAGTTTCTTTTTGAGCTTTCATATACTTATAGCTCTACTGCATCTGTTGCATGGCAATCACTACTCACTCACATTGATATCTATTGATGGGCATCTCCATAGCCCGTTGATACGCCTAGTTGATGTGAGACTATCTTCTCCCTTTTGTCTTCTCCACAACCACCATTCTATTCCACCTAAAGTGCTATGTCCATGGCTCACGCTCATGTATTGCGTTAAGATTGAAAAAGTTTGAGAATGTCAAAAGTATGAAACAATTGCTTAGCTTGTCATCGGGGTTGTGCATGATTTAAATACTTTGTGTGGTGAAGATAGAGCATAGCCAGACTATATGATTTTGTAGGGATAACTTTATTTGGCCATGTTATTTTGAAGAGACATAATTGCTTAGTTAGTATGCTTGAAGTATTATTATTTCTATGTCAATATTAAACTTTTGTCTTGAATCTTTCGGATCTAAATATTCATACCACAATTAAGAAGAATTACATTGAAATTATGCCAAGTAGCATTCCACATCAAAAATTCTGTTTTTATCATTTACCTACTCGAGGATGAGCAGGAATTAAGCTTGGGGATGCTTGATACGTCTCCAACGTATCTATAATTTTTTATTGCTCCATGCTATGTTATCTTCTGTTTTGGACATTATTCGGCTTTATTATTCACTTCTATATTATTTTTGGGACTAACCTATTAACCAGAGGCCCAGCCCAGAATTGTTGTTTTTTTTTGCCTATTTTAGGGTTTCGAAGAAAAGGAATATCAAACGGAGTCTGAACGGAATGAAACCTTTAGGAACGTGATTTTTGGGACGAACAAGATCCAGGAGACTTGGACCCTACGTCAAGCAACCAACAGGGAAGCCATGAGGTAGGGCAGC
>NC_041392.1:522438678-522502227 GCF_002162155.2 Triticum dicoccoides | reverse complement strand
GTCCTTCCTCCTATATATACCTACGTACCCCCAAACGATCAGATACGGAGCCAAAACCCTAATTCCACCGCCGTAACTTTCTGTATCCACGAGATCCCATCTTGGGGCCTGTTCCAGAGCTTCGCCGGAGGGGGCATCGATCACGGAGGGCTTCTACATCAACACCATAGCCTCTCCGATGAAGTGTGAGTAGTTTACCTCAGACCTTCGGGTCCATAGTTATTAGCTAGATGGCTTCTTCTCTCTTTTTGGATCTCAGTACAAAGTTCTCCCCTCTCTTGTGGAGATCTATTCGATGTTATCTTCTTTTGCGGTGTGTTTGTTGAGACCGATGAATTGTGGGTTTATGATCAAGTTTATCTATGAACAATATTTGAATCTTCTCTGAATTCTTTTATGTATGATTGGTTATCTTTGCAAGTCTCTTCAAATTATCAGTTTGGTTTGGCCTACTAGATTGATCTTTCTTGCAATGGGAGAAGTGCTTAGCTTTGGGTTCAATCTTGCGGTGTCCTTTCCCAGTGACAGTAGGGGCAGCAAGGCACGTATTGTATTATTGCCATCGAGGATAACAAGATGAGGTTTTCATCATATTGCATGAGTTTATCCCTCTACATCATGTCATCTTGCTTAAAGTGTTACTATGTTCTTATGAACTTAATACTCTAGATGCATGCTGGATAGCGGTCGATGTGTGAAGTAATAGTAGTAGATGCAGGCAGGAGTCGGTCTACTTGTCTCGGACGTGATGCCTATATACATGATCATACCTAGATATTCTCATAACTATGCTCAATTCTGTCAATTGCTCAACAGTAATTTGTTCACCCACCGTAAAATACTTATGCTCTAGAGAGAAGCCACTAGTGAAACCTATGTCCCCAGGTCTATCTTCATCATATTAATCTTCCAACACTTAGTTATTTCCTTTGCTTTTTACTTTGCTTTTATTTTACTTTGCATCTTTATCATAAAAATACCAAAAATATTATCTTATCATATCTATCAGATCTCACTCTTGTAAGTGACCGTGTAGGGATTGACAACCCCTTACCGCATTGGTTGCGAGGATTTATTTGTTTTGTGTAGGTGCGAGGGACTCGCGTGTAGCCTCCTACTGGATTGATATCTTGGTTCTCAAAAACTGAGGGAAATAATTACGCTACTTTGCTGCACCACCCTTTCCTCTTCTAGGGAAAACCAACGCAAGTGCTCAAGAGGTAGCACTTGCCATGGACTTGAATTGGTCCAACAATTTCAAATTTGCTTTCCACCAAAATGACCCACATAATTGTCGATTTATGATCAACTTATCTATGAATCTTCTCTGGATTCTTATATGCATGATTTGATATCTTTGTAATTCTCTTCAAACTATTGGTTTGGTTTGGCCAACTAGATAGGTTTTTCTTGCAATGGGAGAAGTGCTTAGCTTTGGGTTCAATCTTGCGGTGTCCTTTCCCAGTGACAGCAGGGGCACCAAAGGCACATATTGTATTGTTGCCATCGAGGATAAAGAGATGGGGTTTTCATCATATTGCTTGAGTTTTCCTCTTCATCATGTCATCTTACTTAATGTGTTACTCTGTTCTTCATGAACTTAATACTCTAGATGCAGGCAGGAGTCGGTCGATGTGTGGAGTAATAGTGGTAGATGGAGAATCGTTTCGGTCTACTTGACACGGACGTGATGCCTATATTTCATAACCATTGCCTTAGATATCGCCATAACTATGCGCTTTTCTATCAATTGCTCGACAGAAATTTGTTCACCCACCATATTATTTGCTATCTTGAGAGAAGCCTCTAGTGATACCTATGGCCCCCGGGTCTATTTTCCATCATATTAGTTTCTGATCTACTATTTTGCAATCTTTTACTTTCCGATCTATAAACCAAAAATAGAAAAAATATTTACTTTTCTCTATCTCTATCAGATCTTACTTTTGCAAGTAACCGTGAAGGGATTGACAACCCCTTTGTCGCGTTGGGTGCAAGTTGTTTGATTGTTTGTGCAAGTATTGGTGATTTGTGGGTTGTATCCTACTGGAATGATACCTTGGTTCTCTAACTGAGGGAAATACTTATCTCTACTTTGTTGCATCACCCTTTCCTCTTCAAGGGAAAAACCAAAGCAAGCTCAAGAAGTAGCAAAAGGCTACGTCCGAGATACCTATTATGCACATCTCAAAATGAGCTAAAAATTTATGAAGAATTATTTTGGAATATATAAAAAATACTGGAGCAAATAACTACCAGAGGGGGCCACCTGGTGACCACATGACACCGGGGCGCGCTAGGCCCCGCAGGCGCGCCCTAGTGGGTTATGGTCAGCCCAGCCCACCTCCGGTGCCCATCTTCTAGTATATAAGTCATTTTTACCTAGAAAAAAATAAGGGGAGGACTTTCGGGATGGAGTGCCGCCGTCTCGAGACGGAACTTGGGCAGGAGCACTTTTGCCCTCCAGCGGAGCGATTCCGCTAGGGGAACTTCTTTCCCGGAGGGGGAAATCGAAGCCATCGTCATCACCAACAACCCTCTCATCTTTGGGAGGCCAATCCCCATCAACATCTTCAACAACAACATCTCCTCTCAAACCCTAGTTCATCTCTTGTGTTCAATCTTTGTACTGGAACCTTAGATTGGTACCTGTGAGTGACTAGTGGTGCTGATTACATCTTGTAGTTGATTACTATAAGGTTTATTTGGTGGAAGATTATATGTTTGGATCCACTATGCTATTTAATACCACTCTGATCTTGAGCATGAATATCACTTGTGAGTAGTTACCTTCATTCTTGAGGTCACGGGAGAAGTCATGTTGCAAGTAATCATGTGAACTTGATATGTGTTCGATATTTTGATGATATGTATGTTGTGATTCCCTTAGTGGTGTCATGTGAACGTCAACTACATGGCACTTCACCATCTTTGGGCCTAAGAGAATGCATTGTGGAGTAGTTATTAGATGATGGGTTGCTAGAGTGACAGAAGCTTAAACCCTAGTTTATGCACTACTTCTTAAGGGACCGATTTGGATCCAAATGTTTAATGCTATGGTTAGATTTTATCTTAATAATTTTCTCGTAGTTGCGGATGCTTGCGAGGGGGTTAATCATAAGTGGGAGGTTTGTTCAAGTAAGAACAACACCCAAGCACTGGTCCACCCACATATCAAATTATCAAAGTAGCGAACACAAATCAAACCAACATGATGAAAGTGACTAGATGAAATTCCCGTGTGCCCTCAAGAACACTTTTCTTATTATAAGAGACCGTTTTGGCCTGTCCTTTGCCACAAAAGGATTGGGCTACCTTGTTGCACTTTATTTACCGTTATCGTTACTTGTCTGTTACAAATTATCTTGCTATCAAACTACTGTTACCGACTATTTCAGTGCTTATTGAAAATACCTTGCTGAAAACCACTTGTCATTTACTTCTTCTCCTCATAGGGTTCGACACTCTTACTTATCGAAAGGACTACGATTGACCCCCTATACTTGTGAGTTATCAATTTACCGTTTATTATTCCACACGTGCATATGATCTAGTTTACCTCCAAGCCTCGTGGTTATTGCAGACTCGAGAACCATAGCAGTTATAGCATGGAATATCTCTACTTCTAATGGAGCAGTTGGTAGGATTGCATCCAAGTTTTTTCTTGTCCCACCACTTTCGTACAGTTTATTTTCAACCGGTTTTTTTGTCCCCTCCCTAAACCCACCCACGCACGCAGCCCAAAAAATAGTTTGGGACTCGCAACGTGTGAATGAGCGAGCGAAGCCTCCAGGGTGCCCTCGAGCGACGCCACACTAGATCTGTTCGCCGCCGCCCTCGCACATCAAGTCACCGCCGATCCATCCCTTCGCCGCCATCCTCGCACATCAATCTGCCGCTGATCCCTGTGCTACCTCGAAGGGAGCCATCGATCGTCTCGCAACCAAGTCAATCCACTTCAGGAGACGTCGCCGATCCCGTTGAGGAGCCGCCGCCGATCACGTCTAGGATCCTACGCCGATCCCCTTCAGGAGCCTCTGACGACATCATTGCGGACCATCTAGGTGCTTTTTGTATGTTATGTGCTTTTTGTATGAGATACTATTGGGGCACTCTTTTGGGGTAATCTTATTCAGAGAGGAGATATCAACAGAGATTTGTTTGATGTGTTGAGAAAGATTCAAAGCTTCACTATTTGTTTGGTAAACTAATCAATGTTTTCACAACACAACTATCCATTGGTGTATTGTGATTTTTACTATGTCTCTGAACTATCTGGATGATGAACTATGTACTGTAATTTTTAGTTTGTCGCAAGAAAGTGAACCTATTTTTTAGTCTGTCTAAATCACGTGCAGATTGGGCACTCTGGAGCACGTGTGAGGAGGAGAAGGATGGGAGGTGTGTAGAATTCGGTGCCAAGGGAGACGATCGAGATGGTGGAGCAGAATCCAGTGGACGCCGGGAGACCAGGTAGAGGAGAGGCGGCACCCAAAGCCCATCAATCCAGTGAGCAGTGTGTGTTGTTCTTGGTTCCGATTTTGTGATGCAGGTGTTCTGGCCCAACTTTTTCTTTTCTTTCTTTGTGGTCCATCTGTTGCGGTGAGCGGGGGATTGCTAACTTTGTGGCATTTTCCTTCTTTGAATGATGCCCATGATTTGATCTATGAACTTAACACGATCCTAGTTCTGATTTGGTTGCTCCTTGCAGATCGCCGCACAGGTAACCTGTTGAGCCGACATCGATGCCAAGTGCAGCGATGCCTCTTACGATGATTGGGAGGGCGAGTTCTTCCTGGGCATTACCAAGATCAACTATGAGGTGAGAGGCCATTGACCTTGAACTGAACAGATTAATTGTTGTTAAAAGGTTGGTTCTAGTTTAACATTTGTCCTTGAAAAAATGTACTGCATGGTCCAACTAGCAAGAGGCTGCTTTCTTACAAGTGGTATAACGTGGAGGAAGTGATTCTTGTAAAGAAAATGTAAGTATGATTTGCAGAACTATGCCTTTTTGGTATATATCCTTTTAATTTATTTGTACATCATGTGCTGCACTAGGATTATATATTTGTTTGTGCTACAGGTTAGGTTGTAGTTCAGTGTGGCATTCTGGCATACGTTCCGGGGTACTAGGGGAGATCCTTTTGGTGCACCTATAGAGAACTGGCCTTGGGAGGATGGCACGAATTCCCTGGCCATGGCTAAGAGAAGAAGTATGGGAATTACCTGATCTTGTGTTTTAGGTCCATGGCTGGAATCAACAACTTATGCTTAGATTTCTGTTTTGGTGATATCTCAATTTGAGTTCATGGATAAGCTTGGAGTTGACAGGTGGTGCTTCCATGACAGGGACGTCACCCGTGATGGCAAAACACTCGCGGTATGATTTTATTAGCATGATTCTTGAAGTTGCAAGTTGCAACCCTCAGTTAGGGGAATTGAGACTGGTAATGAACGACATTAGAGACGTTTTATTATGATCGTATTTACAACGGTACATGACTATGTTTTCAGCACAAGGAATATGGTTGTTGATGGTTTACGCCCCGGCTGCGCCCAAAACGTCCTGACACCAAGTTCGAGACCAAGTTCTAACCCCTATATCCAATCTACCTCCATGGATCTTGCCTCTCACTAACCAAGAGCATCAATTCAACTCAATGAATTGAGAGAAGAGATGGACCTAGAGTTTGAGGCTTGGGTAGTGTACATTGACCTGATGATGAGTGTTGTATGGTGGTCAAGTGGTGCCCTTCCCCTCGCCACACGCTGCTTGCTCTACTCGCTGAAGGTGCTCTCTGTTGGTGTTTGGCTGCTGTTGCTGCTGTAGGTCAAGGTATGTAACATCTTCTTGCAATGAATTCTGTTTTATGGCTATATACAAATTATTTTGGTATAGATTTGTGATTTTTTTCCGTCCACTTAACCTAGTATATAGCAGCAGCTTTTGATGTATTTTCCTCAACGAATGTCAAAATTTATCATGTGTGCAAATATTTTTTGACTGTAGTACGAGAACAAGGTTTAGAGAAGTTCAGTCAAATGGCAAGGCATGCTTAGTACTCCCTCCGTCCCAAAATAAGTGTCTCAACTTTGTACTTTGTACTAAGCTTGAGACACTTATTTTGAGACAGAGGGAGTATCTCATAGGCTATTCCATTTTAACGTTGCATTGTCCAGGATTTCAATATAGGAGATGATTTGGAAGCTCAACATAGAAAATTATTTACTCTAATGCATATTACATAGCTATCCATGACAAAATTTAATATACCCGTTTATTTGACTTGAAGATTCTGGGTTCGACACTTCACTAGATGGGAAGGCGGTTGCCGCTGTTGTCCCTCGGTGCTAGCCTGCCATGGCAGCGTCACTCACTTGCTCAATGAGAATACGAATTCGTGGGGTCGTGAGTTGCTTCCGATTTGTTTTTCATTGCTTTTTAGCGTATTTCTGATGTATCCCTAACTTGCTTAGTCATTTTGTAGCTTTGATTTCCAATCTACGTCAGCCTAAATATCCCATGGTCAGCACATTTGCATGGTCAGTGGACATTGTCCCTTTTTTATTCAGTGATGAATGAAAAGTCGGAAATGACAATTCTGTTGTATTATTCAATTTGAACTAACGTTTAGTCTTCTATATTGACGACATAAATAATTTTTATCTGCTTGATTTATGAAGTGCACGGTCAATCAACATATTTTGTAGCTCTTTCATATGTGAAAGTGCATGTTACATAAGAAATCATTATCTCTGAAGCATACTCACATTGGACCAAGAACTAGGCGAGGTTCAGACTTCAGAGAAATGATAACAAGGTTAGTTCCTCACTCCTCTGTTATACTTTTAATTTCAAGTTCACATAACTTTGATGATTTCTTATCAGCTTCATAAGTCTGTATCAGCTTCATAAGTCTGTATGTTTGCTGGTTCTTACTTGATATGTGATAATCAGAGCCAAAAAAAATTTGGTCATGTTATTGAGGGGTTTGTCTGAACTCCAGCACAAGGACTTTTAAAAAATGGACTTTGGGTCTCTTTAATCACAAATTGATGTCAACATCGTGTTAGTCATCCATTGTCTCTAAAAGGATTTGCTAATAACAACAGAATAATCAGTACCACCACCAACCCTTTACATGATGCAATGTCAGCATATGTTTCACATCACACCGCATCCTTTCTCTTAGTGTAGTCAGAGAAATAATAACAAGGTTAGTTCCTCGCTCCTCTATTGGACTTTTAGTTTCAAGTTCACAGAAGTTTGATGATTTCTTATCAGCTTCATAAGTCTGTATGTCTGCTGGTTTGTACTTGATATGTGATAAACAAAGCCAAAACAAATTTGGTCATGTTATTAAGGGGTTTGTCTGAATTCCAGCGCAAGGACTTTCTGGTTAAAAAGAGACTTTTGGTCTCTCTAATTACATATTGATTGCAACATCGTATTAGTCATCCATGGTCTCTAAATGGATTTGCTAATAACAATAGAATAATCAGTACCACCACTAACCCTTTACATGACGCAATGTCAGTATATGTTTCACATCACGCCGCGTCCTTTCTCTTAGTGTAGTCAGAATGTTCATCATTTTTTGCAATTGGCCTGAAATATATCGAACCTCTAATATGTGGTTGTAAGATGTGCTTTGGTTAAACTTGAAGGAAATATGCCCTAGAGGCAATAATAAAGTTGTTATTTATATTTCCTTATATCATGATAAATGTTTATTATTCATGCTAGAATTGTATTAACCGGAAACTTAGTACATGTGTGAATACATAGACAAACATAATGTCACTAGTATGCCTCTACTTGTCTAGCTCGTTGAATCAATGATGGTTATGTTTCCTAACCATAGACATGAGTTATCATTTGATTAATGGGATCACATCATTAGAGAATGATGTGATTGACTTGACCCATCCATTAGCTTAGCACGATGATCGTTTAGTTTGTTGCTATTGCTTTCTCCATAACTTATACATGTTCCTATGACTATGAGATCATGCAACTCCCGAATACCGGAGGAACACTTAGTGTGCTATCAAAGGTCACAACGTAACTGGGTGACTATAAAGATGCTCTACAGGTGTTTCCGATGGTGTTTGTTGAGTTGGCATAGATCGAGATTATGATTTGTCACTCCGAGTATCGGAGAGGTATCTTTGGGCCCTCTCGGTAATGCACATCACTATAAGCCTTGCAAGCAATGTGACTAATGAGTTAGTTACGGGATGATGCATTACAGAACGAGTAAAGAGACTTGCCGGTAACGAGATTGAACTAGGTATTGAGATACCGACGATCGAATCTCGTGCAAGTAACATACCGATGACAAAGGGAACAATGTATATCATTACGCGGTTTGACCGATAAAATCTTCATAGAATATGTGGGAGCCAATATGAACACCCAGGTTCCGCTATTGGTTATTGACCGGAGACGTGTCTCGGTCATGTCTACATATTTCTCGAACCCATAGGGTCCGCACGCTTAACGTTCGGTGACGATCGGTATTATGAGTTTATGAGTTTTGATGTACCGAAGATAGTTCGGAGTCCCGGATATGATCACGGACATGTCAAGGAGTCTCGAAATGATCAAGACATAAAGATTGACATATTGGATGACTATATTCGGACACCGAATGAGTTCCGGGGGTCACCGGATAATTATCGGAGTGCCGGGGAGTTATCGAAACCCCCGGGGGTACTAATGGGCCACCTGGGCCTTAGTGGAGAGAGAGAGGGCCGGCCAAGGCAGGGCCATGCGCCCCTCCCCTCTAGTCCGAATTGGACTAGGGAAGGGGGGCCGGCGCCCCCCTTTTCCTTCTCTTCTCTCCCTCTCCTTCCTTCCCCCTTCCTCGTCCTAGTAGGACTAGTAAAGGGGAGTCCTACTCCTACTAGGAGGAGGACTACTCCTATCCTGGCGCGCCCCAAGGGCCGACCGGCCTCACCCCCTTGCTCCTTTCTATACGGGGGCAGCGGGGCACCCTAGAACGCACTAGTTGATCATTGATCCCTTAGCCGTGTGCGGTGCCCCCCTCCACCATAATCCGCCTCAGTCATATCATGGTAGTGCTTAGGCGAAGCCCTGTGATGGTAGCATCATCATCACCGTCATCACGCCGTCGTGCTGACGAAGCTCTCCCTCGACACTCAGCTAGATCAAGAGTTCGTGGGATGTCACCGAGCCGAACGTGTGTAGATCGCGGAGGTGCCATACTTTCGGTACTAGGATTAGTCGGATTGTGAAGACGTACGACTACATCAACCGCGTTGTCATAATGCTTCCGCTTACAGTCTACGAGGGTACGTGGACAACACTCTTCCCCTCTCGTTACTATGCATCACCATGATAGATCTTGCATATGCATAGGAATTTTTTTGAAATTATTGTGTTCCCCAACAGTGGCATCCGAGCCTGGTTTATGCGTAGATGTTATATGCACGAGTAGAATACAACGGAGTTTTGGGCGTGGGTATATACATATTGCTTGCCGTCACTAGTTGATTCTTAATTCGGCGGTATTGTTGGATGAAGCGGCCCAGACCGAAATTACGCGTACGCTTACGCAAGATTGGTTCTACCGACGTGCTTCACACACAGGTGGCTAGTGGGTGTCAGTTTCTCCAACTTTAGTTGAATCGGATTCAATGAACAGGGTTCTTTCTGAAGATCAAAAAGCAATCACTATACCGCATTGTGGATTTTGATGCGTAGGTAAGAACTGTTCTTGCTCAGCCCGTAGCAGCCACGTAAAACTTGCAACAACGAAGTAGAGGACGTCTAACTTGTTTTTGCAGGGCATGTTGTGATGTGATATGGTCAATACATGATGCTAAATTTTATTGTATGAGATGATCATGTTTTGTAACACAGTTATCGGCAACTGGCAGGAGCCATATGGTTGTCGCTTTATTGTATGAAATGCAATCGCCATGTAATTGCTTTACTTTATCACTAAGCAGTAGCGATAGTCATAGTAGCAATAGTTGGCGAGACAGCAACGATGCTTCGATGGAGATCAAGGTGTCGAACCGGTGATGATGGTGATCATGACGGTGCTTTGGAGATGGAGATCAAAGCACAAGATGATGATGGCCATATCATATCACTTATATTGGTTGCATGTGATGTTTGTCCTTTATGCATCTTATTTTGCTTAGTTCGGTGGTAGCATTATAAGATGATCTCTCACTAAATTTCAAGGTATAAGTGTTCTCCCTGAGTATGCACCGTTGCTACAGTTCGTCGTGCCAAGACACCACGTGATGATCTGGTGTGATAAGCTCTACATTCACATACAACGGGTGCAAGCCAGTTTTGCACAAGCAGAATACTCGGGTTAAACTTGACGAGCCTAGCATATGCAGATATGGCCTCGGAACACTGAGACCGAAAGGTTGAGCGTGAATCATATAGTAGATATGATCAACATAGTGATGTTCACCATTGAAAACTACTCCATCTCACGTGATGATCGGACATGGTTTAGTTGATATGGATCAAGTGATCACTTAGATGATTAGAGAGATGTCTATCTAAGTGGGAGTTCTTAAGTAATTCGATTAATTGAACTTTAATTTATCATGAACTTGGTACCTGATAGTATTTTGCATGTCTATGTTTTTGTAGATAGATGGCCCGTGTTGTTGTTCCGTTGAATTTTAATGCGTTCCTAGAGAAAGCTAAGTTGAAAGATGGTGGTAGCAACTACACGGACTAGGTCCGTAACTTGAGGATTATCCTCATTGTTGCACAGAAGAATTACGACCTGGAAGCACCGCTAGGTGACAAACCTGCTGCACGAGAACGCCAGATGTTGTGAACACCTAGTAGAGCAAAGCTGATGACTACTCGATAGTTAAGTGTGCCATGCTTTACGGCTTAGAAGCGGGACTTCAACGACGTTTTGAACGTCATGGAGCATATGAGATGTTCTAGGAGTTGAAGTTAATATTTCAAGCAAATGCCTGGATTGAGAGATATGAAGTCTCCAATAAGTTCTACAGCTGCAAAATGGAGGAGAATAGTTCTATCAGTGAACACATACTCAGAATGTCTGGGTACCACAACCACTTGACTCAGCCGGGAGTTAATCTTCCTGATGATAGTGTCATTGACAGAGTTCTTCAATCACTACCACCAAGCTACAAGAGCTTTGTGATGAACTATAATATGCAAGGGATGGATAAGACGATTCCTGAGCTCTTCGCAATGCTAAAGGCTGCGGAGGTAGAAATCAAGAAGGAGCATCAAGTGTTGATGGTCAACAAGACCACCAGTTTCAAGAAAAAGGGTAAAGAGAAGAAGGGGAACTTCAAGAAGAACAGCAAGCTAGTTGCTACTCAAGTTAAGAAACCCAAGCCTGAGACTGAGTGCTTCTACTGCAAAGGGACTGGTCACTGGAAGCGGAACTGCCCCAAGTATTTGGCGGAGAAGAAGGATGGCAAAGTGAAAGGTATATTTGGTATACATGTTATTGATGTGTACCTTACTAATGATCGCAGTAGTTCCTGGGTATTTGATACTGGTTCAGTTGCTAACATTTGCAACTCGAAACAGGGGCTAAGAATTAAGCGAAGATTGGCTAAGGACGAGGTGACGATGCGCGTGGGAAATGGTTCCAAAGTCGATATGATCACCGTCAGCACGCTACCTCTACATCTACCTTCAGGATTAGTTTTTTACCTAAATAATTGTTATTTGGTGCCAATGTTGAGCATGAACATTATATCTGGATCTTGTTTGATGCGAGACGGTTATTCATTTAAATCAGAGAATAATGGTTGTTCTATTTATATGAGTAATATCTTTTATGGTCATGCACCCTTGATGAGTGGTCTATTTTTACTAAATCTTGATAGTAGTGATACACATGTTCATAGTATTGAAGCCAAAAGATACAGAGTTGATAATGATAGTGCAACTTATTTGTGGCACTGCCGTTTGGGTCATATTGGTGTAAAGCGCATGAAGAAACTCCATTCTGATGGACTTCTGGAAACACTTGATTATGAATCGCTTGGTACTTGCGAACCATGCCTCATGGGCAAGATGACTAAAACTCCATTCTCCGGAACAATGGAGCGAGCAACAGAGTTATTGGAAATCATACATACTGATGTATGTGGTCCAATGAACATTGAGGCTCGCGGCAGATACCGTTATTTTCTCACCTTCCTAGATGATTTGAGTAGATATGGGTATATCTACTTAATGAAACATAAGTCTGAAACATTTGAAAAGTTCAAAGAATTTTAGAGTGAAGTGGAAAATCATCGTAACAAGAAAATAAAGTTCCTGCGATCCGATCGTGAAGGAGAATATTTGAATTACAAGTTTGATCTTCATTTGAAACAATGTGGAATAGTTTCACAACTCGCGCCACCCGGAACACCATAGCGTAATGGTGTGTCCGAATGTCGTAATCGTACTTTACTAGATATGGTGCGATCTATGATGTCTCTTACTGATTTACCGCTATCGTTTTGGGGTTATGCTTTAGAGACAGCTGCATTCACGTTAAATAGGGCACCATCTAAATCCATTGAGACGACACCTTATGACCTGTGGTTTGGCAAGAAACCCAAGTTGTCGTTTCTTAAAGTTTGGGGCTGCGATGCTTATGTGAAGAAACTTCAACCTGATAAGCTCGAACCCAAATCGGAGAAATGTGTCTTCATAGGATACCCAAAGGAGACTGTTCGGTACACCTTCTATCACAGATCCGAAGGCAAGATATACGTTGCTAAGAATGGATCCTTTCTAGAGAAGGAGTTTCTCCCGAAAGAAGTGAGTGGGAGGAAAGTAGAACTTGATGAGGTAATTGTACCTTCTCCCTTATTGGAAAGTAGTTCATCACTGAAATGAGTTCCAGAGATTCCTACACCAGTAAGTGAGGAAGCAAATGATGATGATCATGAAACTTCTGGTCAAGTTACTACCGAACCTCGTAGGTTAACAAGAGTGAGACCCGCACCAGAGTGGTACGGTAATCCTGTTCTGGAGGTCATGTTAATTGACCATGATGAACCTACGAACTATGAGGAAGCGATGATGAGCCCAGATTCCGCAAAATGGCTTGAGGCCATGAAATCTGAGATGGGATCCATGTATGAGAACAAAGTGTGGACTTTGGCTGACTTGCCCGATGATCGGCAAGCCGTAGAGAATAAATGGGTCTTCAAGAAGAAGACTAACGCTGATGGTAATGTTACTATCTACAAAGCTCAACTTGTTGCGAAAGGTTTTCAACAAGTTCAAGGAGTTGTCTACGTTGAGACCTTCGCACCCATAGCGATGCTTAAGTCCGTCCGAATCATGTTAGCAATTGCCGCATTTTATGACTATGAAATTTGGCAAATGGATTTCAAAACTGCATTCCTTAATGGATATCTTAAAGAAGAGTTGTATATGATGCAACCAGAAGGTTTTGTCGATCCAAAAGGTGCTAACAAAGTGTGCAAGCTCGAGCGATCCATTTATGGACTGGTGCAAGCCTCTCGGAGTTGGAATATACGCTTTTATAGTGCGATCAAAACATATGGTTTTATACAAACTTTTGGAGAAGCCTGTATTTACAAGAAAGTGAGTGGGAACTCTGTAGCATTTCTGATATTATATGTAGATGACATATAGTTGATCGGAAATGATACTAAATTTCTGAATAGCATAAAAGGATACTTGAATAAGAATTTTTCAATGAAAGACCTCGGTGAAGCTGCTTATATATTGGGCATCAAGATCTATAGAGATAGATCAAGATGCTTAATTGGATTTCACAAAGCACATACCTTGATAAAGTTTTGAAGAAGTTCAAAATGGATCAGGCAAAGAAAGGGTTCTTGCCTATGTTACAAGGTGTGAAGTTGAGTCAGACTCAATGCCTGACCACTGCAAAAGATAGAGAGAAAATGAAAGTCATTCCCTATGCTTCAGCCATAGGTTCTATCATGTATGCAATGCTGTGTACCAGACCTGATGTGTGCCTTGCTATTAGTTTAGCAGGGAGGTACCAAAGTAATCTAGGAGTGGATCACTAGACAACGGTCAAGAACATCCTGAAATACCTGGAAAGGACTAAGGATATGTTTCTCGTTTATGGAGGTGCCAAAGAGCTCGTCATAAATGGTTACGTCAATGCAAGCTTTGACACTGATCCGGATGACTCTAAGTCACAAACCGGATACGTATTTTCATTAAATGGAGGAGCTGTCAGTTGGTGCAGTTCTAAGCAGAGCGTCGTGGCGGGATCTGCATGTGAAGTGGAGTACATGGCTGCTTCGGAAGCAGCAAATGAAGGAGTCTGGATGAAGGAGTTCATATCCGATCTAGGTGTCATACCAAGTGCATCAGGTCCAATGAAAATCTTTTGTGACAACACTAGTGCAATTGCCTTGGCAAAGGGATCCAGATTTCACAAGAGAACCAAGCACATCAAGAGACGCTTCAATTCCATCCGCGGTCAAGTCAAGGAGGGTGACATAGAGATTTGCAAAATACATACGGATCTGAATGTTGCAGACCCATTGACTAAGCCTCTCTCACAAGCAAAACATGATCAACACCAAGACTCCATGGGTGTTAGAATCATTACAATGTAATCTAGATTATTGACTCTAGTGCAAGTGGGAGACTGAAGGAAATATGCCCTAGAGGCAATAATAAAGTTTTTATTTATATTTCCTTATATCATGATAAATGTTTATTATTCATGCTAGAATTGTATTAACCGGAAACTTAGTACATGTGTGAATACATAGACAAACAGAATGTCACTAGTATGCCTCTACTTGACTAGCTCGTTGAATCAATGATGGTTATGTTTCCTAACCATTGACATGAGTTGTCATTTGATTAACGGGATCACATTTATGAGAATGATGTGATTGACTTGACCCATCCGTTAGCTTAGCACGATGATCGTTTAGTTTGTTGCTATTGCTTTCTCCGTAACTTATACATGTTCCTATGCTATGAGATCATGCAACTCCCGAATACCAGAAGAACACTTAGTGTGCTATCAAAGGTCACAACGTAACTGGGTGACTATAAAGATGCTCTACAGGTGTCTCCGATGGTGTTTGTTGAGTTGGCATAGATCGAGATTAGGATTTGTCACTCCGAGTATCGGAGAGGTATCTCTGGGCCCTCTCGGTAATGCACATCACTATAAGCCTTGCAAGCAATGTGACTAATGAGTTAGTTACGGGATGATGCATTACAGAACGAGTAAAGAGACTTGCCGGTAACGAGATTGGACTAGGTATTGAGATACCGACGATCGAATCTCGGGCAAGTAACATACCGATGACAAAGGGAACAACGTATATCGTTATGCGGTTTGACCGATAAAGATCTTCGTAGAATATGTGGGAGCCAATATGAACATCTAGGTTCCGCTATTGTTTATTGACCGGAGACGTGTCTCGGTCATGTCTACATATTTCTCAAACCCATAGGGTCCGCACGCTTAACGTTCGGTGACGATCGGTATTATGAGTTTATGTGTTTTGATGTACCGAAGATAGTTTGGAGTCCCGGATATGATCACGGACATGACAAGGAGTCTCGAAATGATCGAGACACAAAGATTGATATATTGGATGACTATATTCGGACACTGGATGAGTTCCGGGGGTCACCGGATAATTATCGGAGTGCCGGGGGTTATCGGAACCCCCGGGGGAACTAATGGGCCACATGGGCCTTATTGGAGAGAGAGAGAGGACCGACCAAGGCAGGGCCGCGCGCCCCCTCCCCTCTAGTCCGAATTGGACTAGGGAAGGGGGCGGCGCCCTTCTTTTCCTTCTCTTCTCTCCCTCTCCTTCCTTCCGCCTTCCTCCTCCTAGTAGGACTAGGAAAGGGGAGTCCTACTCCTACTAGGAGGAGGACTCCTCCTCTCTTGGCGCGCCCCAAGGGCCGGCCGGCCTCCCCCTTGCTCCTTTATATACAGGGGCAGGGGGCACCCTAGAACACACAAGTTGATCATTGATCCCTTAGTCGTGTGCGGTGCCCCCTCCACCATAATCCACCTCGGTCATATCATTGTAGTGCTTAGGCGAAGCCCTGCGATGGTAGCATCATCATCACCATCATCACGCTGTCGTGCTGATGAAGCTCTCCCTCGACACTCAGCTAGATCAAGAGTTCATGGGACGTCACCGAGCCGAACGTGTGCAGATCACGGAGGTGTCGTACTTTCGGTACTAGGATCAGTCGGATCGTGAAGATGTACGACTACATCAACCGTGTTGTCATAATGCTTCCGCTTATGGTCTACGAGGGTACGTGGACAACACTCTTCCCCTCTCGTTGCTATGCATCACCATGATAGATCTTGCGTGTGCGTAGGATTTTTTTTGAAATTACTGCGTTCCCCAACAAAACTTTGTATTTACCCACCTTTAGGATAATTGTAAATGGCATTTGGTTATTCATGTATACCACCAGTAGGACTCATGGGATTTATGGATTGTCAATAGCCCTCATCTGATTGCTTGATGTTCTTGTATCGCTTTCTTTTTAGTCTCCGTTTCATTCGAGTGAGCGATGAGGGAAATAACTGGTTGTGGTGAAAGTCAGTTTAGTGCGTCAAGGATTGGAGGTTTTGGGATTTGCCAGAGGTGATGCAGGATGTTTAGTTACTTTGGCTCATGATATAGTACTGGAAGATGAGTACAAGCATAAGCTTATTCAAAATCTACAGTTCCTGACTGCACGAGACATATACTCCCTCTATTCCTAAATATAAGTTTTTTTAGAGATTCCACTATAGAGACTAGATTCGGATGTATATAGACGCCTTTTAGAGTATATATGTTTGTTCATTTTGCTCCGTATGCAGTCTATTGTGAAATCCACAGAAGCGCCCAGTCATTATCCGTTTTGAGGGTCTATTTGTCCGTGCATGCAACCATACTCCTCATTTTCTCCCTTATATATCCGATGACTTGCATGTGCTTGGTGGAGACGAAGAGAGAGAAAGAAAAGAAAGAAAAGGTAGTCCAGGGTGGGCCACATCCTACTTGGTGGATTGACCGTGCGCGTCTATGAGCCTCATATCCTCCCCATATTTGGTGTGAATATGAGAGCTTGCAGATAGCCTAGACTGGGGATGATATAAGGGGTCAAGTTGGGTTACTTTTTTCCTTCTCTCTCTTGTTCGGTCAGCGATCGGGCGTGTCCGTAGATTTGAGGGGACCGGCTATATGTCCTCTAAGATTATTGTGTTTGATAATATGGTGTGTGTTAGCCGACTGTCAAAAAAAAGATGTGAGTTAGCTTAGACGACATTGTTCTCGATAATAGTAGCTCAGTGAGTAGTACCTTATCTTTTTCCTTTCAAAAGCCCGTGGCAACGCACGGGCGTTCTACTAGTAAACATAATTACGAACATGGAGATAAATAATAACATTTATAACTGCCTCTAAGGCATATTTCCTACTTACCCTGCCCTTTTGAGGCCATGGGCCTCGTCTTGCATTGATTTTTTCGCCAAAAATTCTGATGATTTCAATAAAAAATTCAGGGCATCCCGACTCTGTGATTTTTTCACATAAAACTCCCAAAACAATAGAAAACATGAACTGACCTTTGACAATGGATTAATAGGTTAGTCCAAATAGAAATAATATAAATTCTTGCCAAAAATATGTAAAATTGGTATGATAATAGCTTGAAACAATAAAAAGCTAAAGATACGTCGGAGACGTATCACCGGAGCAGGCAGATGCGGCATACAGGACGCACTAGTGGAGTTCGAGGTCGTCATAGCGAAGGAGGAAGTGGAGCAGGTCATCCTCGAGTTCATCTAGTCTGAGACGGAATTGAAGTGTGAGCAGCTCTTCACGAACGAGGAGGACGTGTGGGAGTTTCGCCCGGCCACCAATGACCATGAGGCCGGCTGCTTCAGCAAGGACGTCATCAACGTATCCGATGACGAGTAGATAGTTTCCTTGTTTTTAGCTATGTACATAGATGAATTTCACATTGCATACAGTAGTATGGATATGAGGATGAAGAAATGAGAACAATAGTTGCAATGTCCATGAAATGAGGGGTGTCTATCACTGTCCCCACACGTAAAGGGTCCGATTTTGTGAAGTCTAGTTTTTCTAAGGAAATACCATCATGGCTAGTTTTATTTCATCTCAAATAAAGATACATCATCCATCATAAGACTATGGATAAAAGAGGGAGGTTCGTCCGTCCACACACACGGAGGATCAACCCTAGCCCTTCTAGCTAGCTCATGAGCCACGCGATTCGACTCGCACACGCAATGCTCAGTAACAACATGCCCAAGATTATTACAAGTATCAAAACAATCATTGAGGATAGGGGCTGCTACCGAGTTCACCGCTCCTTGATGAATCTCCTTAACCAATTCTGCACAAGCAAAGTGAACCAACATATCATTTTTTTGAAACTAGGCAAAAGATTTGCCATTTTCATTAATTAAGAAGAGAGTATTGTTACAGAAATGTCGTCAAACGGCAAAAGCCTAAACGGATTACTCTCGCGGCATTACATTGCTCAAGTTCTTAGCACCGGCAATAGCCCAAATAGACATTTCTTCTTTGATGATCCGTGTGACGATCGCAACCGGCGCCGCCTTGATTCTGAAGACGCGTGCATTCCGTTCCTTCCAAAGTTCCCACCGCACAAGAAGTAGTAGAGAAGATAAGGCCTTAACCGGTTGGGTGTTGTTCGAGAGTAGCTCATCCCACCAAGATTTAACTGTGCCAAATTGGTGCCAAGTAACCGTGGGAATAGCAAGCCCGAGCCAGGAAAACACCTCATCCCAAACCCGGAGAGAGAACTTGCACTTGAAAAGGAGGTGGGCTGTTGATTCTTGCACCTGATTGCAAAGCAGGCACCGGTCACAGTTTGGCCATCCTCGGCATTGCAGCCTATCCGCGGTCCAAATTCTATTTTGATTGACTAACCAGGCGAAGAATTTGCATTTAGGAGGAGCCCAAGCCTTCCAAACCGAGACGTGAAAGCTAGGGTGGGTGAGTCCAGCGAACTGCACCAAATATGCAGACTTAGTGGAGTAGTTGCCATCATTGGCGAGCTTCCACAAAATGCTATCTTTGACGCCCGGTTGGATGACAACACCCGCAAGCTTTTCCCACAGGGCCGAGAATTGATGAAGATGCTCAAGCGTGAGGCTGCTTTGGGTGTCAATTTGAGCTATCCAATGATGATCCCTCAAGGCCTGGGCAACCGTTCCGCCTTTCTTGCGAGAAATCTCAAAGAACTTTGGTGCAATGTCCTTGGGTCTTATACCCTCTAGACAAGACGACTCCCAGAAAATCGCTTTATTCCCATCACCAATCATCACCTTGGTCGCAGCCACAAAAAGATCACGGTCCGCAGTTGTGCACGACGTCTCTTGACCGCACCACGCCCTTGAGGGTTCATCCCAGTCTAGCCAAAGCCACCAAAGTTGGAGGGCAATGGCAAACTTGCCGAGATTTAGAATGCCAAGACCTCCATATTCCTTTGGTTTACAAACTTGCTCCCAATTAACCTTACATTTGCCACCAGTAACCTTGTCCGTACCGGCCCAAAGGTAGGCACATCGCAGCTTGTCAATTGCCTTTAGGACCTCCACTGTAAGGTCCGGCGGAGTGATGTGATAGATGGCCACCGCCGTGAGAACCGCTTTGACCAAAGTCATGCGACCCGAGATAGCAACATGCTTGCCTTTCCAAGGCACCAATTTGCCAGCCATGTTGTCCTCTAGAAGTTGTAAGTGAATCCTCTTAAGTCTCTTGATCGCGAGAGGGAGACCAAGGTAGCGGATAGGGAAGGAGGAACGACAGGCCGGGAAGGATTGAAGAATACCATCGAGGTCCACATTGGCACATCTGATGGGCGCAACAATACTCTTGGCGCAGTTAGTGGACAAGCCCGTGGACTCACCAAATGAAGCTAGCATGGTGGACAGGAATTGGACATCCTCCTTCTAAGGGGCACAGAAAACAGCAGCATCATCGGCATACAGGGAGGCACGAATCCCCGCGTGCCTCCCAGGTAGGGGGTGAAGCTTCCCATGTGCAGTGGCTTTGTTGAGGATATGGTGAAGCGGGTCGATCGCGAGGATGAAGAGCAAAGGGGAAAGCGGGTCACCCTATCTGAGGCCACAACCATGCTTGATGGGGTCGCCAGCAATTCCGTTTAGTAAGACTCTCGAGGATGCCGAGGAGAGGAGGGCCGAAACCCAGACTCGGAAGCGAGTAGGGAAACCATGATGGCTCAACATCTCCAGCAAGTAGTCCCACCTAAAAGAGTCGAATGCCTTCCTAATGTCAAACTTGAATAGGAGCATGGGTTTTTTTGTGCGGTGAAATCTTCTCGCCGAATTCCGCACATACATAAAGTTGTCATTTATACCTCTTTTTTTATGAAAGCTCTCTGGGTGATGGAGATGATGTCGTTCATGTGGGGAGCAAGCCTAGTGGCAAGAATCTTTGCAATGAGCTTGGCCACCGCATGGATATGGCTGATTGGTCGAAAGTCAGAAATCTACTCTGCTCCATCCTTCTTGGGAATGAGAGAAATATTTATCGAGTTGAGCCAGTGAAAATTTCTAGCTTGAAGATTGGAGAAGCTATTGATCACGATCAAGATGTCATCTTTAATGATTTCCCAACAACTTTTGAAGAATTTTCCTGTAAAACCATCCGGCCCCAGTGCTTTGTCACTAGGGAGAGCAAAGATTGCAGCCCTCACTTCCTCTTCTGTAATTGCATCTCCAAGCATGGATAGATCATGGTCAGCATGGGGAATGGCTGCCCAGTTGATGGTCTTTGGGAGCGGGGCACCCCTCTTCATGATCTCAGAGAAATGCGAGTGGACAATATTCTTCTTATGGTCATGATCTGTCACCCAGCCATTGCCCTGTTTGAGTCAATGAATTAGATTTTTTCCGTCTCCGACCATTAATCCTAAGGTGGAAATACCGGGTATTCGCATACCAATATATCATGAATGCCCAAAGAATCTGCAAGTTGTGACCCCTTCTTCATCGCCAAAGCTTCTGCTGTATATGCATCTATTGTTGGCCTCAAGTAGCAGATCTCCGCTGTCATGAGATCTCCAGCATCATCTCTCAGAATTACGCCGGTGGAAGCCATATTCCCTTTGTATTCAAATGATGCATCAACATTCAATTTGACTGTACCCAGTGGTGGTCTAGCCCACATCACTTCCTTTCCGGATGACCTACAGTAGCTGCCCGGTGAAAGTCCAATGCAAGAGCTTGTATTGATAAGGCAGAACGATCAGGCTTCATGATCTTCTCTCCTTTTTCACACTGCCGTCTTTCCCACCATAAAAATCAGCTAGCCATCGCTATCAAACATGGTACAGGGATTTGAGCAAGATATAATGGATCATCACTCCTACTACAAATCAATTCCTCTAGTATAGCAGAGCCAGCCATATCAAAGTTGAGAGCTTTTTCCACTTTCTCTCCAGTAAACATAGGTTCTCCAAAACTTTCTGTGATGGACCACTGTCGGGGGTTGGGTGCAACATATGCCAAAGGATGTCTTATCATGGTGGGGGCGAGTAGAACGTCGTCGGTGCCTGGAAACGGGATAAGGCGAAGACATGCACGCCGACGAATCTTACCCAACTTCAGGGCTCTCCGGGGAGATAATACCCCTACTGCTACTCTACAGGGTCTCTGCATGATCACTATGGCAAAGTGTTTACACGGTTGCTCCTTGAGCTGTTTCCTGGAGGTAGGAGAAGGCAAGGCTAGCTCTCTCCTTCCTATATGATCTGGTCTAGTGCTAATGGATTCCAACCCTTTGCATGGATGCCCTGGGGGGTTTATATAGGCCTACCCCCTAGGGGTACAATGGTAATCCGGCTGGGCATGGGCCCAGCCGTCAGTCTCTCTGGCCGCCGTCTTATCCGCCAACTCCTGGGGCCAGCTGACTGGTGGGCCCCGCCGACTGGCTTGGTGTCGAGCCGACAGGCCGCGCCCGCCATGGGCGGGTCTTGCCGGCTGCAGAGTACTATAGCCGTGCCTCTAATGACGCAGGCTCGGTCATGAGGTCGTGGCGACAGCCCCGCCGTTTGGCGGGCGATCACTGTGGCCACTACTTGTCGTGTCTGATTAATGGCGTGTGGGGCCCGTGGGAGGGGCCGGCCGACTTCTGGTGGCCGACTCCCATCCGGGCCGACTGGTGGTGCTTTCACCATCTTTCGTACACCTGCCGACTGGTGGGACCCATCATCCCTGGGTCGTACCAGCAGGCCATCGTGGGCACAGGGCTCCGCCCCCTGGGGCTGATGTCAGGGCCGGCATGGCAACAGTGTCGCGCCGCACGGAGATCTCCATGGGTACGGCGTACTTTAGCCATGCTTGCCCTTGGAAAAGGGGTGGGAGTGGACCTTACTATGGCCACTCCCTGTCACGTCCCTCTTTATGAGGGCATGGGGGTTGTTGGCGTCGCGGGCCGACTCCCCAAGGTCGGCTTCTCTGGAAGTCGCCAGTCAGGAGTCGGCTCATCCTGAAGTCGTTCCTAGGACTCGGCCGTGAGTGGGCAGCCGGCCGCCTCGTCGCCGACTCTCAGAAGGCGGCACTTCGTCCTTGGGTCTTGAGGGGCGCAGTCTGCCCCAATGTCTTGAAAGGTTCTGGGCCTGGGTTAGCCTACCCGTGGCCCATTACTCCGACAGTAGTCCCCGAAGCTGGTGAGGCTCCGAGGGCGACATGTCGTGGAGCCTCAATAGTTTCTTCTCTCCGGCGGTCGGATCTGGGCTTCGCTAGCCGTCTTCTGTCAAGCCGACTAGTTGGAGTCGGACTTGCTCAAGGCCGACTTGCCCCTAAAAAGTTTGAACGTTGCGGCGGAGTTCAGGCGGCCTGCCTGATAAGCTTCCGGGTTGCCGCCTGTGGTTGACCCGTCCTGAGGCGTCATGTGGCGGAGCTAGTCTGATCGCCCACGCGCGCGACAGGACAGGCCTACAGGCGGGGCCCTCCACTACCGCGCCTCGGCATGCGAACGGATCCATTGCGGCCGCGCGACGGTTGGGGTTCCCGTGCGGTTATGGCGTGTGGTAACTTCGTGTGGTAAATTGTGGGGGTCGTGGGGTCCCGAGCGCAGTTAATCCCACGTCCGCCCCCTCGACTTCTCAGCCCACGAGCCTACAAGTAGGCGGGGGGAGGGGGCGGCGAAGCACGCGCGCCCATTCTCCCCACTTCCTTTCGCTCCTTCTTGGTTCTTCTTCTTCTTGCCGCTGCTTCTCCGAACCACGCCGTGCCCGCAGCGATGAGCTCCTCCTCCGCCGTCGCGCCTCCTGCTGTTCGCTCCGGAGTGTGGGATGGCCCGAGGTTGACGACGACGACATCGAGATCCTCCGCCAGACACGGCGGCTGCCTGGCAGGGACTTAGTGCGGGTCCGCCTCGCGCCGGAGGGAGAGATATCGCCGGCGCCGGAGGAGGGCGAGTGGGTCATATTCTGCTTGCACCTCATGCGCGGCCTGGGACTGCCGGCGAGCGGCTTCTTCTGCTCCTTCTTGGAGTTCCACGGGCTCCAGCCGCACCACCTTACTCCGAACACGGTGGTGCTGCTAGCTGCCTTCGCCACCCTGTGCGAAGGCTTCCTCGGCATTCTCCCCACCATCGAGCTTTGTGGTGAGTTCTTCCAATCCAAGCTCGGCACACACGTCGCCGGTGTGCCGGCCCAGTGCGGTGCATTCATCGCGATGCGGAGATCAGTGGCCGACAATCCGTTTCCCACCATAGCACTGATTAAGTCGGTGAAGATGTGGCAGCGGTCATATTTTTATGTGAAGAACGTCGCCCCAGAAGGCGACTGGGTCAACCTGCCGGCTTACGATGCCAGCGCACCGGCTGGATGGCTCCCCAGCTGGTCACACCGAGCCAGGACACTGTCTCCCGCTGGTGCCGCCGCCGTCGCGCGACTCCGAGTGCTGACGCAGTCGGAGGGCCTGACCGGGCCGACTTGCTGGTCGCCTTCGTGGCGCGCCGAGTCCTCCCACTCCAAGGCCGATCTCACCTGATCTGCCAGATGAGCGGTCATCGGGACCCGAGTCGGATGAGCTCCAAGGACATGCCTCACGCGGAGGTGGCGAACACGGTGAACTACATCGTGAACGGTGGTCTCTCGGTGGACTGGCGGTTCGGCAAGGAGTCGTATTCGCGCGCCAACCCCCCGCCTATTGTAAGTCGTCTTCCTTCTTCTTCTGTTTCTTTTGCTGCCGAGTCCGACTTGTCAAGTCTGGCCGTTTTTGTTTTGAATCAGAACCCTCTCGTCCCTCCCTCGGTCGGCACCACGGGGCCGGCTCGTCAGTTTGTCCACGATCGGGCGGAGAGCGACGTCGACGATCCCGACTTGGGGGCGGCAGCCATGGAAGCCGATGCCGAGGGAGGAGGAGGAGAAGCAGGCGGCTCCAGGCCTTCGGCCACTTTCGCCGACTGGCCTGACAACGAGGTCGAGGGAGAAGTCGCCCCGTGTCGCCAGCCAAAAGCCGGCCAGCCAAGCGCGAGTTCCTCCGCCGGCTTGGATGCTCAAGGCGATGCGAAGAAACGCCGGGCCGGACCGAGTACGCTTGGTGGCCGGTCGAAGAAGTTCAAGAGAGCGGCCGCCGCGACCAAGCGGGAAGAGGTGGCCGCGAAAGCCAACCGCTTCCGCAAGGAAGTGAAGAAGCCGCCGCTGGTCTCTGCGTAAGCGCCTCCATCCCTTATCATTATTTTCTCTTTGTTGATCTTGTCTGAGTTTTTCATATGCTTTTCTCGCCTCAGGGCTCCCCTCACTCTTGAGAGGGTTGCCGCCGCCTCCGTTATGGGGTCAGTTGAGACGTCTGCCACCACTCGGCGGATTGACCCCACCGCCGACCTTCGGGAGGCGATGGAGCGGAACGCGCGGGAGAAACGCGAGGAGGATGAGGCCGCCCGCTGGGAGAAAGCGGAGGCCGAGAAGGCGGAGGCCTCCGCCCTGAAGAAGCTGGAGGTGGCCGAGGCCGCCGCTGCGGCAAAGCAACCGGCTAAGGAAGTCGCACCCCGGCGGTGGGCGGTGTTCGTCACCCCTTTGAACTCCGCGCCCCCGCCCCCGGGGTTCACGGGGCAGTCAGGGAAAGCCGGCGGCGAGTTCCCGATCGTGGAGAGAGGCGGCGGTGACACCTCCATGTCGGACGTGGTCGCGCCGCCACAGCCGCCCCCGCCGCCGTCTAGAAGTGCGCAAGGCAAACAGCCGGCGGATCCGCCCCTGCCGTCGACTGAAGACGAGGCTGTGGCAAGGCTAATCCTTCAAGTCGGCTCACCAACGCGCCACCGTCTTGAGAAGGCGACTTCGGCGCCACGCCCCTTGGAGACCGACACCGCCAGCTCGACGATTCCAGACGCTGAAGCGACGAGCGCCGCGCCCATTGGGTGGGTATGAGGAGGCGGCACGGGCCCGCTGAACCAGGCGCTTCTGGATGTCCAGACGAAGCTGCAAGCTGAGAGCGACGCCATCGAGAACTGCACCAAGGCGCACCTGGCGTCGCGGGCAGCCATCCGGGTATGCTTTCTCCTTTGTCCCTGTTTTCTTGTTTCTCTCTGTGGGGGCGCGCCAGCGCACCCACTGGGTGTAGTCCCTGAGTTCTGGGCCGGCTGCTGAGCAGGCGGCCCGGAACTCCAATTGGTAAGTTCCGGGTACTAATCTTTGTTCTGAAATACTTGTTGCAGGACTATCACAACCTCCGTGTCACCGCCTTCAACCGCAATGTTGAAGAGCTGGGCAAGCAGACTGCTGACTTGTCGGAGAGCCTGAGTGAGTCCTTTTTCTTCTTTGCGGGGGCGCACTGGCGCACCCGCGGGCTGTAGTCCCCGAGATTCGGGCCGACTGCTGAGCAATCGGGCCGGATCTCCCCGGCGACCTTCTTCGTTGATGACTTAACGCCTTCTTTCTTCTTTCTCTTCAGGGGCCAACGCCGCTCTTCAACAGCAGCTGAGCGAAGCCAACTCCGTGTTGCGCGCCAAGGGGAGGAGTGCAGCAAGCTCGCCGCAGAGCGCGATCTGCTGGCCGCACAATTGGCGGAGCAGAAGGAGCTGCTTACGAAGACGCAGAAGGAGGTGGAAGAGGCGGAAGCCGCCCTTTTGGCTGAGTTCGCGAGCGAGCGCTCCTCCTGGACTGACAAGGAGGCAATGCTGGTCTCCGGCTTCCACGAGATCGAGGACCTCGTCGACGGTGAGCTTCTTTGCTTTCCTTCTTCGAGCCGCCGACTATATGTCGAGCCGACTCCTGGTTTTTTTGACTTGTTCTTCATTTTTTCCGTCTTGGCAGACTTCTTCCCCGGCCACTCGCAGGCCGCCATTCAAGCTATCGAGGCCGACCGCGAGGAGCGGAGGGCGGGTGGCGCAGAGATTGCCGCTGATGCCCCTCGGACTCTTGACGAGCACATTCTGAGCATTGGGGCTCGCCTGCGGCCGGCCCACCAGATGTTGCACCGGCTTCAACGTGTCGGCGCCCAAGTGATCGCCGCCCTGTGGCCAGACGTGCAGGCTCCGTGCACCCCCAGTCGGACTGCCGACTGGCTGGAGGTCGCGGCTAGCCGTCTTGAGGCCTGGAAGGGTTCCTCGGCCCGGGCCGAAGCACGCCGAGCCTTGGAATTCGTCAAGGCGTGGTATCCGGGGCTGGACCTGGACCGGCTGGCCACACTCCGGTCAGAGGCCCAGCCGGAGCTGGCAGCAGCGGAAGACGCCCTTGTCAAGCGTGCGGCGGCGATCGCCGAGTACACCGACACCAGCATATTTGTCCCTGAGTGGGCTGAAGAAGGCGAGGAGGTGCCGTCGGAGTGGTTTGGGCTGAACCCCGACTACAGCGAGGACTCGGCAGAGGTGATTGGCTCCAGCGTCGAGGAGGAAGACGAGGCGGAGGATGGAAGCGAGACGGAGGCACCGGAAGACGGAGCGGACGGCCAGCCTCAGCTCGACCGTGCCTCCAGCAACGAGCCATGCCCGCCCGAGCCGACTGCTGCCGGAGGTGATCAAGCCGAGACCGCCCAGCCGGCCGCCCCAACATCCGACACCGCCATCTCCTCCGATCCTCCAAACCCGTCTGCCGCCCCTTAGGCTGCCACCTCGTCTTTGTTTTATCTGTTCTAATAGTTTTTGAAGAACTCGTTAATCCGCACAATTCCACCCGCGGGGTGTATTTTGAAATTCTGCTCGAAGATTCGGCCAAGGGCCTTTGTTATGTAAATATTCATCCGACTTCTATCTTTCTTGCTCATTGTTCTTTTGGCTTTTTCCTTTGCCGTATTCCCTCAGTTGCCGTCTTTGTCAGTCAGACAGCCGCTCCGCGGACTGCTGCTGGATCAAATTCTTGGTCACTTTGGGAAGGCAAGTACTTAGCCGTTTTTAGGGTTGTTTAACAAGTCGGATAGAAGGCGCCAAGCCGACTATTCAAGAGTCGGTTTGCGAAAAAAGGCTGGAAGCCGGCCTTAAGCTATGTTTGTGCTTTGAGTCCTTAGCCATTTTTCACGTGGACGCCAATTCTTCCTTACTCCTGCCCACCAGACAGTCGCTCTGCGAGCTGTGGCTTCTGGCAGGAGACGGTTTAGACGCCACACACTACTTGTCCAGCTGCAGGAAGCATTTCATAGCACAGGTCGGCAAGTCCCCGGGCCGACTAGTCGAACCCGGTGCCAAACGGCATAGCAAAGAGTAATATACTCGACGGCATATTTCTTATCATATAGATAAAAGAGGGCAGTCCCCGAGCTCTTCTCGGGGGGGCCGAAGTCTTGGTACTTTTAATACAAAAGGTAGCATGATACATACTGTGTTTAACTATAAAATTTTCGGAGGAGATTTGCATTCCATGGCCGCTCTGTCTCTTTGCCGGAGTCGCCCCTCTTGCGTGCTTGGGGCTTCTGAGCGTCGATCAGGTAGTAGGAGTCGTTGCCCAGCACTTTGCTCATGATGAAGGGGCCTTCCCAAGGTGCCGACAGCTTGTGTTGGCTGGCTGTTCGTTGGATTAATCGGAGCACGAGGTCGCCCTCCTGGAAAGATCTCGGCCTGACCTTCCTGTTGTAGTATCTGCGCAGGCTCTGCTGGTAGATGCTAGACCAGCTGAGTGCCAACAGTCGGCCCTCTTCCAGCAGGTCGACGTTGTCTTGTCGTGCTTCTTCTGCTTCTTCCTCGGTGTACATGGTGACTCATGGGGAATCGAACTCTATGTCCGTTGGGATGACGGCTTCAGCACCGTAGACAAGTAAGAAAGGCGTGAAGTCGGTTGACTTGTTTGGAGTCATGCGCAGACTCTAGAGGACAGCTGGCAACTCGTCGAGCCAGCAGCCAGCTGAGCGCTCCAGAGGCTCGATCAGTTGGGGCTTGATGTCGGACAGGATGAGGCTGTTTGCTCGCTCCACCTGGCCGTTTGACTGTGGATGGGCGACGGATGCTAGGTCCAGTCGGATGCCCTGTGTCGCACAGAAACGGGCCAAGGCGCCTTTGGCAAAATTCGTGTCGTTGTCGGTGATGATGTTGTGTGGTATGCCGTACTGAATTGTGATGTCGGAGATGAAAGTCACGGCAGTCGGACCGTTCAGTTTCTTGATTGGCTTCGCTTCTATCCACTTGGTGAACTTGTCCACCGCGACAAGTAAGTGAGTTAAGCCACCTCGTGCCGTCTTGAATGGTCCCACCATGTCTAGACCCCAAACTGCGAAAGGCCAGGCAATGGGGATGGTCTTGAGTGCAGAAGCCGGCTGATGCGGCTTGGAGCGGAACTTCTGGCACCCTTTGCATTTTTGGACCAATTCCTTGGCCTCTTCTAAGGTCGTTGGCCAAAATAAACCGCGTCGGAAAGCTTTGGCAACGAGTGCTCTTGAAGCCGCATGGTGGCCGCACTCGCCTTGATGGATGTCTTTGAGAATTGCTTGGCCTTGCTCTAGCTCTACGCAGCGCTGGTAGACACCAGTGACACTGCGCCTGACCAGCTCTTTGTTGACTATGGTGTAGGCTGCCGCTCGGCATTGTACTTGCCAAGCTAAGGTCTCATCAGTCGGCAGCTCTTTGCTCACCAGAAATTTGAGGATGGGCTGGGCCCATGAGGGTGCTGCTATTTCTTCGACTGCCAAAACTGCGACTTAGACGAGGGCGGCTGGGCTGGTAGGCGGCGGGCTGGAGTCAACAACCGCTTGCTGGATTAATGAAGTCCTCGGGCCGACTGGCGCAGCTCTTGGGCCGAGTTCTGGAGTCTTCGGGCCGGCCGCCGCAGTCCCCGGGCCGGGTTCTGCAGTCCCTGGGCCGGCCTCGACTGTGGCGGTTTTGGAGCCATCTGCCAAAATCCCCGTACCGTCCGTCGGGGCTCTGGAGTCGGATCCGACTTCTTCGGGAGGACCGGCACGAAGATGGAGTCTGATTCTGGTGAAGGCTTGACAGACGGCTTGAGGAGGCGTTGAAGGGCGACGCCGGATGGTATTGCTTGGCGGGTAGAGCCGATTCGTGCCAAGGCGTCTGCTTGGTCGTTGTCGTTTCTTGGCACATGGAGGAACTCGCACCCCTCGAAATACCCACTGAGTTGCTGCACGAGGAAACGGTAACTCGCCATGTTTGCATCTTTGGCGTCCCAGTCGCCAGACGACTGCTGGACCACTAAGTCCGAGTCGCCATAACACAGGATCCAGCGAATGCCAAGTTCTTTGGCAAGTCGAAGCCCGTGAATGAGCGCCTCGTACTCGGCGACATTGTTGAAGGCGGCAAAATGGATTTGCAGTGCGTATTTGAGCTTGTCGCCTTTAGGAGAAGTGAGGACAACGTCGGCTCCCAAGCCGGTGTGCATCTTGGAGCCGTCGAAATGCATCCGCCAATGGGTGGAGTCGGGCGCTGGAGGTAGGTACTGGGTCTCGGCCCAGTCGACGAGAAAGTCGGCCAGTGCTTGTGACTTGATGGCGGTGCGGGGCTGGTAGTGGATGGTGTAGGGAGCCAGTTCTATGGCCCATTTGGCCACTCGGCCAGAAGCATCTCGGCTTCCAATGATCTCAGCAAGTGGGGCCGTGCAGACCACAGTGATTGGATGCTCTTGAAAGTAAGGCTTCAATTTCTTGGCGGCAAAGTGCACACCGTAGCACATCTTCTGGTAGTGGGGGTAGTTCTGCTTGGAGGCCGATAGTACTTCGCTCAGGTAATATACCGGTCTCTGGACAGGTAGTGCCTTGCCTTCCTCCTTGCGTTCCACTACAATGACTGTGCTGACTACCCGGCTGGTGGCGGCGATGTACAGGAGCATAGGTTCCTTAGGAGTCGGAGCCGCCAGAACGGGTGGAGTAGTCAGCATCTTCTTCAACTGGAGAAAAGCTTCGTCCGCCTTGTGGTTCCACTCGAAAAAAGTGGTCTTCTTCATGAGCTGGTATAAGGGGAGAGCTTTCTCGCCGAGCCGACTGATGAATCGGCTGATGGACGCCAAGCAGCCGGTGAACTTTTGCATGTCCAGCAGTCGGCTGGGTACCTCCATCCTCTCAATGACCTTGATCTTTACGGGGTTGCACTCTATGCCGCATTCAGAGACCAGGAAGCTAAGGAGTTGGCCGGCTGGTACTCCGAAGACGCACTTCTCAGGGTTGAGCTTGATCTGGAATCGGCGCAGGTTCTCAAAGGTCTCCTTGAGGTCTTCCAGCAGCGTTCCATGCTTTTCCTTCTTCACCACCACATCGTCCATGTAGACGTGGGCGTTTTTGCCGAGTTGCTTGAGGAGGCACTTCTGCATGCAACGCTAAAAGGTGGCGCCGGCATTCCTCAAGCCAAACGTCATGGTGAGGTAGCAGAAGGCTCCAAACGGCGTGATGAAGGCGGTCTTCAGTCTGTCAGCCGGGTTCAGCTTGATCTGGTGATATCCTGAATATGCATCCAAAAAGCTCAACAGCTCGCATCCGGCTGTGGAGTCTATCACCTGATCAATTCTTGGTAAAGCAAACGGGTCCTTGGGGCAGGCCTTGTTGAGGCTTGTGTAGTCAATACACATTCGCCACTACTTGTTCTTCTTCAGTACCAGGACCGGGTTGGCTAGCCACTCTGGAAAGAATACTTCCATAATGAAGCCGGCTGCTAGGAGTCGGGCTATCTCTTCTCCGACAACTCTTCTCTTTTCTTCTGATAGGCGGCGCAAGGGCTGCCTGACCGGCTTTGCATCAGATCGAACATGTAACTTGTGCTCGGCGAATTTCGTCGGTACACCTGGCATGTCTTTGGGGGACCATGCGAAGATGTCCCAATTCTCACGGAGGAAATCGACGAGCTCGCCTTCCTATTTGCTGTCGAGGTTTGCGCCTACGTCAGCGTACCTCTCTGGGTGCTCTGGATCCAAGGGTATCTTCTTTGCCTCTTTGGTCGGCTTGAACGAACCCTCAGCCTCCGACTCCTTTGGGTTAGGCGACACCTCTAGCTGCTTGCCGGCCATTGCCACAACCCGGTCAAGGAGCCGCTTCTCGGTCGCGATCACCAGGGACTCGGCCAGCCAACTACTCTCAGCCGCGCAGGTAGACGACTTCTGGTAGTCGCCGGCTACGGTCAGAATCCCCCTGGAACCGGGCATCTTCATTTTGAGGTAGGCGTAGTGGGGGACCGCCATGAACTTAGCCAGGGCGGGTCGGCCAAGTAATGCATGGTATGGGCTCTCGAGGTCCACCACCTCAAACCAAACTGACTCTCGGCGGAAGTGATCTTTGTCTCCAAAGAGGATGTCCATCAGGATCTTGCAGATTGGTGAGCAGGGAAGCCCAGGAACAATGCCGTGGAACACAGTCCGACTATTCTGAAGCTGTCTTTGCTTGATTCCTAATTTCTCCATGGTGTCCTTGTACAAGATGTTGATGATGCTGCCACCATCTATCAGAACTCGCGAGAAACGAGCAGCTCGTCTATCAGTGGCAAAGGTGGCATCCAAGACCAAGGCATAAGAGCCCGGACTCGGCATCACCTCTGGGTGATCAGCCCTGCTCCAGCTGATAGGCTTCTCGGACCAGTGCATGAACTCTGGCGTCTCTGATGCTACTGCATTCACCTCTTGTCGCTGCAGCTGCCTGCTGCGTTGATCATCAGCCACGCTGGTAAATATCACGCAGGCTCCGTGCTCTTCGGGGTACTCATCTTGTACTGCGCCGACTGGCCTGACAGCCGGCTGCTGGGGCGGAGGCGGAGGTTGCTGCCCAGCAGGCGAGGGAGGTAGGAGGCCGTCTCCTTTGGCGATCCTGGTGAGCCAGTGGCACTTCCGGGTGGTGTGATTCGACAGCTTCACGCGGCTATGAAACTTGCAAGGACCATTCAGAGTCTGCTCGTATGAGAAAGCCAGCAACCAGCTGGGCTTGCCACCTTTCTATCGCTTGGGTGGAGGCTGCCCATCCGGCTGCTGGTCTTCAACTGTCGCGACCTGCCAGCTGCTGGAAGTCGGTTGCGGGGCCTTGCGCTTGTGGTCGTTCTACTGTTGCCGCCGACTGGCGTCTCCTGCCAGAGTTCTTGGAGTCTGAGGGGCCACTTTGCCAGTTGCGCTAACTTGAATCTCCGCCTTCATGGAGGAGTCGGCCGTGGCATACTTGTCTGCTATGACCAGCAGCTCGTTGAGGGTTTCTGGCTCGTCGCAGAGGAGCTTGTGCTTGAGGAGGGTGCCTTCTCTACACCCAGCGGTGAAGTACTCGATAGCCTGCACCTCGTGCACGCCCTCACAGGAGTTCCAAAGCTCGGCCCAACGCGTGAGGTAGTCGCGAGTCGACTCGTTGGGGCCTTGCATGCACAAGGAAAGCTGACGAGGCTTGGGAGGACGCTTGTACGTGCTTGTGAAGTTGCGAACGAATGCTTCGGTGAAGTCGACCCAGCTGTTGATGCTGCGGGGCTTCAGGCTGTTCAGCCATGTCCGGGCCGTGCCCTGGAGCATGAGCGGAACGTATTTTACTGCGACACGCTTGTTGCTGTTCGCTATGTTGACAGCCATGGAGTAGTCAACCAGCCAGTCCTCCGGCTTCACGGAGCCAGTGTACTTGGGCGTGTCTCTTGGGAGCGTGAACCCTTTGGGAAAGGGCTCGTCTCAAATGCGGGGCCCGAAACAAGGCGGACCCAACTCGTCTTCTTCTTCCAGCGCCAGGGATCGGTGAAGTCGGTCGATCCGGTGGCGGGCGTCGTTTTCTCCGACTCCCTCTCGGCGGCCAAGGCGGTCGCCGAGAGTCGGATGGTCAGCAGGCGGCAGGGAGACTCGCCTTTCCTTGCGAGGAGGAGGAGGCGGACAGTCGTCCCGTCGTTCCACTGCTCTCGGACGGCCGTCTTGGTCGCGCTCTATGGTAATGTGAGTCCGACTGTGGCTGACAGCCGGATCCTTGTCTTTCCTTCCTCGGGCGCCGCCAGTCGGCGTCCGAGACGTCGCGCCTTGATCTCGGCGAAGGTCGTCGTTTTGCCGTTGCGGCGCCTCCGTGCGGCAACCGGCCTCGTTCTGCGCGGCAGCCATGTTGAGGAACCGCTGGACTCGCTCCATCATCAGGCGGCGCTCTTCGCCCTCGAAGTTGTCCGGCTCGTCCGCCGCCACCTGGGCGGCTCGAATGTTCTCCGCAGGCGTGGCGTACATAGGGCGACTTGCCCCGAACAGGTTGGCGATGGCCACGCCGCGCTGCTGGACCGCGCTAAGGCGGCTGGGCCCGGCTGGGGCTGGCGAGCCACCCACAGCACGATCCATCTCACGCTGGTAGGCTTCTGACAAGCGTCTCATGCTAGCCAGCTTCTTCGTGCCTTCGACGAGCTGAAGGCGGCGCGCCTCCAACGTCTCCGCGTCAGCGTCTTCCGGAATATGCACAGTCAGGTCTTGTAGTGCCGCGCCAAGTGGGTCATGCGCTCCTCCGCCGGGAGGCTCGTCATGACCGATGACGAGCACCTCGGTGACGGTGCTTTCGTCGCTCTCCGCGCGAGGGAGAGGCTCGTCGTAGACCACCACATTGATGGGGAACGCGTCGAGCGACGCGGTGTCGGAGTCGACCAGCATCGGGTCGGTGGAGCCTACAGACTCCAAGTCCACGGCAGGCTCGCCGGCGATGTGGAGTTGGTCGAGGAGGCCCGCGAGGAGGCTCTCAGGGCCGCCCGTGCCTGCGTTGGATGCAGGTTCGTCGGAGAGGCAAACCTCGCCGACAAGATCGGCGAGGCAGCTGGCCGCACAGGCGATCTCAACGCCGTGCAGCGCGTCAGCGCAAACTCCGTCTGGCGTGCCGGGCTGGCTGCGCTCGCCAGGGAGAAAAAGGGTTCCCGTCCAAAGCAGGTCTCCGGACGACGGTGCACCAGGCCCCATGGTGGGCGCCAAGTCGGGGGTTGGGTGCGACATATGCCAAAGGATGGCTTATCATGGTGGGGGCGAGTAGAATGTCGCCGGTGCCTGGAAACGGGATAAGGCGAAGACATGCACGCCGGCGAATCTAACCCAGCTTCAGGGCTCTCCGGGGAGATAATACCCCTGCTGCTGCTCTACGGGGTCTCCGCATGATCACTATGGCAAAGTGTTTACACGGTTGCTCCTTGAGCTGTTTCCTGGAGGTAGGAGAAGGCAAGGCTAGCTCTCTCCTTCCTATATGATCTGGTCTAGTGCTAATGGATTCCAACCCTTTGCATGGATGCCCTGGAGGGTTTATATAGGCCTACCCCCCAGGGGTACAATGGTAATCCGGCTGGGCGCGGGCCCAGCCGTCAGTCTCTCTGGCCGCCGTCTTATCTGCGACTCCTGGGGCCCGCCGACTGGTGGGCCCCGCCGACTGGCTTGGTGTCGAGCCGACAGGCCGCGTCTGCCGCGGGCGGGTCTTGCCGGCTGCAGATTACTGTAGTCGTGCCTCTAATGACGCAGGCTCGGTCATAAGGTCGTGGTGGCAGCCCCGCCGTCTGGCGGGCGATCACTGTGGCCACTACTTGTCATGTCTGATTAATGGCGTGTGGGGCCCGTGGGAGGGGCCGGCCGACTTCTGGTGGCCGACTCCCATCTGGGCCGACTGGTGGTGCTTTCGCCGTCTTTCGTACGCCCGCGGACTGGTGGGACCCATCATCCTTGGGTCGTACCAGCAGGCCGTCGTGGGCACAGGGCTCCGCCTCCTGGGGCTGATGTCAGGGCCGACATGGCAACAGTGTCGCGCCGCGCGGAGATCTCCGTGGGTACGGCGTACTGTAGCCACGCCTGCCCTTGAAAAAGGGGTGGGAGTGGACCTTACTGTGGCCACTCCCCGTCCCGTCCCTCTTTATGAGGGCATGGGGTTGTTGGCGTCGCGGGCCGACTCCCTAAGGCTGGCTTCTCTGGAAGTCGCCAGTCAGGAGTAGGCTCATCCTGAAGTCGTTCCTAGGACTCGGCCGCGAGTGGGCAGCCGGCCGCCTCGCTGCCGACTCTCAGAAGGCAGCACTTCGTCCTGGGGTCTCGATGGGCGTAGTCTGCCCCAATGTCTTGAAAAGTTCTGGGACTGGGTTAGCCTACCCGTGGCCCATTACTCCGACAACCACATTCAAACATAGCATGACGGATATCTTCAGCACGTTCCTGACACACAGGGCATGCAGTATTACTCCCTCCGTTCCTAAATATAAGTCTTTTTAGAAATTTCACTATGGACTACATACGGATGTATATAGACATGTTTTAGAGTGTAGATTCACTCATTTTACTTTGTATGTAGTTCGTAATAAATTTTTTAAAAGGACTTACATTTAGAAACGGAGGGAGTAGTTTTTCTATGCCGGTTAGCAAGAATAGATTTACACGGAATAACTCCCATGTAACATCCGCCACACATGAACCTTAATTTTGCCTGGGACTTTCAGTTTCCATAGTAGCTTCCAGATTGGGTTGACAGCCGAGCCACCCTGGATGTTGCTTCCTTCAAACTTCCTTCCGTACCGACCATTCCACTCTAGTTATAGATGCTCTTACGCTCATCTATGCCACCACCGAGGTTTGGCGCAAAAGATTGCAGTGGCAAAAGATTTATTTCTTTTGTGTTTATGTTTCCTACCCGCAAAAGAAAAATGTTTTTTACAGGGAAAGAAAAAAGAAAATATTGTTGGCTCGAAAATTCTTTGATTTCGGTGCTTCGGCTTTATTCTGCTCACCTTCTATAAACTTCTTTTCGCTCCTTCAAATCCAGGCAAAGAATACAGCATATTCTATTGCAAGGCATGTGCAGTGGTACTGTAATGTAGTAAGTTACTACAGGAAAGAAAAGGCTAGTGGCCACATCTTTTCCTAATTTAATTTTGATAATCAACATTTTTAGATGCATTAATCAATACTCCCTCTGTAAAGAAATACAAGAGCGTTTAGACTGTGTTCGGGACAAAGGAATTTTACAGGATTCGTGGAGGTTTCCTTTCCAATGGATATCTTTCCTTCAGAGGTGTTCGGTACACAGGAATAGCCACACCGATTCCTCAGGAAATGTTTCCCATCCTCCATTTTTCACGGGAACTAGAACATGCGCTCGAAGCTCATTTTTCGCGTAGGCCCGAGGCAAACAGGTGCAGCTCTGTGACTGCAGGATTTGATGTGCTTGACTGTAAAAGCGGGGTGCACCTGGTTTAGGAGAACAACGCAAGGAGACAGCAAAAAGGTAGTGGTGCATGTGGTCTGTGTTCATGTGTGACAATGATTCATCAAGAGACATGCACGGCCGGTCCTCCATTTTTCAGCATGGTGCATAAAAGCATTTTTAGATCCAATTTAGGATCTCATGACATTGACATGAGTATGACATGTAGACCTCGGTTTTGTGAACAAACTAAACTGAACAAAAAACACTACGAAGAAAACACTCCACACTCCTTCAATTATTATTATAAGATAATGAAGCAGTGGTGTAATAGTAGCATGCCCTAGGCCTTCTCCATTTGTTGCACCAGAATGCAAAATGACGATGGAACGGACGTAACATCATGTTCCACGTTTGAGGTTTTCTCCAGATTTTGTGGACCCAACTACTAACAGATCTGATGCAATTCCACTAATGATAATAGATGCAAAAAATTCCCTACAAAAAGAACCAACCAATCGGCCAGTCTCTTTCACAGCTGTTGAAGTCTTGTTGGTGCCATAGATCAGAGGAAGATATTCTTTCGGATATTTCAAGTGACAAAACTTCACTGCCATCAATCTCCGTCACGTATCCTACATTGTTCAGTGGTGAAATCGCACCACAATGCATGTGATGTTGTCTGAGCTGTGCCGGGAGTGGGCCATTTCCGTCAGCTTCACCGCCGCTGCCTCAGGCCCGTCAGTTGCTCTCATAAGTGAAATAACATCCTTGTTTGTAAAAAGACACGAGATACTGATTAGCAGTGGACCAAATGAGATGCACAAATGATATGAAAGACCATGTTCACCACATTGAATGTGCCAACATGCAGCTACATCACTAAACCCATTATGGGCCCACCATGTGTTTGGGTTTATGCATCGGTAAAAAAAAACTAACAAGGTTCTACTAAACCTTTCCAGATGCAAAGTTTAGTATTATTAGCGAACACAAGTCATGCCGCCATATGCCGTGCTAAATAGGTACCTCATTTTGCACAACATCCCAAAGACCATCTGTAGCGAGAACCAGGTATTCCAGGTCACTGTTGACCTGCGTTTCCTGCATTTTACAGTAGAACAGTACAAAAGATTCAGCAAGTAACACTTAAAATACTTTTCCAACAGCAAGACCTTCAGTGAAGTTGCGTTAACAGTAGAATACTAAAAAAATCCTGCATTCAGAAGTTCCAGAATCTAAATAAACTTCAGAACACACCATTTCCATTTTCCAGTGAAGTTGTGTTAACTGCTTGAGGCCCTTTGTCCCTTTTCATAAATTAACCTTCTGAAATGAGCTGTATAATATGACAAACATTGTTGTGACTTTACTGTTACCAGATATACACATAATATTCTGACAATGTTGGTTATCGTTATTCAATCTGCCTATCTACATGTTGACATTCCTCTCCAGAGTCCAGGCAAACAACTACTCCCTCCGTTCCTAAATACTACCTCCATAAACTAATATAAAAGCGTTTAGAATACTAAAGTAGTAATCTAAACACTCTTATATTAGTTTACAGAGGGAGTATTTGTCTTTTTAGAGATTTTAAATGGACTACCACATACGGATGTATATAGACATATTTTAGAGTGTAGATTCACTCATTTCGCTCCGTATGTAGTTACTTGGTTGAAATATCTAGAAAGACAAATATTTAGGAACGGAGGGAGTACATCAATAGCAAAATCCTGAAGGCTTGCCAAGGAGCCGCATATGATAGTTACACCCAAAAAAGGATGTTAAACATGCCCTGTTATGTAATCGTAGCAATATTATCTATTACTACTAGAACAGGGCTTAACCTCCCATCTTCGTTTCCCTGAAAAAAAATCACATCTCCATTTCATACAACACCTCTTTCACTTCCCACTCAAAATACCAGGAAAAGAATCCTCTCTCAGAGACAAATTAATGTAGTCTTCCTCCCGCCTCACAAACTCCTAAAATTAAGGAGGAAATGTGAAAAATTCTACAAAAGAATGCTGCCTATAAGATAAAACCACAACATCATATCTTGCATCACTGAAATGAGTTCTTGCTGCAGACAGCAATAGACGTGAACGTGAGTGTCTCTCACTAGGATGTGAAAATATCCATCCATAAGAATATCAGATAAACATGTGAAGGATGATAAAAATATTGGCATACATGATTTCTTTTGGTTTCGCAAGTAGCCTAGATTATTCTACTTCCAGTTGGAAGACCCATATAGATACCCAAGTTAAAGTTACAGCTTTCAGGACTGGAGTCAAGGTTGCAACAAGAATCTACTACCATCATCCAATAAATCTCTCCTACTTAAAAAAACGTAACATTCTGTCGTCCACCTCATCTTTGGTCCAACCTTACTTACGTCCTCCCCTCCCCCTTTCCGTTTTGATTTCCCCCCTCCTATCTCTGTTTCTTTCAATCGGTTTTCCCTAAAAACCACCTTAACTGCCCCACCTTTTATTAACTTCCCAAATAAAATTCGGATTTCTTAGGTAAGCCAATAAGTGCTACCAATACGTATTTACCAAATAAAATCATATTTCCTTACACAATCACATTAATACGGGCAGGTGAATTGCAGGCTAACATACTATAATATTTATACCTGTTGTGACGCACGGGCAATTATCTATCTACAGGACAATTATAAAATTCCAACTGTTTGATCCAGCAAGCAATGGTCCAGATCACAGGTGATTAAAGGTGCCACCATCCCCATATTTTCTAACATGATCAATCAGTAAACGACATAATTTTATTAGACAGACTGAAATTGCAGTTTATGAAGGACTGCGGAAAATCCATTTGAATTCAGGTCAATGGTCTGTGAAGTGGGCATTCGTCCTTTCTTCTCAGGTTGATGGTCCATAAAGTGGGAATTCATTATTCCTCAATTGCATGGAAATGGATATTTGAGTCTACAAAAACAAAAACAGCACGAGGAAACCCCCGGTTCCTTCCTCAATAATACTGAAGTTCCAGGGACTGGGAATTAACACAGAACTAAATTAGATACCTGAATGTCAGGCTCTGCTATCACATAATTCTTCAATCCACGGTTGCCAAATGCACGGGACATTGCCAGAATTCCATCAACCCTCCAAGTAAAACCTGCAGAAGAGCTCGTACGAAAACAGAAAAACAAACCAAAATGATAACAGTATTTGTAAAGAACCTTCAACTAATAGAAAAATAGGAGACATGTGGTGTTAGACATGTACACAATTACTCGTGTAATTTCCCCATTTTAAAAACTTTGGATTTGAATAAGGAAAAAATGTAGGTTGACTTATAGTTCCCCATTGATGCCTCAAGAAAATAATTAAGGTAATACCTCGATTCTGGCTAGCTTCTACATCCAATTAAGTTGAAGCTAGCTAATACCAGAAGAGTACTGTAAGAACGAAGTCTTACCATCATAACTAACGCCACCTCCAGCATTCTCAATTCTCGTTCGCTCATCCTTTAAGTTAGGTCTATGGTCATCTGAGAGTGGGATAGCTACAAAACAGTGACAACCATGTCTTTTTATATTATTCACGGGTAAGACGGAACCAGAGAACAATTAGTGCTCAAAATTTGTAGAGCAATATAGCAACATAACAATGTATGCATGTATGGAAGAATTAAAAAAAGCTGAGGTGAACAGTCAATAACTGAATTTAGTATTTAGTGGGCCAGAGTATTCATTCCTTAACACACTAAAATAAATAACTGAAAAGCACTCATTTCATAACTGGGACTCAGAAGACACATGTCAAATCCCTAGCAAATACTCCCTCCACGAAAAGAATTATGGATCGGAGGGAGTATCATTTAAGCAAGTTTAATTGTACTATTAACTACATTACAAGGATATGCTAGCCACTGGATGGCAGAGAGTTTCAGTGTAGAGTAAGCATTGGCAGTTGTTGGTTGTATTGGATATCAGAAAGAAGGATCTTCACTAACAAAAATACGATAAGAAAAATATTACCTTTGCCACCTTTTAAAGCGATAGCACGTGAATCGCCAACATTTGCTACATAAAGCTGTTCACCAACCAAAACAGCAGCCAAAGCTGTCGAACCATCCTCCCTATAAGGAGTGGTTACCGATTCTAAGAAATCAGCATCACTTTTCAGGAAGGCCGTCTCTGTTTTAAAGTAATCAACAGTGATAAGATAAGTATGATGTGGCACTGGTAAGGGCCTTACTATGCAAGAAGGTATAGTAAACAGAAGGAAAAACACATTACTTAGAGCAAGCTTTGGGTTTCTCAGGAACTGAGGATGCTCGATAAGGTTGTCAAGCAGATGTTCCTTTAGATATTCAGCAGCAAGTGCTCCTGCATGACCTAGTGTACCAAATATTTTAAAAGCATAAACATGGTAGCCAATGAATCACAGACTAATGAAGGCAAGTTTTAAGATAATACCATCAAATACACCAAACAGGCTAACTGTCTGTCCCTTAATTTTAGCGAACTTTACGTCGTAGCGATCCTCCATAGTAGGTCTCCTCCCCTTAAAACTTGAATATCCACAGCTCAGATTACCATCCTCACTGGCAACAAATTGTTTATATTACATCAATCCAAATAGTATGTCAACCTCTTAATACAACGAAGAATCATGAGCACATGAAGTGAAAGGAATTGCACGTACAAGCTACCTGGAGGTCAATGGCTAGAAGATAAATTTAATCGTAGTGTAATTATTTTTTAGAAGTATTCAAAATGAAATACAGTAGCTCATATTGCTAGGATTGTAGTACAAAAGTAACTCTCTGAGATGTTTCAGAAGCTAATGAAGCACAACTGAATCGCCTCTTCTTTTCAGTCAGCGCTTCAGAATAGATGGTATGGCGACATTCCCTAGCATTTTATCCAATTGGTATCTGTCAATGGAGCTCTCGGCGCGGCGGTGGCACAAACCCAGATTGAACGCCCGCCGGTAAGCATCTAGATATGGCCAGCATCCATGGGTTTCCACGAACACGCCAGTGGCGCACACGGGCATTAAGGCATCACCAGGCGGGGTGTTCATTGGACCTTTAAATTACCTCTCGAAGCCGCCGCTAAGCAAGTCACGCAGCACCGCTCGTCTCGTCGCCAAGCCGCGCCGCGGCTGCAACTGTGGTAGAGCCGACGAGGACGAAGAGGAGGATTCAGGCGTCGTCCTGCCCACAGAGCCTGAGGCCGCGGCCCGGAACCCGCGCCCGCCGGGTGTCGCGCGGTGCGTCACGACGGAGGCGGTCACCCGGCGCCGACCCGCCGCTCCAATGCCGACCAGACCACGCAGGTTAGCGGCAGCGACGCGTGCCATCACTAGCAGGTTTCTAGACCTTCCGGAGGGGGCTAGTGAGCTGGGTCTTTGGTTCTGGATGGGAGAAAAAGGAGAGAAAAAAGGGGCGGTTATTCAAGGGCAAACCTAGACATATGTGCCGTGCTTATAGGGCCGGCCCATGGGCATGGGGGCATGGGTTTTTGGCACAACACGGCACGCGAATATATATGGGCCAGGCTGGCTTTCGGCCTGCCACAGATCACAGGCTTAAGCCGGCACGCCACGACCCTTTTAGCACAGCATGGCCCGGCAAGTGGCTCAAGTCGGCCCTTTTAGCAGTTTTGACTTGTTTCAGGCTTTTTTTGGGGTTGTTTTAGCCTCTCTTTTTTTATGAAATTTTACCTTTTAACTTAAAATTAGGATGCCCTAAAAAAAAACTTAAAATTAGGAAATATGCACGTGCTTTACAACGGGAGAAACAAATTGTCGCATGTCCCTAGTGATTTTATCTATGTTGCCACTTCTCTTCGCATTTGTAATTCAGTAAACTTGTAATGATGGTTGGCATCACCCTGTCTCGTATACACTTGGTGCATGGACCGTCCCCAACATTCATGCTTTACTACAGTGCAACCGCCTGCACTCAAACATCCCTTGCCCATCATCAACACCATTAGCTTTTTATTATGCAAAGGATTTGTGAAAGGTGAAAGATACATCATGATGCAAGAATTGTATTAGAAAAATATCAATATGTTTAAGTTCTAACTAACTTCACATAGGTTTGTGTCAATCCACCATCTTCATGAATATGAAATGTGATTTTATTCTTCCAAGTATTTGTGTGTGTGTGTGTGTGCAGGTATGGTCGACAGTTGTTTGCGTGAATCTTCTATTGGTTCGATTAACCTTGGTTCTCTAGCGAGGGAAGTACTATCTGCTACTATACTACATCACCCTTCCTCTTCGGGAAAATCCCAACGCCTATCACAAGGAGGAATGATGACTGCAACAAGCAAATAATTAACGTGGCTCTAACAAAATATAACGGAAGGCATCTAGAGCATCGGTCTCGGGCTGTTACAACTCTCCCCCACTTATAAGAGATCTCGCCCCGAGATCTTAGGAATGAGAAGAGGAAGTAGTAAAACTAAGTTGCTTCTTTCACAAACGAGTGAAATCAACGGCCGTTGAATGGTTGAGAAGCTAAGAAGGTACACAAAGGAGATTAATGAAGTTGAAATCACTCAGTAGAAAAGAGAAAGGATGAACACCATGAGAACCTTGGAGATTGCAAAGACATATAGGATGCATAAAGTGTTGGAAATATGTCCTAGAGGCAATAATAAAATGGTTATTATTCTATTTCTTTGTTCATGATAATTGTCTATTGTTCATGCTATAATTGTGTTATCCAGAAATCGTAATACATGTGTGAATACATAGACCACAACATGTCCCTAGTGAGCCTCTAGTTGACTAGCTCGTTGATCAATAGATGGTTATGGTTTCCTAACCATGGACATAGGATGTCATTCATAACGGGATCACATCATTAGGATAATGATGTGATGGACAAGACCCAATCCTAAGCATAGCACAAGATCGTGTAGTTCGTCTGCTAAAGCTTTTCTAATGTCAAGTATCCTTTCCTTAGACCATGAGATTGTGCAACTCCCGGATACCGTAAGGGTACTTTGGGTGTGCCAAACGTCACAACGTAACTGGGTGGCTATAAAGGTACACTACGGGTATCCCCAAAAGTATATGTTGGGTTGGCACGAATCGAAACTGGGATTTGTCACTCCGTATGATGGAGAGGTATCTCTGGGCCCACTCGGTAGGACATCATCATAATGAGCTCAATGTGATCAAGGAGTTGTTCACGGGATGATGTGTTACGGGAACGAGTAAAGAGACTTGTCGTAACGAGATTGAACAAGGTATCGGTATACCGACGATCGAATCTCGGGTAAGTATCGTACCGATAGACAAAGGGAATTGTATGCGGGATTGATTGAATCCTCGACATCGTGGTTCATCCGATGAGATTATCGTGGAGCATGTGGGATCCAACATGGGTATCCAGATCCCGCTGTTGGTTATTGATCGGAGAGTTGTCTCGGTCATGTCTACGTGTCTCCCGAACCCGTAGGATCTACACACTTAAGATTCGGTGACGCTAGAGTTGTAGAGATATTAGTATGCGGTTAACCGAAAGTTGTTCGGAGTCCCGGATGAGATCGCGGACGTCGCGAGGAGTTCCTAAATGGTCCGGAGGTAAAGAATTATATATAGGAAGTCCAGTTTCGGCCACCGGGAGAGTTTCGGGGGTCACCGATATTGTACCGGGACCACCGGAAGGGTCCCGGGGGTCCACCGGGTGGGGCCACCTATCCCGGAGGGCCCCATGGGCTGAAGTGGCGTGGGAACCAGCCCCTGGTGGGCTGGTGCGCCCCACCCAAGGGCCCAAGGCGCCTAGGGTTGGAAACCCTAGGGGGGGCGTTGCCCCCCGAGGGGGCATGCGCCCCCTGGTTGGAAACCCTAAGGGGGCCGTTGCCCCCCGAGGGGCCGCCGCCCCCCCCTTTAGATGGGATCTCCAAGGGGGCATGCGCCACCCTAACCCCTATGTATAGTGGTGGGGAGGGAGGGCAGCCGTACCCTAAGCGTTGGCGCCTCCCTCTCCCTCCCGTGACACCTCTTCCTCCTCCAGTAGCGCTTGGCGAAGCCCTGCTGGAATCTTGCTGCTTCCACCACCACGCTGTCGTGCTGCTGGATCTCCATCAACTTCTCCTCCCCCCTTGCTGGATCAAGAAGGAGGAGACGTCTCCGCTCCGTACGTGTGTTGAACGCAGAGGTGTCGTCCGTTCGGTGCTAGGATCATCGGTGATTTGGATCACGACGAGTACGACTCCATCAACCCCGTTCTCTTGAACGCTTCCGCTCGCGATCTACAAGGGTATGTAGATGCACTCCTCTCTCCCTCATTGCTAGATGACTCCATAGATTGATCTTGGTGATGCGTAGAAAATTTTAAATTTCTGCTACGATCCCCAATAGTGGTATTGGAGCTATGTCTATGCGTAGTTTCTATGCACGAGTAGAAAACAAGTTGTTGTGGGCATCGATTTTGTTAATTTACTTGTCGTTACTAGTCTTATCTTGATTCGGCGGCATCGTGGGATGAAGCGGCCCGGACCGACCTTACACGTACACTTACGTGAGACAGGTTCCACTGACTGACATGCACTAGTTGCATAAGGTGGCTAGCAGGTGTCTGTCTCTACTACTTTAGTCGAATCAGATTCGATGAAAAGGGTCCTTTTGAAGGGTAAATAGAAATTGGCGTATCATGTTGTGGTTTTGGCGTAGGTAAGAAACGTTCTTGCTAGAAACCTATAGCAGCCACGTAAAAATTTGCAACAACAATTAGAGGACGTCTAACTTGTTCTTGTAGCATATGCCGTGTGATGTGATATGGCCAAAAGGATGTTATGAATGACATATGTGATGTATGAGATTGATCATGTTCTTGTAATAGGAATCACGACTTGCATGTCGATGAGTATGACAACCGGCAGGAGCCATAGGAGTTGTCTTAATTTATTGTATGACATGCGTGTCAATGAAAACGCCATGTAATTACTTTACTTTATTGCTAACCGTTAGCTATAGTAGTAGAAGTAATAGTTGGCGAGACAACTTCATGAAGACACGATGATGGAGATCATGATGATGGAGATCATGGTGTCATGCCGGTGATGATGATGATCATGGCCCCCCGAAGATGGAGATCAAAAGGAGCAAAATGATATTGGTCATATCATGTCACTATTTGATTGCATGTGATGTTTATCATGTTTTTACTGCTTAGAATGACGGTAGCATAAATAAGATGATCCCTCATTAAAATATCAAGAATTGTGTTCCCCCTAACTGTGCACCGTTGCTAAGGTCCGTTGTTCCGAAGCACCACGTGATGATCGGGTGTGATAGGTTCTAACGTTCGCATACAACGGGTGTAAGCCAGATTTACACATGCAATACACCTAGGTTGACTTGATGAGCCTAGCATGTACAGACATGGCCTCGGGACACGGAAGACCGAAAGGTCGAACATGAGTCGTATAGAAGATACGATCAACATGGAGATGTTCACCGATGATGACTAGTCCGTTTCACATGATGATCGGACACGGCCTAGTTGACTCGGATCATGTATCACTTAGATGACTAGAGGGATGTCAATCTGAGTGGGAGTTCATTAAATAATTTGATTAGATGAACTTAATTATCATGAACATAGTATAAAACTTTGCAATATGTCTTGTAGATCAAATGGCCCACGCTAATGTTGCCCTCAACTTCAACGTGTTCCTAGAGAAAACCAAGCTGAAAGACGATGGCAGCAACTACACGGACTGGGTCCGTAACCTGAGGATTATCCTCATAGCTGCCAAGAAAGCATATGTCCTTGATGCACCGCTAGGTGAAGCACCTGTTTTCCCAGCAACTCAAGACGTTATGAATGCCTGGCAGTCACGTAGTGATGATTACTCCCTGGTTCAATGCGGCATGCTTTACAGCTTAGAACCGGGGCTCCAAAAGCGTTTTGAGCAGCACGGAGCATATGAGATGTTCCAAGAGCTGAAAATGGTTTTCTAAGCTCATGCCCGGGTCGAGAGATATGAAGTCTCTGACAAGTTCTATAGTTGTAAGATGGAGGAGAATAGTTCTGTCAGTGAGCACATACTCAAAATGTCTGGGTTGCACAACCGCTTATCTCAGTTGGGAGTCAATCTCCCAGATGATGCGGTCGTTGACAGAATCCTTCAGTCGCTCCCACCTAGCTACAAGAGCTCTGTGATGAACTTCAATATGCATGGGATGGAAAAGACCATTCCTGAGGTATATTCAATGCTGAAATCAGCGGAGGTGGAGATCAAAAAGGAACATCAAGTGTTGATGGTGAATAAAACCACTAAGTTCAAGAAAGGCAAGGGTAAGAAGAACTTCAAGAAGGACGGCAAGGGAGTTGCCGCGCCTGGTAAGACAGTTGCCGGGAAGAAGCCAAAGCATGGACCCAAGCCTAAGACTGAGTGCTTTTATTGCAAGGGAAACAGTCACTGGAAGCGGAACTGCCCCAAGTACTTAGCGGATAAGAAGGCCGGCAATACCAAAGGTATATGTGATATACATGTTATTGATGTGTACCTAACCAGCGCTCACAGTAGCTCCTGTGTATTTGATACTGGTGCAGTTGCTCATATTTGTAACTCAAAACAGGAGTTGTGGAATAAGCGGATACTGGCGAAGGACGAGGTGACAATGCGCGTCGGGAATGGTTCCAAGGTCGGTGTGATCGCCGTCGGCACGCTACCTCTACATTTACCTACGGGGTTAGTTTTAAACCTCAATAATTGTTATTTAGTATCAGCTTTGAGCATGAACATTGTATCTGGATCTCGTTTAATGCGAGATGGCTACTCATTTAAATCTGAGAATAATGGTTGTTCTATTTATATGAGAGACATGTTTTATGGTCATGCCCCGCTGGTTAATGGTTTATTCTTATTTAATATCGAGCGTGATGTTACACATATTCATAGTGTGAATGTCAAAAGATGTAAGGTTGATAATGATAGTCCCACATACTTGTGGCACTGCCGCCTTGGTCACATTGGCATCAAACGCATGAAGAAACTCCATGCAGATGGACTTTTGGAGTCTCTTGATTATGAATCATTTGACACGTGCGAACCATGCCTCATGGGCAAAATGACCAAGACTCCGTTCTCCGGAACAATGGAGCGAGCAACCAACTTATTGGAAAGCATACATACTGATGTGTGCGGTCCAATGAGTGTTGAGGCTCGTGGTGGTTACCGTTATGTCCTCACCCTCACTGATGACTTAAGTAGATATGGGTATGTGATACGTCCATTTTGCATCATGCTTTTATATCGATATTTATTGCATTATGGACTGTTATTTCACTTTATGTCACAATACTTATGGCTATTCTCTCTTATTTTACAAGGTTTACATAAGGAGGGAGAATGCCGGCAGCTAGAATTCTGGGCTGGAAAAGGAGCAAATATTAGAGACCTATTCCGCGCAACTCTAAAAGTCCTGAAACTCCATGGGACATCTTAAAATAAATAAAGAAAAATCCTCGCCAAAGATGAAGGCTAGGAGGCCCACACCCTGCTCACGAGGGTGGGGGGCGCACCCCCCTAGGGCGCCCCCCTACCTCGTGGGCCCCCTGGTGGCTCTCCGACGTCCATCTTCTCCTGTATGAAGTCTTTCGATGAGAAAAAAATCAGAAGGAACTTTTCGGGACGAGACTCCGCCGCCACGAGGCGGAACCTTGGCGGATCCAATCTAGAGCTCCGGCAGACCTGTTCTGCCGGGGATACTTCCCTCCGGGAGGGGGAAATCATCACCATCATCATCACCAATGCTCCTCTCATTGGGAGAGGGCAATCTCCATCAACATCTTCACCAGCACCATCTCATCTCCAAACCCTAGTTCATCTCTTGTATCCAATTCTTGTCTCGAAGTCCGGGATTGGTGCTAGTAGGTTGCTAGTAGTGTTGATTACTTCTTGTAGTTGATGTTAGTTGGTTTATTTGGTGGAAGATCATATGTTCAGATCCTATATGCATATTATTACCCCTTTGATTATGAACATGAATATGCTTTGTGAGTAATTACGTTTGTTCCTGAGGACAAGGGAGAAGTCTTGCTATTAGTAGTCATGTGAATTTGGTAATCGTTTGATATTTTGATAAGATGTATGTTGTCTAGGCTGTAGTGGTGTTATGTGAACGTCGACTACATAACACTTCACCATTATTTGGGCCTAGAGGAAGGCATTGGGAAGTAATAAGTAGATGATGGGTTGCTAGAGTGACAGAAGCTTAAACCCTAGTTTATGCGTTGCTTCGTAAGGGGCTGATTTGGATCCACATGTTTCATGCTATGGTTAGGTTTACCTTAATACTTTTGTTGTAGTTGCGGATGCTTGCAATAGAGGTTAATCATAAGTGGGATGCTTGTTCAAGTAAGAACAGCACCCAAGCACCGGTCCACCCACATATCAAATTATCAAAGTATCGAACGCGAATCATATGAACGTGATGAAAACTAGCTTGACGATATTCCCATGTGTCCTCGGGAGTGCTTTTCCTATTATAAGAGTTTGTTCCGGCTTGTCCTTTGCTACAAAAGGATTGGGCCACCTTGCTGCACTTTATTTACTTTTGTTACTTGTTGCTCGTTACAATCTATCTTATCACAAAACTGTCTATTACCACTTGTTTCAGTACTTGCAGAGAATACCTTGCTGAAAACCACTTATCATTTCCTTCTGCTCCTCGTTGGGCTCGACACTCTTACTTATCGAAAGGACTACGATAGATCCCCTATACTTGTGGGTCATCAAGACTCTTTTCTGGCGCCGTTGCTGGGGAGTGTAGCGCCTTTGGTAGGTGGAATTTGGTAAGGAAAAATTTATATAGTGTGCTGAAATTTACTGTCACTTGTTACTATGGAATATTCTCTGAGGGGCTTGTTCGGGGTATCTTCACCCCATCCAGTAGAGCAAAGAGTTGCTCCTCAACCTACTGAACCTATTGAAAATGAAACTCCTTTTGAATTTCCTTCGGGTATGATGGAAAAACTGCTAGCTAACCCTTTTACAGGAGATGGAACAAAGCATCCTGATGAGTACTTAATATATGTGGATGAAGTTTGTGGACTATTTAAGCTTGCAGGTATACCCGATGATGTTGCCTAGAAGAAGGTCTTCCCTTTATCTTTGAAGGGAGACGCATTGATATGGTATAGGCTATGTGATGATATGAGATCATGGGACTATAAAAGATTGAAGTTGGAATTTCATCAAAAGTATTACCCTATGCATCTTGTTCATCGTGATCGCAATTATATATATAATTTCTGGCCTCGCGAAGGAGAAAGCATCGCTCAAGCTTGGGGGAGGCTTAAATCAATGTTATATTCATGCCCCAATCATGAGCTCTCAAGAGAAATGATCATTCAAAAATTTTATGCTCGGCTTTCTAAAAACAATCGCACCATGCTCGATACTTCTTGTGCTGGCTCTTTTATGATGAAGACTGTTGAATTCAGATGGAATTTATTGGATAGAATTAAACGCAACTCTGAAGATTGGGACCTCGACGAAGGTAAGGAGTCAGGTATGACACCTAAGTTTGATTGTGTTAAATCTTTTATGGACACGATATTTTCCGTAAGTTTAGCACTAAATATGGACTTGACTCTGAGATAGTAGCTTCTTTATGTGAATCTTTTGCTACTTATGTTGATCTCCCTAAGGAGAAGTGGTTTAAATATCATCCTCCCATAGAAGTAAAAGTAGCTGCACCTATTAAAGTTGAAGAAAAGACTGTCACTTATAATGATCCTATTGTTCCTACTTCTTATATTGAGAAACCACCTTTCCCTGTTAGAAGAAAGGATCATGCTAAAGCTTCAACTGTTGTTCGTAAAAGCAATATTAGAACTTATACACCTCCTGAGCAAGTTAAAGTGGAACCTAATATTGCTATTGTTAAAGATCTCTTGTCTAATAATATTGATGGACATGTTATTCAGTTCGAAGGTGAAACTGCTAGAATTGCTAAACCTTGTGATAAAGATAAACATAGACCTATGGTAGGCGTGCCTGTTATTTCTGTTAAAATAGGAGATCATTGTTATCATGGCTTATGTGATATGGGTGCTAGTGCTAGTGTAATACCTATTGACTTATACGAAGAAATTAAGAATGAAATTGCACCTGCTGAGTTAGAAGGTATTGATGTCACAATTAAACTTGCCAATAGAGATACTATTTCACCAATTGGAATTGTTAGAGATGTTGAAGTCTTGTGTGGGAAAACTAAATATCCTGCTGATTTTCTTGTTCTTGGTTCCCCACAAGATAGCTTTTGTCCCATTATATTTGGTAGACCCTTCTTAAATACTGTCAATGCTACCATAGATTGCACAAAGAATATTGTTACTATTGGCTTGGATGATATGGTTCATGAGTTTAATTTCTCTAAATTTAGCAAACAACATCGTGAGGAAGAATTACCTAGTAAGGATGAAATTATTGGTCTTGCTTCTATCGCCGTTCCTCCTGGTGATCCTTTAGAACACTATTTGCTAGACCATGAAAATGATATGTTCATGAATGAAAGAAGGGAAATAGATGAAGTATTCTTTAAACAGGAACCTATTCTGCAACATAATTTGCCTGTTAAAATTTTAGGGGATCCTCCTCCACCCAAGGGTGATCCCGCCCGTGTTTGAGCTTAAACCTTTGCCTGATAATCTTAAATATGCTTATCTTGATGAAAAGAAGATATATCCTGTTATTATTAGTGCTAACCTTTCAGAGCATGAAGAAGAAAGATTATTGAAAACTCTGAAGAAGCACCGTGCTGCTATTGGATATACTCTTGATGATCTTAAGGGCATTAGTCCCACTCTATGTCAACATAAAATAAATTTGGAAGCAGATGCCAAACCAGTTCGTGATCCTCAACGACGTCTGAATCCTAAAATGAAAGAAGTGGTAAGAAAAGAAATACTAAAGCTTCTGGAGGCAGGTATAATCTATCCCGTTGCTGATAGTGAGTGGGTAAGTCCTGTCCATTGTGTCCCTAAGAAGGGAGGTATTACTGTTGTTCCTAATGATAAAGATGAATTGATTCCACAAAGAATTATCACAGGTTATAGGATGGTAATTGATTTCCGCAAATTAAATAAAGCTACTAAGAAAGATCATTACCCCTTACCTTTTATTGATCAAATGGTAGAAAGATTATGCAAACATACACACTATTGCTTTCTAGATGGTTATTTTGGTTTCTCTCAAATACCTGTGTCGGCTAGAGATCAATCAAAGACTACTTTTACATGCCCTTTTGGTACTTTTGCCTATAGACGTATGCCTTTTGGTTTATGTAATGCACCTGCTACCTTTCAAAGATGCATGATGGCTATATTCTCTGACTTTTGTGAAAATATTTGTGAGGTTTTCATGGACGGTTTTTCCGTCTATGGTTCCTCTTTTGATGATTGCTTGAGCAATCTTGATCGAGTTTTGCAGAGATGTGAAGAAACTAATCTTGTCTTGAATTGGGAAAAATGCCACTTTATGGTTAATGAAGGTATTATCTTGGGGCACAAAGTTTCTGAAAGAGGTATTGAAGTTGATAAAGCCAAGGTCGATGCTATTGAAAAGATGCCATGTCCCAAGGACATCAAAGGTATAAGAAGTTTCCTTGGTCACGCCGGATTTTACAGGAGGTTCATTAAGGACTTCTCAAAAATTTCTCGGCCTCTGACTAATTTATTGCAAAAAGATATACCATTCGTCTTTGATGATGATTGTGTAGAAGCATTTGAAATACTTAAGAAAGCATTAGTCTCTGCACCTGTCGTTCAGCCACCTGATTGGAATTTACCCTTTGAAATTATGTGTGATGCTAGTGATTATGCTGTAGGTGCTGTTTTAGGGCAAAGAGTTGATAAGAAATTAAATGTTATTCATTATGCTAGTAAGACTCTAGACAATGCTCAAAGAAATTATGCTACTACTGAAAAAGAGCTTTTAGCAGTTGTATTTTCTTGTGATAAGTTCAGATCTTATATTGTTGATTCTAAAGTAACTATTCAAATTGATCATGCTGCTATTAAATACCTTATGGAAAAGAAAGATGCTAAACCTAGACTTATTAGATGGGTTCTCTTGCTACAAGAATTTGATTTGCATATTGTTGATAGAAAGGGAGCTGACAACCCCGTTGCAGACAACTTATCCAGGTTAGAAAATATTCTTAATGACCCACTACCTATTAATGATAGCTTTCCTAATGAACAATTAAATGTTATAAGTACTTCTCGTAGTACTCCATGGTATGTTGATTATGCTAATTATATCGTTGCTAAGTTTATACCACCTAGCTTCACATACCAGCAAAAGAAAAAGTTTTTCTATGACTTGAGACATTACTTTTGGGATGACCCACATCTTTATAAAGAAGGAGTAGATGGTGTTATTAGACGTTGTGTACCTGAGCATGAACATGAACAGATCCTACGCAAGTGTCATTCCGAGTCTTATGGAGGACACCACGCTGGAGATAGAACTGCACATAAGGTATTGCAATCTGGTTTTTATTGGCCTACTCTCTTCAAGGATGCCCGTAAGTTTGTCTTGTCTTGTGATGAATGTCAAAGAATTGGTAATATTAGTAGACGTCAAGAAATGCCTATGAATTATTCTCTTGTTATTGAACCGTTAGATGTTTGGGGCTTTGATTATATGGGACCTTTTCTTGCCTCTAATGGATACACACATATTCTAGTTGATGTTGATTACGTTACTAAGTGGGTAGAAGCTATTCCAACTAGTAGTGCTGATCATAACACTTCTATTAAAATGCTTAAAGAAGTTATTTTCCCGTGGTTTGGAGTCCCTAGATATTTAATGACTGATGGTGGTTCACACTTTATTCATGGCGCTTTTCGTAAAATGCTTGCTAAATATGATGTTAATCATAGAATTGCATCTCCTTATCACCCACAATCTAGTGGTCAAGTAGAGTTGAGCAATAGAGAGCTCAAATTAATTTTGCAAAAGACTGTTAATAGGTCTAGAAAGAATTGGTCCAAGAAACTTGATGATGCATTATGGGCTTATAGAACTGCATACAAAAATCCTATGGGTATGTCTCCGTATAAAATGGTTTATGGAAAAGCATGTCACTTACCTCTCGAACTAGAACATAAGGCATATTGGGCTATTAAAGAGCTCAACTATGATTTTAAACTTGCCGATGAGAAGAGGTTATTTGATATTAGATCACTTGATGAATGGAGAACCCAAGCTTATGAAAATTCCAAGTTGTTTAAAGAAAAAGTTAAAAGATGGCATGACAAAAGGATACAAAAGCGTGAGTTTAATGTAGGTGATTATGTATTGCTATACAACTCTCATTTAAGATTTTTTGCAGCCAAACTTCTCTCTAAATGGGAGGGCCCCTATGTTATCGAAGAGGTCTATCGTTCTGGCGCCATAAAGATCAAAAACTTTGAAGGCACAAATTCGAAGGTGGTAAACGGTCAAAGAATTAAACATTATATCTCAGGTAATCCCATAAATATTGAAACCAATATTATTGAAACCGTAACCCCGGAGGAATACATAAGGGACACTTTTCGGAGCGTTTCAGACTCCGAAAAGGAATAGGTATGTGGTACGGTAAGTAAACCGACTCCAAAACAATTTTAAGGCAATATTTCTCCGTTTTGGAATATTTAGAAAAATAGAAAAATAAGTAGCAGTATGATACGTCTCCAACGTATCTATAATTTTTGATTGCTCCATGATACTTTATCTACTGTTTTGGACTATATTGGGCTTTATTTTCCACTTTTATATTATTTTTGGGACTAACCTATTAACCGGAGGCCCAGCCCAGAATTGCTGTTTTTTGCCTATTTCAGTATTTCGAGGAAACAGAATATCAAACGGAGTCCAAACATAATGAAACCTTCGGGAACGTGATCTTCTCACTGAACGTGATCCAGGAGACTTGGACCCTACTCCAAGAAGTTTCCGTGGAGGTCACGAGGGTGGAGGGTGCGCCCCCCTGGGTGCGCCCCCTGCCTCATGGGCCCCTCGGAGCTCCACCGACGTGATCCTTCCTCCTATACATACCTACGTACCCCCATTAGACCAGAGGGGGAGCCAAAAACCTAATTCCACCGCCGCAACTTCCTGTATCCACGAGATCCTATCTTGGGGCCTGTTTCGGAGCTCCGCCGGAGAGGGCATCCATCACGGAGGGCTTCTACATCAACACCATAGCCCTTCCGATGAAGTGTGAGTAGTTTACTTCAGACCTTCGGGTCCATAGCTAGTAGCTATATGGCTTCTTCTCTCTTCTTGGATCTCAATACAATGTTCTCCCCCTCTCTCGTGGAGATCTATTCGATGTAATCTTCTTTTTGCGGTGTGTTTGTTGAGACCGATGAATTGTGGGTTTATGATCCAACTTATCTATGAATAATATTTGAATCTTCTCTGAATTCTTTTATGTATGATTGAGTTATATTTGCAAGTCTCTTCGAATTATCCGTTTAGTTTGGCCAACTAGATTGGTAGTTCTTGCAATGGGAGAAGTGCTTAGCTTTGGGTTCAATCTTGCGGTGTCCTTACTCAGTGACAGAAAGAGTTGCAAGGCACGTATTGTATTGTTGCCATCGAGGATAACAAGATGGGGTATTTATCATATTGCATGAATTTATTCCTCTACATCATGTCATCTTGCTTAAGGCGTTACTCTATTTTTAACTTAATACTCTAGATGCATGCTGGATAGCGGTCGATGAGTGGAGTAATAGTAGTAGATGCAGGCAGGAGTCGGTCTACTTGTCACGGACGTGATGCCTATATACATGATCATACGTAGATAACCTCATAACTATGCTAAATTCTATCAATTGCTCAACAGTAATTTGTTCACCCACCGTAGAATATCTATGCTCTTGAGAGAAGCCACTAGTGAAACCTATGGCCCCCGGGTCTATTCTCATCATATCAATCTCCATTACTTTATTTTACTTGTTTTGCTTTTACTTTTTACTTTGCATCTTTATATCAAAAATACCAAAAATATTATCTCTATCAGATCTCACTCTCGTAAGTGACCGTGAAGGGATTGACAACCCCTAAGCGTTGGTTGCGAGTTGCTACCGTTTTGTGCAGGTACGAGGGACTTGCGCGTGACCTCCTACTGGATTGATACCTTGGTTCTCAAAAACTGAGGGAAATACTTACGCTACTGTGCTGCATCACCCCCTCCTCTTCGGGGAAAACCAACACTAGCTCGAGACGTAGCAAGAAGGATTTCTGGTGCCGTTGTCGGGGAGGCCTACGCCAAGTCAAGTCAAGATTTACTCTCCCGTCAACGAGCCATTTCTGGCGCCGTTTCCGGGGAGGCCTACGCCAAGTCAAGTCAAGATTTACTCTCCCGTCAACGAGCCATTTCTGGCGCCGTTGCCGGGGAGGCCTACGCCAAGTCAAGTCAAGATTTACTCTCCCGTCAACGAGCAATTTCTGGCGCCGTTGCCGGGGAAGCCTACGCAAAAGTCAACATACCAAGTACCCATCACAATCTCTATCTCTCGCATTACATTATTTGCCATTTGCCTCTCGTTTTCCTCTCCCCCACTTCACCCTTGCCGTTTTATTCGCCCTCTCTTTCCCTTTGCCTTTTGTTTGCTCGTGTGTTAGTTTGCTTGCTTGTTCGTCACGATGGCCTTACCTAATTTTGGTGATCTTCACCTTAAAAGGCTAGAAGATATCAAAAACAATGTAAGGAAGTTTATGGTCTTGCAATTTGAGCATAATAATTTCTTTAGAAACGAGCTTAAGGAACAAAAGAGTTTTATGAGTTATATGAATAAAGAGCTCGATGATATGTCCAAAGAATTTGATGGTGTAAGAGCCCAAATTGCTCATCTTGAAAAAATGACCGCTGAAATTTCGGATATGCAAGCCACCTTAGTCAATAAGATGGCCGCTAAACCGAATAACTATGAAAATCAAGATGAAGATCTGAAAGTTATTGATGTGTCCCCTATTAAATCGTTGTTTTGCAATGTGAATCTTGATGAATCTGATTATGATCTTCCCTTACCTAGAAGGCATTCTAAGAATTCTGAGTTTTTAGATCCTGATGATGAAATTGATAAAAAAGGGATTGAAAGAAATAAAAATCTAGATATTGCTAAACCCACTATTTTGGATCTCAAGGAATTTAACTATGAAAATTGCTCTTTAATTGATTGTATTTCCTTGTTGCAATCCGTGTTAAATTCTCCTCATGCTTATAGTCGAAATAAGGCCTTTACTGAACACATTGTTGACGCCTTAATGCAATCTTATGAAGAAAAGCTTGAGTTGAAAGTTTCTATCCCTAGAAAACTCCATGATGAGTGGGAACCTACAATTAAGATTAAAATTAAAAATTACGAGTTTTATGCTTTGTGTGATTTGGGTGCTAGTGTCTCTACTATCCCCAAAGCTTTGTGTGATTTGCTAGATTTCCGTGACTTTAATGATTGCTATCTAAACTTGCATCTTGTGGATTCCACTATTAAAAAGCCTATGGGAAGAATTAATGATGTTCTTATTGTTGCAAATAGGAATTATGTGCCTGTAGATTTTATCGTTCTTGATATAGATTGCAATCCTTCATGTCCTATTATTCTTGGTAGACCTTTCCTTAGAACGATTGGTGCAATTATTGATATGAAGGAAGGGAATATTAAATTCCAATTTCCCTTAAAGAAGGGCATGGAACACTTTCCTAGAAAGAAAATAAAATTACCATATGAATCTATCATGAGAGCCACTTATGGATTGCCTACTAAAGATGGCAATACCTAGATCTATCCTTGCTTTTATGCCTAGTTAGGGGCGTTAAACGATAGCGCTTGTTGGGAGGCAACCCAATTGTATTTTGTGTTTTTTGTTTTTGGTTCTGTTTAGGAATAAATAATCCATCTAGATTCTGTTTAGATGTGGTTTTATCTTTTAATTAGTGTTTGTGCCAAGTTAAACCTATTAGATCTTCTTGGAAGATAGTTATTTGATCTTGCTGTAATTTCCAGAATCTTTGCGCTCAGTGCCCGAATTTTCAAAAATCACCAGAACGTGATAAAATAGTGATTCCAATTGCTGCTGATCAATAAACAAATTTCCCAGGTCGTCTAATTTTGGTAGAATTTTTTGGGTTTCAGAAGTTTGCGTTAGTAACAGATTACTACAGATTGTTCTGTTTTTGACAGATTCTGTTTTGCGTGTGTTGTTTGCTTATTTTGATGAATCTATGGCTAGTAAAATAGTTTATAAACCATAGAGAAGTTGGAACACATTAGGTTTAACACCAATAAAAATAAAGAACAAGTTCACTACAGTACCTTAAAGTAGTCTTTTTTTTTCTCTAACGGAGCTCACGAGATTTCTATTGAGTTTTGTGTTGTGAAGTTTTCAAGTTTTGAGTGAATTCTTTTGATAGATTATGGAACAAGGAGTGGCAAGAGCCTAAGCTTGGGGATGCCCATGGCACCCCCAAGATAATCCAAGGACACCAAAAAAGCAAAGCTTGGGGATGCCCCGGAAGGCATCCCCTCTTTCGTCCACTTCCATCGGTAATTTACTTGGAGCTATATTTTTATTCACCACATGATATGTGTTTTGCTTGGAGCGTCTTGTATTATTTGTGTCTTTGCTTGTTAGTCTACCACAATCATCCTTGCTGTACACACCTTTTGAGAGAGCCATGCATGAATTGAAATTTGTTAGAATACTCTATGTGCTTCACTTATATCTTTTGAGCTTGATAGTTTACTCTATGTGCTTCACTTATATCTTTTTGAGCGTGATAAATTTTGCTCTAGTGCTTCACTTAGATCTTTTAGAGCACGGTGGTGGTTTGTTTTAAAGAAACTTGATCTCTCATGCTTCACTTAGATTATTTTGAGAGTCGTTAATAGCATGGTAATTTGCTTAATGTTAATATACTTGGTATTCAAGATATGTGAAACTTTCTTTTTAGTGGGTTGAATACTAAGATAAGTTTGATGCTTGATAATTGTTTTGAGATATGGAGGTGATAATATCATAGTCGTGCTAGTTGAGTAGTTGTGAATTTGAGAAATACTTGTGTTGAAGTTAGCAAGTCCCGTAGCATGCACGTATGGTTAAAGTTGTGTAACAAATTTGAAACACGAAGTGTACCTGGCTTGTGCATCCTTATGAGTGGCGGTCGGGGACGAGCGATGGTATTTTCCTACCAATCTATCCCCCTAGGAGCATGCGTGTAGTACTTGATTTTTGATGACTTCTAAATTTTTGCAATAAGTATATGAGTTCTTTTGACTAATGTTGAGTCCATGGATTATACGCACTTTTACCTTTCTGCCATTTGCTAGCCTCTTCGGTACCGTGCATTTCCCTTTCTCACATTGAGAGTTGGTGCAAACTTCGCCGGTGCATCCAAACCCCGTGATATGATACGCTCTTTCACACATAAACCTCCCTATATGTTCCTCAAAACAGCCACCATACCTACCTATCATGGCATTTCCATAGCCATTCCGAGATATATTGCCATGCAACTTCCATCATCATCATCATCATCATCATCATGACATGCTTTACTTTTGTCATATTGCCATTGCATGATCTTGTAGTTGACATCGTATTTGTGGCAAAGCCACCATGCATTATTTTTCATACATGTCACTCTTGATTCATTGCACCATCCCGGTACACCACCGGAGCCATTCATATAGAGTCATATCTTGTTCTAGTATCGAGTTGTAATCATTATGTTGTAATCAATAGAAGTGTGATGATCATCATTATTAGAGCATTGCCCAATCAAAAAAAAGAGAAAGGCCAAAAATAAAGGAAAAAAAGAAAGGCCCAAAAAAAGAGAGAAAATAAAAAGGGCAATGCTACTATCTCTTTTTCCACACTTGTGCTTCAAAGTAGCACCTTGTTCTTCATGTAGTGAGTCTCATATATTGTGCTTCAAAGTAGCACCATGATTTTCATATAGTGAGTCTCATAAGTTGTCTTGTTCATACTAGTGGGAATTTTTCATTATAGAACTTGGCTTGTATATTCCAACGATGGGCTTCCTCAAAATGCCCTAGGTCTTCATGAGCAAGCAAGTTGGATGCACACCCACTAGTTTTCTTTTGTTGAGCATTCTTAGCTCTAGTGCATCCGTTGCATGGCAATCCCTACTCCTTGCATTAACATCAATTGATTGGCATCTCCATAGCTCATTGATTAGCCTCGTTGATGCGAGACTTTCTCCTTTTTTGTCTTCTCCACACAATCCCCATCATCATATTCTATACCACCCATAGTGCTATGTCCATGGCTCGCGCTCATGTATTGCGTGAAGGTTGAAAAAGTTTGAGATTATTTGAGTATGAAACAATTGCTTGTCTTGTCATCGGGGGTATAGAAGTTGGGAACATCTTTGTGTGACGAAAATGAAGCATAGCCTAACTATATGATTTTGTAGGGATGAACTTCCTTTGGCCATGTTATTTTGAGATGACATAATTGTTTGATTAGTATGCTTGAAGTATTATCATTTTTATGTCAATATGAACTTTTGTCTTGAACCTTTCGGATCTGAATATTCATACCATGATTAAGAAGATTTACATTGAAATTATGCCAAAGTATCACTCCGCATCAAAAATTCTCTTTTTATCATTTACCTATTCGAGGACGAGCAGGAATTAAGCTTGGGGATGCCTGATACGTCTCCAACATATCTATGATTTTTGATTGCTCCATGCTACTTTATCCACTATTTTGGACTATATTGGGCTTTATTTTCCACTTTTATATTATTTTTGGGACTAACCTATTAACCGGAGGCCCAGCCCAGAATTGCTGTTTTTTTGCCTATTTCAGTATTTCGAGGAAACAGAATATCAAACGGAGTCCAAACATAATGAAACCTTCGGGAACGTGATCTTCTCATCGAACGTGATCCAGGAGACTTGGACCCTACTCCAAGAAGTTTCCGGGGAGGTCACGAGGGTGGAGGGCGCCCCCCCTGGGCGCACCCCCCTGCCTCGTGGGCCCCTCGGAGCTCCACCGACGTGCTCCTTCCTCCTATATATACCTACGTACCCCCATTAGACCAGAGGGGGAGCCAAAAACCTAATTCCACCGCCGCAACTTCATGTATCCACGAGATCCCATCTTGGGGCCTGTTTCGGAGCTCCGCCGGAGAGGGAATCCATCACGGAGGGCTTCTACATCAACACCATAGCCCTTCCGATGAAGTGTGAGTAGTTTACTTCAGACCTTCGGGTCCATAGCTAGTAGCTAGATGGCTTCTTCTCTCTTTTTGGATCTCAATACAATGTTCCCCCCTCTCTCGTGGAGATCTATTCGATGTAATCTTCTTTTTGCGGTGTGTTTGTTGAGACCGATGAATTGTGGGTTTATGATCCAACTTATCTATGAATAATATTTGAATCTTCTCTGAATTCTTTTATGTATGATTGAGTTATCTTTGCAAGTCTCTTCGAATTATCCGTTTGGTTTGGCCAACTAGATTGGTAGTTCTTGCAATGGGAGAAGTGCTTAGCTTTGGGTTCAATCTTGCGGTGTCCTTACTCAGTGACAGAAAGAGTTGCAAGGCACGTATTGTATTGTTGCCATCGAGGATAACAAGGTGGGGTATTTATCATATTGCATGAATTTATTCCTCTACATCATGTCATCTTGCTTAAGGCGTTACTTTGTTTTTAACTTAATACTCTAGATGCATGCTGGATAGCGGTCGATGAGTGGAGTAATAGTAGTAGATGCAGGCAGGAGTCAGTCTACTTGTCACAGACGTGATGCCTATATACATGATCATACCTAGATAACCTCATAACTATGCTAAATTCTATCAATTGCTCAACAGTAATTTGTTCACCCACCATAGAATATATATGTTCTTGAGAGAAGCCACTAGTGAAACCTATGGCCCCCAGGTCTATTCTCATCATATCAATCTCCATTACTTTATTTTACTTGTTTTGCTTTTACTTTTTACTTTGCATCTTTATACCAAAAATACCAAAAATATTATCTCTATCAGATCTCACTCTATTTACTTTTTACTTTTTACTTTGCACGTAAGTGACCGTGAAGGGATTGACAACCCCTAAGCGTTGGTTGCGAGTTGCTACCTTTTTGTGCAGGTATGAGGGACTTGCGCGTGACCTCCTACTGGATTGATACCTTGGTTCTCAAAAACTGAGGGAAATACTTACGCTACTGTGCTGCATCACCCCCTCCTCTTCGGGGAAAACCAACGCTAGCTCGAGATGTAGCACAATACAGGAAGGACACGAGGGCCCCACGAGGGTGGTGGGCGCGCCCCCTACCTCGTGAGCACCTCGTGTGCCTTCCGGACTCCGTTTTCTTGCACGTTACATATTTTGGTCGGTAAAAATTCATTATATATTCTCCCGAAGGTTTTGACTCCCGTATCATGCAAATCTCCTCTATTTTTGTTTTCGAGTTGTTGCTGCTGCAGATTAGAGCAAGATGTCTTCTCAAGAGTCAATCAGGGAGAGCCGGGTATCTAATCCGGCACCGGAACCAAGGGCAAACAGTGACGCTGACCACTTTGGGCCAGCAACGGAGGAAGAGATGGAGGCTGACTTGATGAGAGTAGATGCCATGGAGGATCAAGAAGTCACCTCTCGCCTTCGAGCTGGGTTCACGATGGGGGAACTACAGAGCTCAGCTATTCCAAACTCGGTTATCCCTTTGAATGTTAGATTTCTTTCTTGTGAAAATATGAAGAGGAGTGTCACTTGTTCTCCCGCAGCTATGCAGCACCCTTGGGTGCAAGGAGCTTTAGCTGTCACAGGAAAGCTTAATAAGGAAATAATGGACCTCAAACAGCAAGTCAATAAGCTCGAGGAGGAGAACCGCATCCTGAGGGGAATCATCGCCAAGAATATTACACCTACAACAAAGAAGGAGATATAATCACATGGGTATGGGCACTCCCCTTGGCAACTGCCAAGCTTGGGGGAGGTGCCCCGGTATCGTATCACCATCACAACTCCTATCTTTATTGTTTTTCTTAGTTCGATCCTATTAGTAGTATCTTGATCTAGTAGAATAAAGTTTATGGTATTATCTAGTTTTGAGTTTTGCTTTACGATCTCTCTTTGTAATCGAGTCTGTGAGCTATATATAATAAAGATTAGTGTTGAGTTAAGGGCTTGATTGTTTTGCCATGATCTTGGGTGAATAAAAGAGAAGAGAAAAAGAATAAAAAGAAACAAAAAGAGTTCATATTGATCTTATTGAGATTAATGACTTCACATAGAAAGAGTATGATGATTAAAAGTTGTTGGGAGTTGGCAGACATAGCTTTGGTCATTGTTGCAATTAATAGGAAGTAATAAGGAAAGAGAGGTTTTCACATATAGATATATTATCATTGACATCTTTTATGATTGGGAGCACTCATTAAAATATGACATGCTAAAGAGTTGATGTTGGACAAGGAAGACAACGTAATGAGTTATGTATTTCTTGTATCTGAGATAAAGTATGTTGACATGGATCCTCTAACTTGTTGAGCTTGCCTTTCCCCCTCATGCTAGCCAAATTCTCAGCACCAAGTAGAAATACTACTTGTGCTTCCAAATACCCTTAAACCATTTTTGCCATGAGAGTCCACCATATCTACCTATGGATTGAGTAAGATCCTTCAAATAAGTTGTCATCGGTGCAAAGCAATAAAAATTGCTCTAAATTTGTATGATTGATTGGTGTGGGAGAAATAAGCTTTATACGATCTTGTGATGTGGAAGTAATAAAAGCAACGGACTGCATAATAAAGGTTCATATCACAAGGGGCAATATAAAGTGACATTCTTTCGCATTGAGATTTTGTGCATCCAACCATAAAAGCGCATGGCAACCTCTGCTTCCCTCTGCGAAGGGCCTATCCTTTACTATTATCTTCTACCTATTGCAAGAGTCCTGGTGATCTTCACCTTTTATTTTTCATTTTATCCTTTGGCAAGCTCAGCATGTTGGAAAGAACATGATATATAT
>NC_041392.1:522311557-522438433 GCF_002162155.2 Triticum dicoccoides | reverse complement strand
ATGGGAGCATGAACCATTATTGTTGACATTACCCTTGAGGTAAAAGGTTGTGGGGCAAAATTGTAAGCCTCTATCTTTCTCTGTGTCTGATTAAAACTCCGTAACCACAAGTATTGCGTGAGTGTTAGCAATTATGGAGGACTAAATGATAGTTAAGTATGTGGACTTTCTTTTTAGCTCTGACATAGACTCTTTCCGATGTTATGATAAATTGCAATTGCTTCAATGAGTGAGATTATAGTTTGTCGGAGCCCAATAAGGTTTATGATTTATACTTTTGCATTGTGAATAGATCATCACTTGAACATAAGTAATCATATGACAAAATCTATATATGTTGTTGTTATGAGAATAATCATGATGCCTTCATGTCCGTATTTTATTTTTATCGACGCCTCTACCTCTAAACATGAGGACATGTTTATTGTTATCGGCTTTTCGCTTGAGGACAAGCGAGGTCTAAGCTTGGGGGAGTTGATACGTCCATTTTGCATCATGCTTTTATTTCGATATTTATTGCATTATGACTGTTATTTCACTTTATGTCACAATACTTATGGCTATTCTCTCTTATTTTACAAGGTTTACATAAGGAGGGAGAATGCCGGCAGCTGGAATTCTGGGCTGGAAAAGGAGCAAATATTAGAGACCTATTCTGCGCAACTCCAAAAGTCCTGAAACTCCACGAAACATCTTAAAATAAATAAAGAAAAATCCTCGCCAAAGATGAAGGCCAGGGGGCCCACACCCTGCTCACGAGGGTGGGGGGCGCCCCCCCTAGGGAGCGCTCCCCTACCTCGTGGGCCCCCTGGTGGCTCTCCGACGTCCATCTTCTCCTATATGAAGTCTTTCGATGAGAAAAAAATCAGAAGGAACTTTTCGGGACGAGACTCCGCCGCCACGAGGCGGAACCTTGGCGGATCCAATCTAGAGCTCCGGCAGACCTGTTCTGCCGGGGATACTTCCCTCCGGGAGGGGGAAATCATCACCATCATCATCACCAACGCTCCTCTCATCGGGAGAGGGCAATCTCCATCAACATCTTCACCAGCACCATCTCATCTCCAAACCCTAGTTCATCTCTTGTATCCAATTCTTGTCTCAAAGTCCGGGATTGGTGCTAGTAGGTTGCTAGTAATGTTGATTACTTCTTGTAGTTGATGCTAGTTGGCTTATTTGGTGGAAGATCATATGTTCAGATCCTATATGCATATTATTACCCCTCTGATTATGAACATGAATATGCTTTGTGAGTAATTACGTTTGTTCCTGAGGACAAGGGAGAAGTCTTGCTATTAGTAGTCATGTGAATTTGGTATTCGTTTGATATTTTGATAAGATGTATGTTGTCTTGGCTGTAGTGGTGTTATGTGAACGTCGACTACATAACACTTCACCATTATTTGGGCCTAGAGGAAGGCATTGGGAAGTAATAAGTAGATAATGGGTTGCTAGAGTGATAGAAGCTTAAACCCTAGTTTATGCGTTGCTTCGTAAGGGGCTGATTTGGATCCACATGTTTCATGCTATGGTTAGGTTTACCTTAATACTTTTGTTGTAGTTGCGGATGCTTGCAATAGAGGTTAATCACAAGTGGGATGCTTGTTCAAGTAAGAACATCACCCAAGCACCGGTCCACCCACATATCAAATTATCAAAGTATCGAACGTGAATCATATGAACGTGATGAAAACTAGCTTGACGATATTCCCATGTGTCCTCGGGAGCGCTTTTCCTATTATAAGAGTTTGTTCCGGCTTGTCCTTTGCTACAAAAGGATTGGGCCACCTTGCTGCACTTTATTTACTTTTGTTACTTGTTGCTCGTTACAATCTATCTTATCACAAAACTGTCTGTTACCACTTGTTTCAGTACTTGCAGAGAATACCTTGCTGAAAACCGCTTATCATTTCCTTCTGCTCCTCGTTGGGTTCGACACTCTTACTTATCGAAAGGACTACGATAGATCCCCTATACTTGTGGGTCATCAGTATGTCTACTTGATGAAACACAAGTCTGAGACCTTTGAAAAGTTCAAGGAATTTCAGAGTGAGGTTGAGAATCAACGTGACAGGAAAATAAAGTTCTTACTATCTTCGTGGAGGGGAATATTTGAGTCACGAATTTGGCACGCACTTAAGGAAATGTGGAATTGTTTCACAACTCACGCCAGGAACACCTCATCGTTATGGTGTGTCCGAACGTCGTAATCACACTCTATTGGATATGGTGCGATCTATGATGTCTCTTACCGATCTACCTCTATCATTTTGGGGTTATGCTATAGAGACTGCCGCATTCACTTTAAATAGGGCTCCGTCGAAATCCGTTGAGACGACACCGTATGAATTGTGGTCTGGGAAGAAACCTAAGCTGTCATTTCTGAAAGTTTGGGGATGCGATGCTTATGTCAAGAAACTTCAACCTGAAAAGCTCGAACCCAAATCGGAAAAATGCCTAAGGAAACTATTGGGTATACCTTCTACCTCAGATCCGAAGGCAAGATCTTTGTTGCGAAGAATGGATCCTTTCTAGAGAAAGAGTTTCTCTCGAAAGAAGTAAGTGGGAGGAAAGTAGAACTTGATGAAGTATTGCCTCTTAAACCGGAGAGTAGCGCAGCTCAAGAAAATGTTTCTGTGGTGCCTGCACCGACTAGAGAGGAAGTTAATGATGATGATCATGAAACTTCAGATCAAGTTGCTACCGAACTTCGTAGGTCCACAAGGACACGTTCTGCACCAGAGTGGTACGACAACCCTGTCCTAGAAATCATGTTGTTAGACAATGCTGAACATTCAAACTATGAAGAAGCGATGGCGGGCCTGGATTCCAACAAATGGCTTGAAGCCATGAAATCCGAGATAGGATCCATGTATGAAAACGAAGTATGGACTTTGACAGACTTGCCCGATAATCGGCGAGCCATAGAAAATAAATGGATCTTTAAGAAGAAGACACGCGCGGATGGTAATGTAACCATCTATAAGGCTCGGCTTGTCGCTAAGGGTTATCGACAAGTTCAGGGGTTGACTATGATGAGACCTTCTCACCCGTAGCGAAGATGAAGTCTGTCCGAATCATGTTAGCAATTGCCGCATTCTATGATTATGAGATATGGTAAATGGACGTCAAAAGGGCATTCCTTAATGGTTTCCTTAAGGAAAAATTGTATATGATGCAGCCAGAAGGTTTTGTCGATCCTAAGAATGTTGAAAAGGTATGCAAGCTCCAACGCTCGATCTATGGGCTGGTGCAAGCATCTCGGAGTTGGAACATTCATTTTGATGAGATGATCAAAGCGTTTGGGTTTACGCAGATTTATGGAGAAGCCTGTATTTATAAGAAAGTGAGTGGGAGCTCTGTAGCATTTCTCATATTATATGTGGATGACATACTATTGATGGGAAATGATATAGAACTCTTGGAGAAGCCTACTTGAATACGTGTTTTTCAATGAAGGACCTTGGAGAAGCTGCTTACATATTAGGCATCAAGATCTATAGAGATAGATCGAGACGCCTCATTGGTCTTTCACAAAGCACGTACCTTGACAAGATATTGAAGAAGTTCAATATGGATCAGTCCAAGAAGGGGTTCTTTACTGTATTGCAAGGTGTGAGATTGAGCACGACTCAATGCTCGACCACGACAGAAGATAGAGAAAAGATGAGTGTCATCCCCTATGCCTCGGCCATAGGGTCTATTATGTATGCCATGCTGTGTACCAGACCTGATGTAAACCTTGCCGTAAGTTTGGTGGGAAGGTACCAAAGTAATCTCGGCATGGAACACTGGATAGCGGTCAAGAATATCCTGAAGTACCTGAAAAGGACTAAGGATATGTTTCTCGTTTATGGAGGTGACGAAGAGCTCGTCGTAAAGGGTTATGTTGATGCTAGCTTCGACACAGATCTGGATGACTCCAAGTCACAAACCGGATACGTGTATATTTTGAATGGTGGGGCAGTCAGCTGGTGCAGTTGCAAGCAAAGCGTCGTGGCGGGATCTACATGTGAAGCGGAGTACATGGCAGCCTTGGAGGCAGCACATGAAGCAATCTGGATGAATGAGTTCATTGCCGACCTAGGAGTTATTCCCAATGCGTCGGGCCCGGTGACTCTCTTCTATGACAACACTGGAGCTATTGCCCTTGCCAAGGAGCCCAGGTTTCACAAGAAGACCAGGCATATCAAGCGTCGCTTCAACTTCATTCGTGAAAATGTTCAAGATGGAGACATAGAGATTTGTAAAGTGCATACGGACCTGAATGTCGCAGATCCGTTGACTAAACCTCTTCCACGTGCAAAGCATGATCAACACCAGAACTCTATGGGTGTTCGATTCTGTCGGTGTACTAGAATAGGGGTACCCTACTACCCTGAACTTGTGCACGGGCAGTTGCAGCACTCCGCGGCAAGGTTTGCCGGGAGAACGCCAAGATCCTCCGTGATTCCCTTGGAGCCATTCAAGAACAAAGTATTTAAGCTCAGGAGACAAGGCCCCGGCAAGAGGAGCTTGCCGGGAAGGCCAACCAAGACACGCCAAGGAACTTGCCGCGACGCGCCACGCGCTTCGGCAAGACAACAAGGCCCCGGCAAGAGGAGCTTGCCGGGAAGACCAGCCAAGGTACCTCGAGGCCCGGTGAGCGACAAGCTTCCGGACCCGACAAGATAACAGCAGCGGCAAGGCGCTTGTCGCGGCAGGCGGCCACTCTGTGCCCACGCTCCAGCGCATCCACCAACGTGTTGCTCTGGGGGCCTCTCCAGGCGCGCGTGGCGGGAGGCTGTGCAGCCAGCGGTGCGCAGTGGCATGCGAAGCTGACAAGATCGCCATCGTGGCGAACGGTGGCGCCCCTAACGGTCCTTTTCTGCACTGTTTGGGCGATCCAGACGGGCATTTAATGCCCTTGTCCCCTGCCGTCAGGGTTAGGTAGAGTGCACTGTACAAGTAATTGTACCAACCACCTCACTTTTTACATTTGTACCCTTCTCTGCGTTGCCACCTGTCGGTGACCCCTTGAGCATATAAAAGGAGGCCCATGCGCAACGTAGAGGGGGTTCGGTTCGGTTCGACTCATTCGTAACCCAGAAAACACTACTCTCTCTAGAGCAAGAACACAAGATAATACAACCAGACAAGCAGCAGTAGGAGTGTTATCTCTCCGGAGAGCTCCGAAGCTGGGTAAACTGCTCGTGTGCTTCGCCTCGATCTGCTCTTCGTGCGATCTCCGCCCCCCGCCGAACCGAAAGGGGCCCGGTCCGCCGGCCCCATAGGTGTTCGTGGATCAGTTTCCCTCGACATCTTTGGCGTGCCAGGTAGGGGGCGTCGAGATTGTGTGAACCTGATCCGGCGTTCACACGAGCTAGACCTTCATTCCCTTCATCAACATGCCACCGAAGAAGAAGACTTCGGCGGCAGCCGCTCTGTCCACGTCACTTCCGCCACCGTTGGAGCAAACGGGTGGTGGAATGGACGCCGGCGGAAGAATGGACGTCGACGAGGAAGCTCATGATGCTGCCAGGTCCAAGGACAAGGCTGCACAAACCTCGGCGACTGTACATGTTCCACGCCACTCTCAGGAGGCGCAAGACCAACAGCGTCATGGCACTTGCAGTGCCATACGCATGATAGGCCAAGACCAAGCTGGTGGATCTCGGGTGCTCAAGACCAGCATGCACGCCAGCGTGCTGGCACGAGCAGGGCACGGTCGCCTGGACGGGATACTGCTCCTTCTAACATAGTTAGAAGTCCGAGCACGTCCCGCTCCTCGCGCCGTCCGCCACTGCCACCCACCACTCCAGCAGAAGCTTTGGCACGAGCTCAACTGCTCCTAGATTACCCTCCGACGTCGGACAAGATCGACGAATGGAGAGCCACCATTCAGAGTCTCATCGGCTACGCCAACGGCGACACTCCACGGCAGCCAAGCGCGTCGCCGCCGCGGCAGGGTTGCCGGGCGCGAGCCGGTGGCGACGAAACGGGTGGAGGTGCAACTACCATGCAGTCACCACCCCGAAGGCCAAGATCGCCGACTCGCCGGATCCACCTCGACAGCGACTCCACCGCATCGTCGGATCCAAGAGCTCGTCGCGATCAGCGCCAAGTTCTTCATGATCGACAACAAGAAGACGCTCGAAATCGCATCGAGCGCCGAAGGGAAGCGTGACGTCAATCCGACAAGCGCGCTGGGCCCTCTGTTGACATGCATGCGCCAGGGGAACCAGGCGATCTGCCGTACGCGGTATGTTGCCCTGCGTTCACTCGTGAGCTGCGGCAAGTCCAGTGGCCCAGCACAAAGAACTTCAAGCCAGACGTACCGGAGAAGTACGACGGCAAGACGCATCCGTCGGAGTTCCTCAGCATCTACACCATTGCGGTGCAGGCTGCCGGGGGACGGGATGACAAGATCCTTGCCAACTACTTCCCGCTGGTACTCAAGCCCAACGTCAGGTCCTGGCTCATGCACTTGCCGGACGACTCCATATCCTCTTGGGCTGATCTGTGCCATCAGTTTGTCGGCGCCTTCACAGGCGGACACAAGCCTCATGGCCAGGAGAGTGATCTTCATCTGCTCGCCCAAAAGGAAGGAGAGCCCCTGCGCAAGTACATTCAGAGATTCAGCAGTGTGCAGCACAACATCCCAGACGTCCACCCTGCCGCGGTGATCAGCGCGTTCCATCAGAATGTGCGAAACCGCAGGATGCGGGAGGAAATAGCGATGTGCAAGATCAGGGATGTCAGTGAGTTATATGCACTGGCCGACAAGTGTGCACGTGCTGAGGAAGGGAGGAGACTCCCCGGAGAGAATGTAGGAGCGGGAGGATCTGACAGTGAAGATGCTGCCCCGGCAAGGAAAAACCGGCGGCGGAACAATAGAAGGAGGAAAGGCAAAGAGGTGCTAGTTGTTGAGCAGTCCGGCAACGGTGGTGGCGCCAAGGAAGCCAAAGCTGGTGACTCCGGCAAGGAGGTTGCCGCGGAGGTGTCGGTCGCCGACAAGCAGGACGGCGCCAACAAGCAGTATTGCAAGATCCAACGCACCAAGGGCCATGATCTCCAGAACTGTAAGAAAGTCGAGCAGCTTGTTGAGCAACAGAAAGCTGAATACGAGCGGCGTGACAAGGAGAAGGCCCAGGAAGGTGCTGGGGGATCCGGCAAGAAACGTCCCAGCCGAGGAGGACGCCGTGGCAAGGCCAAGCAGTGGCAAGGAGACAGACCTCCTCGCGGTCGCGACAAGGATGAAGATGACGACGACGATGAAGATGTGGATGATGAGGAGAATGATGAGCAGGAGTTCCAGAAAGCCACAGAGGTCCTGTGCGTTGACGGTGGTGCTTCTCTGCACACCTCGCACCGCCAGCTCAAGCAGTGGGTGCGGGAAGTTAATGCAGCAGAACCGCCCGTCGAGTCACGCAAGCCTCTGAAATGGTCCAGCACGCCTATCATCTTTGATATTGAGGACCACCCTGATCGCATAACTGCGGTCGGGTGCTTGCCGATGTTGGTTTCACCAACAATCCGCAACCTCGAGGTCACTAAGATGCTAGTTGACGGCGGGGCCGGCTTGAACTTGATCTCCTCCGCGGTGCTCCAGAAACTCCAGATCCCTGACAGCGAGCTCGAAGAGACCGGTACATTTCAAGGAATCAACCCGGGAAGGAGCAAGCCGAAGGGAAAGATCACGTTGCCGGTAACATTTGGCAGCGAGCTGAACTTCAGGATTGAGAGGGTCACATTTGATGTTGCTGACTTTCCATTACCTTACAATGGAATCCTTGACCGTCCGGCACTCGCCAAGTTCATGGCAGCCTCTCACTATGCGTACAACGTACTGAAAATGCCAGGCCTGATAAGTGTCATCTCTGTCCCTGGCGACAAGAAGGATGCTCTTATCTGTGCCGACAAGATCTACCGGGAAGCAGCAGCCGCAGCAGAACGCAAGACACTTGCCGCTGAAGCTCCCGGGGGGGAAGAAGAAGACCAAGTCCGGCAAGAGTTCTGATGCCCACTCCGGCAAACGCACCTCTTCGGAGTGCTGCGCTACTGTCGAGGACGCACCATCGAGCTCCACCGGCAAGTGTAAGAAGGCAATGGTAGCTCCACCTGAGACTAAGAAGGTGTCCGCCAAGGAGGACGGCGCTGGTGGTACCTTCACCATCAGCGCCACTCTTGACCCCAAATAGGAAAGCGCGCTCGTTGCTTTCCTGCGAGCGAATGTCGACGTGTTTGCATGGCAACCGTCTGATATCCCCGGTGTTCCCAGGAAAGTAATTGAGCACCACCTTGCCGTCTGTCCTCATGCGTGGCCCGTCAAGCAGAAAGTCAGGAAACAAGCAGTGGAGCGCCAAGAATTCATCGCAGAAGAAATCAAGAAGTTGGAAGCAGCAGGCCTTGTCAGAGGAGTGCTCCATCCCACGTGGTTGGCCAATCCTGTTGTCGTGCGCAAGGCTAACGGGAAATGGAGGCTTTGTATTGACTTCACTGATGTTAATAAAGCTTGTCCCAAAGACCCATTTCCCTTGCCACGCATCGACCAGATTGTTGACTCCACAACCGGATGTGATTTGCTTTCATTTCTTGATGCATACTCAGGATACCATCAGATCTTCATGCAGAAGAAGATGAAGAGAAAACCGCATTTATCACCCCGTGTGGCACGTACTGCTTCATACGGATGCCTTTCGGTTTGAAGAATGCTGGTTCAACATTCGTAAGGGTAGTCCACCACGCTTTTGAGCCGCAGATGCACAAAAATGTGGAAGCCTACATGGATGACATAGTGGTCAAAAGCAAGAACAGGGCGACCCTGATTCAAGATTTAGACGAGACATTTGCAAATCTGCGCAGGATCAACCTCAAGCTTAACCCCGAGAAGTGCATGTTTGAAGTCCCATCCGGCAAGCTTCTCGGGTTCTTCGTGTCTCAGCGGGGAATTGAAGCCAACCCCGACAAGGTCAAGGCCATTGAGCAGATCGAAGCACCAAAGCGCGTCAAGGATGTACGAAGGCTTGCCGGTTGCGTGGCTGCTCTCAGCAGGTTTACCTCTAGATCTGCTGAGCATGCCCTGCCATTTTTCAAAATTTTGAAAAAGGCAGGTCCAATGAAATGGACTCCAGAGGCGGAGGCTGCGCTGCAGGACTTGAAGAGATACCTGTCCTCCACTCCAACACTTGTCGCACCTAAGCCGCAAGAGAAGTTGCTGCTGTATATAGCCGCAACCAATCAAGTGGTTAGTGTTGCGTTAGTGGCGGAGAGGGAGGCAGATGATGAGCCAGCAACCACGACAGATGCATCCAGCGACAAGCAGGGGGCTTCGCCGACAAGCTCTAGTCCCGACAAAGATGGATCTGCGCAGGAGCATGATAAGATGCAGAAGAGAATGGTGCAGCGCCCAGTTTACTTTGTCAGTTCCCTTCTACAGGGGGCTAGATCAAGGTACTCTGGTGTGCAGAAGTTGCTTTTCGGCCTCCTCATGGCCTCGAGAAAGCTGCGCCATTACTTCCAAGCACATGAGATCACAGTCGTCACTCGCTTTCCGCTGAAGAGGATACTGCAAAATCCAGAAGCGATAGGCAGGATTGTCGAGTGGGCGCTGGAACTGTCAAGCTTTGGCATCAAGTTTGAGAGCACTTCAACTATCCAAAGCAGAGCATTGGCAGAGTTCATAGCAGAATGGACGCCAACCCCAGATGAAGAAATTCCAGAGACGAGCATCCCCGTCAAAGAGGCAAGCAAAGAGTGGCTGATGTACTTTGATGGTGCCTTCTCGCTGCAAGGCGCCGGCGCGGGCGTGCTGCTTGTCGTGCCCACCGGAGAGCACCTCAAGTACGTAGTCCAGATGCACTTTCCCAAGGAGCAAGCAACCAACAATACTGCAGAGTATGAAGGATTGCTTGCCGGACTCAGAATCGCAGCAGACCTTGGGATCAAGAAGCTCATTGTCAGGGGTGTCTCACAGCTTGTCGTCCGCCAAGTGAACAAGAACTACCAGAGTCCATTGATGGAAGCATATGTTGATGAAGTGAGGAAGCTAGAAGAGCACTTTGACGGCCTACAGATGGAGCATATCCCAAGAGCTCAGAATGACATTGCTGATGGCCTGTCAAAGTGCGCCGCACTAAAGTTACCTGTGGAACCAGGGATCTTTGTGCTCAAGTTGACTCAACCATCCATAACACCATCAACTGGACAAAGCAAGAAGAGGAAGTTGGTTTCTGGTGACTACTTTCCGGTAGAGCTCCCCGAAGCCGCCGCCAAGAAAGTCCCCAAGATCAACACCAAGGATGCTGAGGGGCAGTCTGCTCCGGCAAGCCTTATGGTTTGTTCCGTTGAAGCAGACGCTCCCGACAAGTTTTGCTCCGGCAAGCTTGCCGAGGAACATCAAGCTCCGGCAAGGCCGCAAGTCCTTGCCGTGGAAGCGGATGTTCCCATAGCAGCAGATGTGCCTTTAGTCCTTGTTGTCGAGCCACAAGCTCCAGCATGGGCACAGCAGATTGTCCATTTCCTTCAGACAGGAGAACTTCTCGAAGAGCAAGAAGAAGCGGAAAAAGTAGCCTGGCAGTCAAGTATGTACCAGTTTGTCAATAGCATACTGTACAGAAGAAGACTCAACGGTGTGAAATTGAAGTGTATTTGCCGGGAAGATGGACAAAAGCTGTTGGCAGAGATACATGGAGGCATATGTGGCCACCACATTGGCGCAAGAGCACTTGCCGGCAAAGCTTTCCGGCAAGGTTTCTTTTGGCCGACAACCCTCCAGGATGCAACTGCACAAGTAACCAAGTGTGAAGCGTGCCAGTTCCACTCCAAACAGATACACCAGCCAGCTCAAGCTCTCCAGACGATCCCTTTATCCTGGCCATTTTCGGTCTGGGGGCTCGATATCCTCGGCCCCTTCCCCCGAGCTGTCGGGGGTTTTGAGTACTTGTACGTTGCAATCGACAAGTTCACAAAGTGGCCGGAAGTGCAGCCAGTGAGGAAGGTGACAACACAGTCAGCAGTCAAGTTCTTCAGGTCAATTGTTTGCCGTTTCGGGATCCCTAACAGGATCATCACCGACAACAGCACGCAATTCACGAGCCGCACCTTCATGCAGTACGTCCAAGACCTTGGCGCCAAGGTCTGCTTTGCTTCTGTTGCTCATCCAAGAAGCAACGGTCAAGCAGAGAGGGCAAATGCTGAAGTGCTGCGTGGGCTCAAGACCAGAACTTTCGACAGGCTGCGCAAGTGCGGAAGAAACTGGATCGAGAAGCTGCCGGTGGTTCTTTGGTTGATCAGAACGACGCCAAATCGAGCCACTGGCCAGACACCTTTCGCTCTAGTCTGTGGAGCAGAGGCAGTTCTCCCCACGGAACTCGTATACGGATCGCCTCGAGTGCTCGCTTGTGATGAGCTTGAGCAAGAACAGCTGCGACAAGACGACGCGCTGCTCCTTGAGGAAGATTGTCTTCAGGCTGCTGTACGAGCTGCTCGATACCAGCAAGCTTTGCGCCGCTACCATAGCCGCAAAGTTAAGGCCAGAAGCTTCGAGGAAGGCGACCTTGTTCCTCGGCGCGTTCAGTCTGCCAAGAATTCCAACAAGTTGACGCCGAAGTGGGAAGGCCCTTATCGGGTGAAACGAGTCACAAGGCCCGGCGCTGTCCGCCTTGAGACCGAAGATGGCATTCCGGTGAGCAACTCCTGGAACATAGAACATCTTCGTAAGTTTTTCCCGTAGGGCGCGGTTACCGGAACCCGTTCTGGCAACCACCTTTTGTACAAGTCTTGCCGCTGTTGCATGTAATCCTTTGTACAAAGCTGGGCGCAGATCCCGTGCATAAATAGAACCCCATGTGCTCCGCACAACATGTCCGTTTCATGCATTACTTTCTTTCTTGCATGCGTTATCTGACACTTTGTGCAACACCTACATCCGGTAAGCAATAACGAGCCGAAGGGCTCCATATCATTATTTTCTCTTATTTCTTCTTTTTCAACAAAGGAAAAGAAGGTTCCCTCGCACACAAGTTTGCCGGGGGGGAAGGAGAAGATTGTGGTATGGACCAGGCGTCGTTCAAGCGAAGTTTTGCCTTGCCGGGAAGCAAACGACAGAAAAGCTAAGTTCCCAAAGTTTGAGCAATCAGTTTTTAAATTTTTGAGTTATCTTCCTTGAACAACCCTGCTTTGTATGGAAAACCTGTGCGCGGAGGAACCAGCTCGTGGCTAGTTGCGCCCTTACTTTGTTTCGAGTCCGCTCAACAACTTAAGTGTGCTGCATCTAGTCGTGACAAGGTTTCTTGTCGGAAGCAGCGCCGCCAGCAGGCTGCTGAAGTTCCGCACTCAGCGCTCGCGGCTCGGGCGCCTGCGCCGACAAGTTCCCTAGAAGCGTAGGGTAAAAACATACAAAGAAAGGAATCTAGTAGAGGAAATAACATAGCAATTGATAACAGAAATAAAGTTATATTACAAGATAACTTGTCGCAGCTCTAACAGACTGTTTGCATAACATGATTAGCAGCGACAAGGGAAAAGAAGAAATGGGCAGCCTAGTCTACGCGTCCGCCCTCGACCCTCTTGATTTTGCTCACCTTGTCCACAATGGGTGCGACAAGGGCCTTGAGTGCGTCCCGATCGGCGTCTGGCGGCAAGGACCTGAGGACGTTGGTGAAGCTGAGGCCTGGATTGCGGAAGGCCACCTTCATCAGCACCTTCTGGAGAACCCCGGCGCAGATTTTGCGTGACTCGTCGGCCAGCTGCTTTGGGATCCTTTCCCGGAGCCGCTGGAGTGCCGTCGCCACGCCCTTGAAGAACAGGCTGAGCTTGGCGCTGGGTCGGAGATTCTCGTCGGAGGGATACCCAAAGTCTTCCATCCCCAGCTGCGCCAGCTCCTCGTTGATGACTACGGTAATATTCACCAGACCCTCGGTCCAGTGCTCCACAGTGTCTCTGAACGAGTTCTGGGTAACTGCGATGCTCTCCAGCAGCGCCTTGTCAGCTTTGATCTTCTCCGACAAGGTTCTCTCCCGCTCCTTGGCGGCCTCCAGCGTCTGCGTCAGCGTGGCCAGCTTCAGCTCTAGGTCTGCATTGGAATCCTTGGCGGCGCTGAGCTCCTTGCCCCTCTCAGCGAGAAGACCTTGCAGCTCACCGTGGGCGGCAGCATCCTTCTCACGCTCACGCTTGAGCGCGGCAAGCTCCTCGCCGCTCTTCTCGATATTGGCCTCCAGCTGCGCCACCTTCTCCTCCAGCTCTTTCTTGGCGGCCTCTGCGATCGCGGCAGCGTCCTTTGCTTCCTTGAGAGCCCCGCCAAGTGCTTGCTCACGCTCGGCGAGCTCCTCCTCATAGCTGTCGAGGTTGGCCTTCCGCTGCACCAATTCTCCTTCTCGCGTTGACTGCTTCTCGGCGGCCAGCCTTTGTTCTTCCTCAGCTTCGGCCTTCTTGAGAAGGAAGGCCGTGCGCTCCTCGTCGAGTCGCTCCCGCTCCTGTGCCAGGGACCGGAGAGCTTCTTGATTTTGGCCCCGGAGCTCCTCCGCGCGCTTCTCCATGTCAACTCCCGCCTTCGCGACAAGCGCTTCTCGGGAAGCCAACTTGGCTTGCCGGGCGCGGTAGAGTGACAACAGCTTCCGCAGCAGCTGCTCCTCCTCAGGCTCGCCACTGCTGCTGCTGGGCGCGTCAACCAACGACAGCCTGGCGGAGGCGAGCACCTCTCCATCAAAAGTTTCCCCCTCGACCGGCGCCCTGGAGCTCGACCCCCAGGGTAGCTTGATGAAGATATCGTCGTCGGCCTTCAAGTAGGCGCCGGGCTGGGGCTCCTTGGAGCCCGGCTCCGCAGAAGCGGCAGAGGGATCAGCGGTCGGTGCAGCGCCTGGCGCTCCTGCAGCCTCAGGGTTGTCAGTGCGATCGCCCGACCCCTCGCCGGCTTCTGCGGCGGCAGCCTTGGCGGCCTCCTCGCCGGCGCCTCATCAGCACCGGTCCCTTCCTCGCCGGCGCCCTCTGTCTCCATTGGCTCAGCAGCAGATGGGTCTGAAGAACGAAGAATGGAGAAAAATCAATCAAAAATCCAAGAGAAAAAAAATCAGAAGAAGAAGAACCCAAGGGAAAGTTTTTGGACAAGTGAATTACCTGTGCCAAGATCTGCAGTTGCGGTCTCGGCCGCCGCAGGATCGACGGTGCTGCCCCTTGCCGGAGAGTTCTCCCTTGCCGGGGAGCGCTCCCTTACCGGGAACCCCTCCCTTGGCGGCGTAGTCGAAGCAGATGGCACTTCGGGACCAGCTTTCGGCCGCTCCTGATGTGGCTGCTCTACTCCTACACAAATCAACAAGCAAGATATCAACAAAGGAAAAAGCACTCATGCACGCCCGACAGCAGAAAACTAACTATGAACTTACGCTGGGGGCTGCGCTGGGGGCTGCTTTGAGGAGTAATTGTCGGGTCCGTCAAGGTGGTCTCGGACCCACCCCCTATTGACACGGTGGGGTCATCTTCGATGACGATCACCACGGCCTTGGCCCTCTTCGCCGCTCTCTGGGCCATCGTCCTAAAAAGAAAGGAATCCAGATTGAAGCAAGTCAGATACAAGATAAAAACAGCAAAATTGAAGAACTACAAGAGCACCAAAGAAGCTTACTCTTCTTCCTCCTCGTCGGAGCTGAGCGCGGAAAGATCGAAGTCCGGCTCCCCTCTGGTGCGGCGAGGCGGAGGAGTAGGATCCCTTGCCCGCTTGGCGGGGGCGGTGGCGGTGGCCCGGGAAGATCCCGCTCTAGTTGCCGCTGCTGCGTGAGGCGCTCCCACGGCAACATTGCTTGCCGCGGTAGAGCGTGTCGCACGGCTTGGCGGCTGCCGCCCCGGCTGCCGCCCCGCTACGTCCGCGGCCCTGCGAAGACGCCTCCTTGGCGGGGCCGGGGGCTCCACCTGCGGCAAGCCTTCTGAAGGCTCGGGCTCTTCCTCGCCGGCCTCGCTCGGCTCGGCTTCAGAACCGGCAGGCTCTTCCTCGCCAATGAACTCCGCACGCTCGGCAAGGTTTGCCACTTCTGCCGCCTCCGCCTCCTCCACAGTGAACCCGAACACGCCCGCGGCAGCTACGGCCGCAACCTCTTCCGCCCTAGTGGCGATGCGCTGCAGCTCCTCATCGGTGGTGTCACGGGTGAGGCTCTTCTGCTCGTCAGCGTGGACCGGCACTTCTTCCAAGTTATCGAACAACGCTTGCACGACGTCATCCGCAGGCTCTTGCCAAGTTGGAATGATTCCGTGTGAATCGCACAACGGCATCATGGCGCGGATCCGGTCAAGCAAAGAATTGTTGCACAATGGAACTACGCCCCTCGGCAGCGTGAATGGGTGCTGGGGGTCGCGTTTGAACAATTCCAGGAGCATTGCATCCAGCTCCAAGACGGTGAAGTTGTAGTTGAGGCCCGGCCGCAGCCTCATGATGTCCGCCGAGTTCTTGAATTCCCAGGTGGGCCTCCCCCTCTCCTGTAGGGGGGCGATGCGGCGGCGGAGGAAATCTGCGCCTACAGCGCCTACAGTGAGCCCGGCAAGCCTGAGACGAAGAATCCTAGTGATGGCGATCTTCAGCCTCTCGTCTTCCGGGGCCACGTTGCTCCAGTCATTGCCGCACACTATTGGAGCTTGGCGCACGGCGGTGAAGGGCTGCGGATTCTCCTCGACGATCCAGCACCACTCCGCTCTCCACTCATCCCACTTGCTGCGGAGCTCCCCCTCCAAGTATGCCTCCTTCTTGCCGACTCTCGAGATCCAGGCGATCCCTCCGGCAAGCGGCTCTCCTCTCTCTACCCGAGGTATGAAGAAGTGGCGGAAAAGGGCAACATTAGGGTGGACTCCGACAAAGTTTTCGCACAAATGTGCGAAAACTGCCATGGTCAGAACGGCGTTGGGGGTGAAATCAAGGAGGCGGAAGCCGTAGGTGTTCATAATATCACAGAGGAACTCCGAGAAGGGCGGGCAGAGCCCGCAATAGAAGAACAGCGCGAAGAATGGGTACCCGTTTGGAGCCAGCTCTAAAGCAGCGGCCGGGAGTACCCTCGTGCGCGGATGCGCCCGCGTCTCCGTCGCCCAAAAGAGGTAGAAGTACTCCCTCGGCTCCTGCACGCCGAGCTGGGGGGAGAAGATCGCCCGCTCCTTCCGCAGCGCCGCGAGCCGCTGCGCCTCGGCCGACTTCACGCCCTTTCCCTTGTCGGCTTTCGGAGCCATAGCGGAGGTGGTGGGGGAGGTCGACGGCGTGGTGATGCTGGTGGCAATGGGGGCGGAGCGCTGCTCTCTCGGCTTCAAGAAGAAAGGGGGGAGCGGCGGAGGTTCGTGGAGATGGAGTAGTAGCAACCAGCGAGGGGGAACGAACTGCCCCTGTTTCCTCTGCTTATAAAGAGGGACGGGGCGGACGTTTCGCCCTTCCGAATAAAGAACCACCCACGATCTCTCCCACGACGCCGCATTCAACGCGTGCCGTTAGGGGAGAGCACGGTGGATACGGAGCAGGATTCGGCGTGGCCCAGTCCGCGTGTGCCCGTGCCCTGTCTTGGGCCTGGCCCAACAGCGCTCGGCACCGTGTCTGGCCCAGGCCCGGGGGCTCCTGTCGGTGTACTAGAATAGGGGTACCCTAGTACCCCGAACTTGTGCACGGGCAGTTGCAGCACCCCGCGGCAAGGTTTGCCGGGAGAACGCCAAGATCCTCCGTGATTCCCTTGGAGCCATTCAAGAACAAAGTATTTAAGCTCAGGAGACAAGGCCCCGGCAAGAGGAGCTTGCCGGGAAGGCCAACCAAGACACGCCAAGGAACTTGCCGCGACGCGCCACGCGCTCCGGCAAGACAACAAGGCCCCGGCAAGAGGAGCTTGCCGGGAAGACCAGCCAAGGTACCTCGAGGCCCGGTGAGCGACAAGCTTCCGGACCCGACAAGATAACAACAGCGGCAAGGCGCTTGCCGCGGCAGGCAGCCACTCTGTGCCCATGCTCCAGCGCATCCACCAACGTGTCGCTCTGGGAGGCTGTGCAGCCAGCGGTGCGCAGTGGCATGCGAAGCTGACAAGATCGCCATCGTGGCGAACGGTGGCGCCCCTAACGGTCCTTTTCTGCACTGTTTGGGCGATCCAGACGGGCATTTAATGCCCTTGTCCCCTGCCGTCAGGGTTAGGTAGAGTGCACTGTACAAGTAACTGTACCAACCACCTCACTTTTTACATTTGTACCCTTCTCTGCGTTGCCACCTGTCGGTGACCCCTTGAGCATATAAAAGGAGGCCCATGCGCAACGTAGAGGGGGTTCAGTTCGGTTCAACTCATTCGTAACCCAGAAAACACTACTCTCTCTAGAGCAAGAACACAAGATAATACAACCAGACAAGCAGCAGTAGGAGTGTTATCTCTCCGGAGAGCTCCGAAGCTGGGTAAACTGCTCGTGTGCTTCGCCTCGATCTGCTCTTCGTGCGATCTCTGCCCCCCGCCGAACCGAAAGGGGCCCGGTCCGCCGGCCCCATAGGTGTTCGTGGATCAGTTTCCCCCGACAGATTCATCACAATGTAACTAGGTTATTGACTCTAGTGCAAGTGTGAGACTGTTGGAAATATGCCCTAGAGGCAATAATAAAATGGTTATTATTATATTTCCTTGTTCATGATAATTGTCTACTGTTCATGCTATAATTGTGTTACCCAGAAATCATAATACATGTATGAATACATAGACCACAACATGTCCCTAGTGAGCCTCTAGTTGACTAGCTCGTTGATCAATAGATGGTTACGATTTCCTAACCATGGACATAGGATGTCATTGATAATGGGATCACATCATTGGACAAGACCCAATCCTAAGCATAGCACAAGATCGTGTAGTTCGTCTGCTAAAGTTTTTCTAATGTCGAGTATCCTTTCCTTAGACCATGAGATTGTGCAACTCCCAGATACCGTAAGGGTATTTTGGGTGTGCCAAACGTCACAACATAATTGGGTGGCTATAAAGTTACACTACGGGTATCCCCGAAAGTATGTGTTGGGTTGGCATGAATCGAGACTGGGATTTGTCACTCCGTATGACGGAGAGGTATCTCTGGGCCCACTCGGTAGGACATCATCATAATGAGCTCAATGTGATCAAGGAGTTGTTCATGGGATGATGTGTTACGGGAATGAGTAAATAGACTTGACATAACGAGATTGAACAAGGTATCGGTATACCGACGATCGAATCTCGGGCAAGTATCATACCGATAGACAAAGGGAATTGTATACGGGTTTGATTGAATCCTCGACATTGTGGTTCATCCGATGAGATTATCGTGGAGCATGTGGGAGCCAACATGGGTATCCAGATCCCGCTATTGGTTATTGACCGGAGAGTTGTCTCAGTCATGTCTACGTGTCTCCCGAACCCGTAGGGTCTACACACTTAAGATTCAGTGACGCTAGAGTTGTAGAGATATTAGTATGTGGTTAACCGAAAGTTGTTCGGAGTCCCGAATGAGATCCTGGACGTCACGAGGAGTTCCGTAATGGTCCGGAGGTAAAGATTTATATATAGGAAGTCCAGTTTCGGCCACCGGGAGAGTTTCGGGGGTCACCGGTATTGTACCGGGACCACCGGAAGGGTCTCGGGGGTCCACCGGGTGGGGCCACCTATCCTGGAGGGGCCCATGGGCTGAAGTGGCGTGGGAACTAGCCCCTGGTGGGCTGGTGCACCCCACCCAAGGGCCCAAGGCGCCTAGGGTTGGAAACCCTAGGGGGTCGTTGCCCCCCGAGGGGGCATCCGCCCCCTGGTTGGAAACCCTAAGGGGGCTGTTACCCCCCGAGGGGCCGCCACCCCCCCTCGGACCCCCCTCGGATGTGATCTCCAAGGGGGCATGCGCCCCCTAGCCCCTATATATAGTGGAGGGGAGGGAGGGCAGCCGCACCCTAAGCCCTGGCGCCTCCCTCTCCCTCCCATGACACATCTTCCTCCTCTAGTAGCGCTTGGCGAAGCCCTGCTGGAATCCCGCTGCTTCCACCACCACGCCGTCGTGCTGCTGGATCTCCATCAAGTTCTCCTCCCCCCTTGCTAGATCAAGAAGGAGGAGACGTCTCCGCTCCGTACGTGTGTTGAACACGGAGGTGCCGTCCGTTCGGCGCTAGGATCATCGGTGATTTGGATCACGACGAGTATGACTCCATCAACCCCGTTCTCTTGAACGCTTCCGCTCGCGATCTACAAGGGTATGTAGATGCACTCCTCTCTCCCTCGTTGCTAGATGACTCCATAGATTGATCTTGATGATGCATAGAAAATTTTAAATTTCTGCTACGATCCCCAACATAAAGAACAGGAAAGAATTGGGGAAGCACTCTGGTTGAAAAGAGAAGCAAGGAATAGAACATGAACTTGGCAATGATGAGGGCAACATCACAATGCCTCCAGAACAAATGAATGATAGGTAGATAGTTGGAACGAATAGAATGGAGGATGAAACCAACATCTTCTACTACAAGGAACAACCTTAAGAAGAAGGCTTGAATGGATTTGCTGAAAAACCTCAAGAAACAAAGAGATATGATTGTTACGGTCTTATGAAAAAAACCTCTCAAAATTATGAGGTGAAATTCTACCACTAACAAAAATAATTGATTGCTTGAGAGCAATAAGGAGATGAAAAACTTCTTTCACCAAGAGGGTAAATGGACAACTTGGATTATAGATAAGCACCACAATATCAATATTCCTTAGGGAAGGCTTTGGGTGAAATCTAACCTAAGATAACTCCAATGAGGAAATACAATGGGTTGAAAGATCTCACTCTTGATACTTCTCTTCGACACTCCTTATCTATAAGAATGATATAATACAACCTCAAAAGATAAGGGAGAATGAATCTGCACTTCGGGATGCAAGATGAAGAAAGCTTGAACTCCCAAAAACGAAACATGCATCAAACATCATGTCTCTTTTTAGGACTATAGCTTGGCTGATCTTGACTTTGAGAGAGAATCTTGAAGAACACATTGGAAATGAAAGAAAACCTTGAGGAATCACCATGTAGAGCCTCCATGAATAACTCCGATACTTGAAGGATTATTGAAATGTATTGAAGGTTGAAATTAATAAGATTGAATCCTTACAATGATTTCCTTCAAACACCATGATAACAAAGAAATGAAGCTTGATACGTATCCAACGTATCTATAATTTTTGATTGCTCCATGCTATATTATCTACTGTTTTAGACATTATTGGGCTTTATTATCCACTTTTATATTATTTTTGGGATTAACCTATTAACCGGAGGCCCGGCCCAGAATTGATGTTTTTGCCTGTTTTAGGGTTTCGAAGAAAAGCAATATCAAACGGAGTCCAAACGGAATGAAACCTTCGGAAACGTGATTTTCTCATCAGATAAGATCCAGGAGACTTGGACCCTCCATCAAGAAAGCCACGAGGTGGTCACGAGGGTGGAGGGCGCCCCCCCTAGGGCGCGCCCCCTGCCTCATGGGCCCCTCGAAGCTCCACCGACGTACTTCTTCCTCATATATATATATATATCCACGTACCCCCAAACGATCAGGGACGAAGCCAAAAACCTAATTGCACTGCCGCAACTTTCTGTATCCACGAGATCCCATCTTGGGGCCTGTTCTGGAGCTTCGCCGGAGGGGGCATCGATCACGGAGGGCTTCTACATCATCATCCAAGCCCCTCCGATGAAGTGTGAGTAGTTTACTTCAGACCTACGGGTCCATAGCTAGTAGCTAGATGGCTTCTTCTCTCTTTTTGGATCTCAATACAATGTTCTCCCCCTCTCTCGTGGAGATCTATTCGATGTAATATTCTTTTTGCGGTGTGTTTGTTGAGACCGATGCATTGTGGGTTTATGATCAAGTCTATCTATGAATAATATTTGAATCTTCTCTGAATTCTTTTATGTATGATTGGTTATCTTTGCAAGTCTCTTCGAATTATCAGTTTGGTTTGGCCTACTAGATTAGTTTTTCTTGCCATGGGAGAAGTGCTTAGCTTTGGGTTCAATCTTGCGGTGTCCTTTCCCAGTGACAGAAGGGGAAGCAAGGCACGTATTGTATTGTTGCCATCGAGGATAACGAGATGGGGTTTTTATCATATTGCATGAAACTATCCCTCTACATCATGTCATCTTGCTTAAGGCATTACTTTGTTTTTAACTTAATACTCTAGATGCATGCTGGATAGCGGTCGATGAGTGGAGTAATAGTAGTAGATGTAGAATCATTTCGGTCTACTTGTCTCGGACGTGATGCCTATATACATGATCATACCTAGATATTCTCATAACTATGCTCAATTCTGTCAATTGCTCAATAGTAATTTGTTCACCCACCGTAGAATACTTATGCTCTTGAGAGAAGCCACTAGTGAAACCTATGGCCCCCGGGTATCTTTCTCATCATATCAATCTCCATCACTTTATTATTTCTTTGCTTTTACTTTTTACTTTGCATCTCTATACCAAAAATACCAAAAATATCATTTATCATCTCTATCAGATCTCACTTTCGTAAGTGACCGTGAAGGGATTGACAACCCCTAAGCATGTTGGTTGCGTTGAGCTATTGTTTTTGTGTAGGTACGAGGGACTCGAGCGTAGCCTCCTACTGGATTGATACCTTGGTTCTCAAAAACTGAGGGAAATACTTACGCTACTTTGCTGCATAATCCCTTCCTCTTCGGGGAAATCCAACGCAGTGCTCAAGAGGTAGCAAGAAGGATTTCTGGCGCCGTTGCTGGGGAGTCTGTGCAAAAGTCAACATACCAAGTACCCATCACAATCCCTATCTCCCGCATTACATTATTTGCCATTTGTCTCTCGTTTTCCTCTCCCCACTTCACCGTTGTCGTTTTATTCGCCCTCTCTCTCTCTATCCTCCCTCTCTCTCTATTTGCCTCTTTTGCCCGTTTGTTTGCTCGTGTGTTAGTTTGTTTGCTTGTCGTCATGGCTAGTCTCATATCTTCTCCGCTGTCTCCCGAGAATGAAGTTCTAAATTTTAAACAAAGGGAGAGAGAAAATCTAAAAGATGCTTGGTATAGAATTTGCAATGCTCAAAATAGATCTACCAGGAAGCAATCTACTTCAGTTCTTCTCCGCAATTTTTATGTAGGTGCTAATCCTTGGTATAGATATATCATTGATACCATTACCGGAGGGAATTTCTTGGGTAGCCATACTTTTGATTCTTATAATGCTATGTTAGATTTATTTGGCTCACCACCTCTTTTGGTTAATGGAACTATGTTAACTTTGGAGCATGTCATGCAAAGACTTGAAATTATTGAAAATAAAGTTGCTACTCTTGAATTAATTGAAAATCTAGATAAAGAGATCCACAATCAAATTACCCAATATGGATCTAAGGTAGGAATGACTTTGAAAAATATTAAGGAAAAGGAACCCATAGTTAATGAGAAAATAAACTTAGATTCTACTAGAATCGATAAACTTGAGGGTATCATTACGAACTTGGGAACCGCTTTTTCTTCCGTAAAGAATACTCCAGGTCCTCCTACTAAAATTGCCAAGCTTATGTATGTTCCTAAAAATAAGGGTGAATCATCTAGTAAGGGAACTGTGGATCTTAAATCTATAAGTATTCATCCCAATCTTTTTGCTATCATTAAGGAACCAATTGCTACAAATGAATTTTTCAATCTTGTGCCTAAGAGTTTGATAACCACTAGAAAGAAAGAAATTCCTAAGGGAGGTAGATGCCTCATTGAAGAATTGCCTACCAAAGATGGCAATACCTAGATCTATTCTTGCTTGTTATGCCTAGCTAGGGGCGTTAAACGATAGCGCTTGTTGGGAGGCAACCCAATTTTATTTTTATTCCTTGCTTTTTGCTCCTTTTAGTAATAAATAAATTATTTAGCCTCTGTTTTGGTTGTGTTTTTTGTGTTTAATTAGTGTTTGTGCCAAGTAGAACCGTTGGGAAGACTTGGGGAAAGTCTTGTTGAACTTGCTGTAAAAAACAGAAACTTTAGCGCTCACGAGAACTGCTTTCATTTTTATTTGAAAAGTCCTATTTAGTTAATTATTTTTGAATATGATTAATAGATAAATTCATCACGTCCAGAAATTTATTTTAGAATTTTTGGGGTTCCAGATCTTGCGCTAGCTACAGATTACTACAGACTGTTCTGTTTTTTGACAGATTCTGTTTCTCGTGTGTTGTTTGCTTATTTTGATGAATCTATGGCTAGTAAAATAGTTTATAATCCATAGAGAAGTTGGAATACAGTAGGTATAACACCAATATAAATAAAGAATGAGTTCATTACAGTACCTTGATGTGGTCTGTTATTTTCTTTCGCTAACGGAGCTCACGAGATTTTCTACTTTAAGTTTTGTGTTGTGAAGTTTTTAAGTTTTGGGTAAAGATTTGATGGATTATGGAACAAGAAGTGGCAAGAGCCTAAGCTTGGGGATGCCCATGGCACCCCCAAGATAATCTAAGGACACCTAAAAGCCAAAGCTTGGGGATGCCCCGGAAGGCATCCCCTCTTTCGTCTACTTCTATCGGTAACTTTACTTGGAGCTATATTTTTATTCACCACATGATATGTGTTTTGCTTGGAGCGTCTTTTATGATTTGAGTCTTTGCTTATTAGTTTACGACAATCATCCTTGCTGTACACACCTTTTGAGAGAGCCATACATGATTTGGAATTTGATAGAATACTCTATGTGCTTCACTTATATCTTTTGAGCTTTATAGTTTTGCTCTAGTACTTCACTTATATCTTTTAGAGCACGGTGGTGGATTTGTTTTATAGAAACTATTGATCTCTCATGATTCACTTAGATTATTTTGAGAGTCTTAATATCATGGTAATTTGCTAAAAATCCTGATATGCTTGGTATGCAAGATTAATAATAAAACTTTCGTATGAGTGTGTTGAATACTAAGAAAAGTTTGATGCTTGATGATTGTTTTGAGATATGGAGGTAATAATATCAAAGTCATGCTAGTTGAGTAGTTGTGAAATTGAGAAGTACTTGTGTTGAAGTTTGCAAGTCCCGTAGCATGCACGTATGGTAAACGTTATGAAGCAAATTTGAAGCATGAGGTGGTATTTGATTGTCTTCCTTATGAGTGGCGGTCGGGGACGAGCGATGGTCTTTTCCTACCAATCTATCCCCCTAGGGGCATGCGCGTAGTGCCGAGGTTTTTCATGACTTGTAGATTTTTGCAATAAGTATGTGAGTTCTTTATGACTAATGTTGAGTCCATGGATTATACACACTCTCACCCTTCCATCCTTGCTAGCCTCTTCGGTACCGTGCATTGCCCTTTCTCACATTGAGAGTTGGCGCAAACTTCGCCGGTGCATCCAAACCTCATGATATGATACGCTCTTTCACACATAAACCTCCTTATATCTTCCTCAAAACATCCACCATACCTACCTATTATGGCATTTCCATAGCCATTCCGAGATATATTGTCATGCAACTTTCCATCATTCCATTCATCATGACACATTCATCATTGTCATATTGCTTAGCATGATCATGTAGTTGACATAGTATTTGTGGCAAAGCCACCGTTCATAATTCTTTCATACATGTCACTCTTGGTTCATTGCATATCCTGGTACACCGCCGGAGGCATTCATATAGAGTCATCTTTGTTCTAGTATCGAGTTGTAATCATTGAGTTGTAAATAAATAGAAGTGTGATGATCATCATTATTAGAGCATTGTCCCAAGTGAGGAATAAATAAAAAAAGAGAAAGGCCATAAAAAATAGAAGTCCCAAAAAAGAAAGGCCATAAAAATAAGGGAAGGTCCAAAAAATGAGAGAAAAAGAGAGAAGGGACAATGTTACTATCCTTTTACCACACTTGTGCTTCAAAGTAGCACCATGATCTTCATAGTAGAGAGTCTCTCATATTATCACTTTCATATACTAGTGGGAATTTTTCATTATAGAACTTGGCTTGTATATTCCAACAATGGGCCTCCTCAAGTTCCCTAGGTCTTCGTGAGCAAGCAAGTTGGATGCACACCCACTAGTTTCTTTTGTTGAGCTTTCATACATTTATAGCTCTAGTGCATCCGTTGCATGGCAATCCCTACTCCTTGCATTAACATCAATCGGTGGGCATCTCCATAGCCCATTGATTAGCCTCGTTGATGTGAGACTTTCTCCTTTTTTGTCTTCTCCACATAACCCCCCTCATTATGTTCTATTCCACCCATAGTGCAATGTCCATGGCTCGCGCTCATATATTGCGTGAAAGTTTATAGGTTTGAGATTACTAAAGTATGAAACAATTGCTTGACTTGTCATCGGGGTTGTGCATGATGAGAGCATTCTTGTGTGACGAAAATGAAACATGGCTAAACTATATGATTTTGTAGGTATGAACTTTCTTTGGCCATGTTATTTTGAGAAGACATAATTGCTTAGTTAGTATTCTTGAAGTATTATCATTTTTATGTCAATATGAACTTTTGTATTGAATCTTTCGGATCTGAATATTCATACCACGATTAAGAAGAATTACATTAAAATTATGCCAAGTAGCACTCCGCATCAAAAAAATCTGTTTTTATCATTTACCTACTCGAGGACGAGCAGGAATTAAGCTTGGGGATGCTTGATACGTCTCCAACGTATCTATAATTTTTGATTGCTCCATGCTATATTATCTACTATTTTAGACATTATTGGGCTTTATTATCCACTTTTATATTATTTTTGGGATTAACCTATTAACCGGAGGTCCAACCCATAATTGCTGTTTTTTTGCCTGTTTTAGGGTTTCGAAGAAAAGGAATATCAAACGGAGTCCAAACGGAATGAAACCTTCGGAAACGTGATTTTCTCATCAGATAAGATCCAGGAGACTTGGACCCTCCGTCAAGAAAGCCACGAGGTGGTCACGAGGGTGGAGGGCGCCCCCCCTAGGGCGCGCCCCCTGCCTTGTGGGCCCCTCGAAGCTCCACCAACGTACTTATTCCTCCTATATATATCCACGTACCCCCAAATGATCGGGGACGGAACCAAAAACCTAATTCCACCGCCGCAACTTTCTGTATCCACGAGATCCCATCTTGGGGCTTGTTCCGGGGCTCCGCCGGAGGGGGCATCGATCACGGAGGGCTTCTACATCATCATCCAAGCCCCTCCGATGAAGTGTGAGTAGTTTACTTCAGACCTATGGGTCCATAGCTAGTAGCTAGATAGCTTCTTCTCTCTTTTTGGATCTCAATACAATGTTCTTCCCCTCTCTCATGGAGATCTATTCGATGTAATCTTGTTTTTGCGGTGTGTTTGTTGAGACCGATGAATTGTGGGTTTATGATCCAGTCTATCTATGAATAATATTTGAATCTTCTCTGAATTCTTTTATGTATGATTGGTTATCTTTGCAAGTCTCTTTGAATTATCAGTTTGGTTTGGCCTACTAGATTGGTTTTTCTTGCCATGGGAGAAGTGCTTAGCTTTGGGTTCAATCTTGCGGTGTCCTTTCCCAATGACAGAAGGGGCAGCAAGGCACGTATTGTATTGTTGCCATCGAGGATAACAAGATGGTTTTTTTATCATATTACATGAAACTATCCCTCTACATCATGTCATCTTGCTTAAGGCGTTACTCTGTTTTTAACTTAATACTCTAGATGCATGCTGTATAGCGGTCGATGAGTGGAGTAATAGTAGTAGATGCAGAATCGTTTTTGTCTACTTGTCTCGACGTGATGCTGAAGGAAATATGCCCTAGAGGCAATAATAAAGTTATTATTTATTTCCTTATAATCATGATAAATGTTTATTATTCATGCTAGAATTGTATTAACCGGAAACATAATACATGTGTGAATACATAGACAAACAAAGTGTCACTAGTATGCCTCTACTTGACTAGCTCGTTAATCAAAGATGGTTATGTTTCCTAACCATGAACAATGAGTTGTTATTTGATTAACGAGGTCACATCATTAGTTGAATGATCTGATTGACATGACCCATTCCATTAGCTTAGCACCCGATCGTTTAGTATGTTGCTATTGCTTTCTTCATGACTTATACATGTTCCTATGACTATGAGATTATGCAACTCCCGTTTGCCGGAGGAACACTTTGGGTGCTACCAAACGCCACAACGTAACTGGGTGATTATAAAGGAGCATTACAGGTGTCTCCAAAGGGAGATGTTGGGTTGGCGTATTTCGAGATTAGGATTTGTCACTCCGATTGTCGGAGAGGTATCTCTGGGCCCTCTCGGTAATGCACATCACATAAGCCTTGCAAGCATTACAACTAATATGTTAGTTGTGAGATGATGTATTACAGAACGAGTAAAGAGACTTGCCGATAACGAGATTGAACTAGGTATTTGAATACCGACGATCGAATCTCGGGAAAGTAACATACCGATGACAAAGGGAACAACGTATGTTGTTATGCGGTCTGACCGATAAAGATCTTCGTAGAATATGTAGGAGCCAATATGGGCATCCAGGTCCCGCTATTGGTTATTGACCAGAGACGTGTCTCGGTCATGTCTACATTGTTCTCGAACCCGTAGGGTCCGCACGCTTAAGGTTACGATGACAGTTATATTATGAGTTTATGCATTTTTGATGTACCGAAGGGTTTTCGGAGTCCAAGATGAGATCACGAACATGACGAGGAACTCCGGAATGGTCCGGAGATAAAGTTTGATATATATGATAATAGTGTTTGGTCACCGGAAGGGTTCCGGAAATCACCGGAAGAGGTTCCGGATGTTTCCCAAAATGTTTGGGCACGAGAACACTTTATTTGGGCCAAAGGGGAAAGCCCACAAGGTTTTTGGAAAGCGCAAAAGGAAGTTTTGCGGAGTCCAGGGGCCAGATGCCAAGGTCCCTGGCGTCTGGGTCCAGACGCCGGGATCCCTGGCGTCTGGCCCTGGAGTCCGAGAAGGACTCTTGCCTATCGGGTGAAACCGACTTTGTGGAGACTTTTACTCCAAGTTTCGACCCCAGGGCTCAAGATATAAATAGAGGGGCAGGGCTAGCACCAAAGACAGAAAAAGAAACACAATTTGATCCACGTGATCTATTCCTTAGCCGTGTGCGGTGCCCCCAGCCACCATAGTCTTTGATAATACTGTAGCGGAGTTTAGGCGAAGCCCTGCTGCTGTAGTACATCAAGATCATCACCACGCTGTCGTGCTGACGGAACTCTTCCCCGACACTTTGCTGGATCGGACTCCGGGGATCGTCATCGAGCTGAACATGTGCTCGAACTCGGAGGTGCCATAATTTCGGTGCTTGATTGGTTGGATCGTGAAGACGTACGACTACTTCCTCTACATTGTGTCATCGCTTCCGCAGTCGGTCTGCGTGGGTACGTAGACAACACTCTCCCCTCTCGTTGCTATGCATCACATGATCTTGCGTGTGCGTAGGAATTTTTTTGAAATTACTACGAAACCCAACAGATGCCTATATACATGATCATACCTAGATATTCTCATAACTATGCTCAATTCTGTCAATTTCTCAACAGTAATTTGTTCACCCACCGTAGAATACTTATGCTCTTGAGAGAAGCCACTAGTGAAACCTATGGCCCCCGGGTCTCTTTCTTGTCATATCAATCTCCATCACTTTATTATTGCTTTGCTTTTACTTTTTACTTTGCATCTCTATACCAAAAATACCAAAAATATTATTTATCATCTCTATCAGATCTCACTTTCGTAAGTGGCCGTGAAGGGATTGACAACCCCTAAGCGTGTTGGTTGTGTTGAGCTATTGTTTTTGTGTAGGTACGAGGGACTCAAGCGTAGCCTCCTACTGGATTGATACCTTGGTTCTCAAAAACTGAGGAAATACTTACGCTACTTTGCTACATCATCCCTTCCTATTCGGGGAAATCCAACGCAGTGCTCAAGAGGTAGCAAAGCTTCGAAATGAGATAACCAAGAACACTTGGAACTCCGGAGAAAGAAAGATGGAGCACTTCAAACCAAGAATTTATTCATCATGAACAACCTCTGGAAGAAGGAATTAAATCACCTCCATGAAACAAGAATAAGAATATTGTATGTCTATCCTTCATCAAATTAACTTGGTGACAAGCAATGAATTTGGTATACTACTTATTCTCGTTGAAAAGGATTATAAAGAGATAGCACAATCTTGGAGAAGTCTTTAACGAAACTCCAGGAACAATTTGAGAACGAAAGAAGATACGTGAGGGAATTTAGATACCTTAGAACAAAGAGAGCATGATTCAAGTTGGAGAAATCTTGAATGAAGTGCCCAAAGGATTGGGAGACGAACAGAGAAACATCAATTTAGAAGAATTAGAGAATGAAATATGAAAGTTGAGAATGAAGAATTCTTATAAAATGATGGCCTTCGGAGGATCAAGAAACCAAAACAACTCCTGAAATGCCCTTGATTGGTATGAAAAGAATTTCTCACGATCGAAAACAATTTGAGATGATAACATCAAGCTTGCACCACGAATCTTCAAGAGAATGGACCAACATTTAAGAGGAACTCTTCTTCGGTCTTCATAGCTGAGAATGAGGATGGGGAACACCACCAAAAATATTTAGACACCCCAGGACAATGAAAATAGAGGTTGGGACAATGATTAAAAAGAATTTTAAAACGATCTTGGAGAAGGCATATGACTGATGGAAGCTATTCTTACGTCACAGTTGAAAAAATTCATAATATCTCCGGTAAAAATTATAAGGGCCAGGTCAGATCCTGGAGACTGTGGGTTATGGGCCCACTCAAAAGATACAGCGCTGAAACTACTACTTGAAAGAGAGATTGCACCGGTTGATTTTGACAAACTTGAATGAGGTAACAACCTCAAATAGCTTGAATGGATCTTGAATGAATACACAAATCTTTTGAGATATCTTTTGAAACTGATTTAATCATCATCATATATGAATAGATAGAGGTTAATAAACAAGATAGGCTTGGATAAGAACTTCCAACATGAGAAAGAATGATGATCTGTGGCTCCTGAGCATCTTCACAAGGGACCACCAGGTTGAAACTTGAAATAAAAAAGGATGAAGAGGGCTGACATGAATAAAAAAGATACTTTATTTGAGATATCTGAGTCCTTGAAGAAAAAGGGTGGGAGGGCAACTTAGAACGGATACAATGAATAACCGTTGCGAAAAACTGAGGATTGATCTTGCAACTAGTGAAAAGGATCGGATTAACTTGAGGAGAAGTACACCAGTTGAAAAAAATTGACATGGCAATTTGATTGATTAAACGATTAGCACTCCCATAGAAATATGAGAACACCGCTTACGAAAGGTATGGAATCAACACTTGACATCGAAGCAACTCGAATACCACAACTAAAAAAACAAAGGATTAGGCTTGCAGATTAAAGTCGAAAACAAATTCATGACAGAGATTTCATTTGATATTTTCATGGTGAGACTCAAGCAGGATCGATCATACAACGGCTATCACGTGCAATGCAGTGCACATGACATTCGACAATGCGTTCCCAAGCCATAGCAAAACTACAAGGGCTCTTTAAGACACAACGAAACCACAATATGAAAGACCATTATCGGATGAACCACTAGATGTCAAACCCCAACCTCACATCACACATTTGTTGGAAGGATAAGCCTAGGTAATATACTTGAATTCCCACCTAAGAACTTTATAAATTTTCTGGTTATGCAATCTGGTTCAATTGATACAAGGAGCGAAAAAATTCACACAAAACTAAAACTAAGCTCCAAATGCATCACATCCGTCAACACATAATTGAGAAAGCTCCACAAATTTTTCTACCTCAGACTTATGAAACAATAATGATATTAGACGTGCAGGTACATTTGGATGCACTCCCTAGTACTATGTGACGCCAAACTCCCCTAAACCACAGAATAGTATTGAAGCAATTTCGCGAATCGGCGTCCTCAGGTATTAGAAACTGAAAGATATGAGTGTGATTGGAACACCTTGGAGTTCAACTCCCCGGGACTTTCCCCAAGTGTCAGGAGGCACCAAGAACAGAATTCCATCACACCAACATCATAACGATTCCAAAATAGCGGTGTGATCCTAAAAAAATGAGTGGATAGAGGAGTAGAATCAAAACACCTACGCCACAAGTCCTCTCTAGAGCAACGATGGGGATAAGGACTAAAAAGAATTTCTACCCTTCGAATATAACTAGACTCAAAATAGTTTTTGTTTTAGACTTGACACAGCCAAGATACGATCAAGAAAGTGGCTCCTATGGTCGGTACTGCTTTGATACCAACTTGCACCGCCCAACATGTGGCTCTAGCCCGATCAAGTAGTGGAATCTTGATAAGGATAGAAACACATGTCGAGTCGCATAACAAGGTGGAGATCATTACAAAATACCATCAACTTAATGGAACAGAATACAAGATATAGTTGGCTTACACTCGCCACAAGCTACAACATGAATATCTCAGTACATCAATACATCTCAATCACCAACCAAAAGACAGGATCTGACTATGGATGAATATCAAACAAAAGAAAACAATTGCAGCTGACTACCGATGCAATGCGAATGATGTGATGATGAATACAACAAGCAACTAATTAACACGGCTCTAACAAAATATAATGGAGGACATCTGGAGTATCGGTCTCGGGCTGTTACAACCACCCCCTTCAAGCAAATGTTCACCTGCTAAAAGAGTCCTAAAGAAACGAGGTTGAACATGTGTATCCTCAAATCACGCACAAGTGGTAACATTTGAGCCTTTCCACGCCGCAGTTCAGAGAACTCACTCGTGACCACACCCATTCCTACACTAGCGGTGGCCACTCCGGCATTGTCGGATACCCCACCACAACTCCGCATTCAGTCGGCTGGCATGATGCCACCGCCTCCTGCCATGTTGCCCGTGGGATTTGTGTCGTGGGTCATCCTGGCACCATCCCTGTCCCCTGTTCGCGTGGATCTGAATTAGGATCGAATGTTGTTGCCTATGTTGGCCCACCCTGCCATGTCCGAGGAGCTCTTTGTGCCCAAGGCCATGGCCGCTCGGATGTCCCCGGCTACAGACGCCATCGCGCTCGCCATAGCTCCACTCGCCTCCCACAAGGCCGATCCAGCCAATGGTGGTCATCTAGCCCACGCTCATCGTCTGCCAAGGGATGTGAAGACGACCACTCCAATACTGTTGCCCGTCGTCCCTGCTGCCATGGCTAGATCATCCGTCCAGGAGCCGCAGCTCAAGTCGGCCTCAAGATGTGTTGGTTCGACTCCAGTGGTTGCTGCTCTTCTTCCATGCACTCCGACCGTTCAGGATCAGGAGGATCGTGGTCCTGCTGCACCGGCGCGGACCCTCTTAACCCGCGAACCGTCGCCACTGCTACCCTCCCCGGTGACTCCTCTTGCCCACTCAGCCTGATTGGGAGCCAACTCTCCCTTGCTTCTATCGCCTGATAAAGTGGTGGAGTTGGAGCATGGTCCCCCTTACCCCAGCCAGCTGCAGGTCCTGACGTCTCCAATCGCTGCCAGCCCAAACATGACGCAACTACCAACTCCGGTGCCTGTCTCCCCAGAGGCCCATGTGGTGTGTCCGGGTTGGGAAGACTGACGTGAGTGCTTCATGAGGGACACGATGCCTCATGTTCCCTTGTGTTGCATGACAACACCTCGTGAAGATCCTTCGGGTGGCTAGCACCTCATCACAAGACGTCGATCGTCGCCTCCCATGGCCTCTCGTCGCCGTGCATCCAATGCATGGCCATTTCTCTTAGCGTGGCCGAGGGCCCACTGCTTTTGGTGCCTCTCCTAAGGTCATCATGACCATGAGTGCATAGACCCAATCCGGTGCACGAGTTGCCTCCAATTCGGCCACAAAGCACAATTTTGTCGTCCAAAGCCCCGTACCGACCATACTCTGACGTGTGCTGCTCCCTCGCCTCCCCCACTACCCGCACCTACCTATGATGCTACCCCAACCAACACGCCTTTGCAGCATGGTTTTGCCAAGGAGTCCGATTTGCTTCACACCCAGCTTCGTGGTTGCTTGGCGGGTGTTAGGAGTTTATTGGAGAGAGCGGAGACCATTCTTGGCAAACTCCTGGTTGTTTCTGATGTGTCCCCGTTGCATAAGCTTCAGGGTGGTTACACGGATGGTGAGGAAGCATATCTCTATGGATGTTTCTTCCCTCGTGCTATACCCTAAATGCCACCGTTGCATGTGATGCAGACTACCTCTACAAGTGAGGTCGTCACTGAGGTCATGACCCCTGGTGTTTCAGATCTTGCCCGGGCTGCAGGAGCTATGTGCGGAGCTCACTCCGCCGCTATTGATTGCGCTTCCATAGGTGGGCTCGCTTGGGAAGATGATGGTGGCCACAACTCCCTCGCCACTGCTACCTCTTGAGCACTGCGTTGGATTTCCCCAAAGAGGAAAGGATGATGCAGCAAAGTAGCGTAAGTATTCCCCTTAGTTTTTGAGAACCAAGGTATCAATCCAGTAGGAGGCTACGCGCGAGTCCCTCGTACCTACACAAAAAGAATAGCTCAATGCAACCAACACGCTTAGGGGTTGTCAATCCCTTCACGGTCACTTACGAAAGTGAGATCTGATAGAGATGATAAATAATATTTTTGGTATTTTTGGTATAGAGATGCAAAGTGAAAAGTAAAAGGAAAAGTAAAAAGCAATGCAATAATAAAGTGATGGAGATTGATATGATGAGAAAGAGACCCTGGGGCCATAGGTTTCACTAGTGGCTTCTCTCAAGAGCATACGTATTCTACGGTGGGTGAACAAATTACTGTTGAGCAATTGACAGAATTGAGCATAGTTATGAGAATATCTAGGTATGATCATGTATATAGGCATCACGTCCGAGACAAGTAGACCGACTCCTGCCTGCATCTACTACTATTACTCCACTCATCGACCGCTATCCAACATGCATCTAGAGTATTAAGTTAAAAACAAAGTAACGCCTTAAGCAAGATGACATGATGTAGCGGGATAGTTTCATGCAATATGACAAAAACCCCATCTTCTTATCCTCGATGGCAACAATACAATACGTGCCTTGCTGCCCCTTCTGTCACTAGGAAAGGACACCGCAAGATTGAACCCAAAGTTAAGCACTTCTCCCATGGCAAGAAAAACCAATCTAGTAGGCCAAACCAAACTGATAATTCGAAGAGACTTGCAAAGATAACCAATCATACATAAAAGAATTCAGAGAAGATTCAAATATTATTCATAGATAGACTGGATCATAAACCCACAATTCATCGATCTCAACAAACACACCGCAAAAAGAAGATTACATCGAATAGATCTCCACGAGAGAGGGGGAGAACATTGTATTGAGATCCAAAAAGAGAGAAGAAGCCATCTAGCTACTAACTATGGACCCGTAGGTCTGAAGTAAACTACTCACACTTCATCGGAGGGGCCTGGATGATGATGTAGAAGCCCTCCATGATCGATGCCCCCTCCGGCGGAGCTCTGGAACAGGCCCCAAGATGGGAACTCATGGATACAAAAAGTTGCGGTGGTGGAATTAGGTTTTTGGCTTCGTATCTGATCGTTTGGGGGTACGTAGGTATATATAGGAGGAAGGAGTACATTTGTGGAGCTTCAAGGGGCCCACGAGGCAGGGGGCGCGCCCTAGGGGGGGCGCCCTCCACCCTCGTGACCGCCTCGTGGCTTTCTTGACGGAGGGTCCAAGTCTCCTGGGTCTTATCTGACGAGAAAATCGTGTTCCCGAAGGTTTCATTCTGTTTGGACTCCGTTTGATATTCTGTTTCTCCGAAACACTGAAATAGGCAAAAAAACAGCAATTCTGGGATGGGCCTCCGTTTAATAGGTTAGTCCCAAAAATAATATAAAAGTGTAAAATAAAGCTCAATATAGTCCAAAACAGTAGGTAATATAGCATGGAGCAATCAAAAATTATAGATATGTTGGAGACGTATCAAGCATCCCCAAGCTTAATTCCTGCTCGTCCTCGAGTAGGTAAATGATAAAAATAGATTTTTTGATGCGAAGTGCTACTTGGCATAATTTCAATGTAAATCTTCTTAATTGTGGTATGAATATTTAGATTCAAAAGATTCAAGACAAAAATTCATGTTGACATAAAAATAATAATACTTCAAGCATACTAACAAAGCAATTATGTCTTCTCAAAATAACATGGCCAAAGAAAGCTATCCCTACAAAATCATATAGTCTGGCTATGCTATATCTTCACCACACAAAGTATTTAAATCATGCACAACCCCGATGACAAGCCAAGGAATTGTTTCATACTTTTGACATTTTCAAAACTTTTTCAATATTCACGCAATACATGAGCGTGAGCCATGGATATAGCACTATATGTGGTTGTGGAGAAGACAAAAGGAGGGGAAGATAGTCTCACATCAACTAGGCGTATCAACGAGCTATGGAGATGCCCATCAATAGATATCAATGCGAGTGAGTAGGGATTGCCATGCAACGGATGCACTAGAGCTATAAGTATATGAAAGCTCAACAAAAGAAACTAAGTGGGTGTGCATCCAACTCGCTTGCTCACGAAGACCTAGGGCATTTTGAGCAAGTCCATCATTGGAATATCAAGCCAAGTTCTATAATGAAAAAGTCCCACTAGTATATGAAAGTGACAGAATGAGAGACTCTCTATCATGAAGATCATGGTGCTACTTTGAAGCACAAGTGTGGTAAAAGGATAGTAACATTGTCCCTTCTCTCTTTTTCTCTATTTTTTTGCTTGGCCTTCTCTTTTTCTATGGCCTCTTTTTTTATTTTTCGTCCGGAGTCTCATCCCGACTTGTGGGGGAATCATAGTCTCCAGCATCCTTTCCTCACTTGGGACAATGCTCTAAAAATGATGATCATCACACTTTTTATTTTTCTTACAACTCAACAATTACAACTCAATACTTAGAACAAAATATGACTCGATATGAATGTCTCCGGCGGTGTACCGGGATATGCAATGAATCAAGAGTGACATGTATTAAAGAATTATGAATGGTGGCTTTGCCACAAATATGATGTCAACTACATGATCATGCTAGCAATATGACAATGATGGAGCGTGTCATAATGAACGGAACGGTGGGAAGTTGCATGGCAATATATCTCGGAATGGCTATGGAAATGCCATGATAGGTATGTATGGTGGCTGTTTTGAGGAAGGTATTTGGTGGGTGTATGATACCGGCGAAAAGTGCGCGGTATTAGAGAGGCTAGCAATGGTGGAAGGAAGGAAAGTGCGTATAATCCATGGACTCAACATTAGTCATAAAGAACTCATATACTTATTGCAAAAATCTAGAAGTTATCAAAGCAAAGTATTACATGCATGCTCATAGGGGGATAGATTGGTAGGAAAAGACCATCGCTCGTCCCCGACCGCCACTCATAAGGAAGACAATCAATAAATAAATCATGCTCCGACTTCATCACATAACGGTTCACCATACATGCATGCTGCGGGAATCACAAACTTTAACACAAGCATTTCTCAAATTCACAACTACTCAACTAGCATGACTCTAATATCACCATCCTCATATCTCAAAACAATTATCAAGCATCAATTTTTTTCTTAGTATTCAACGCACTCAAAAGAAAGTTTTACAAATCTTGAATACCAAGCATATTATTATTAATCAAATTACCATGTTATTAAGACTCTCAAAATAATCTAAGTGAAGCATGAGAGATCAATAGTTTCTATAAAACAAATCCACCACCATGCTCTAAAAGATATAAGTGAAGCACTAGAGCAAAAGTATAAAACTCAAAAGATATAAGTGAAGCGCTAGAGTAAAACTATAGAGCTCAAAAGATATAAGTGAAGCACATAGAGTATTCTATCAAATTCCAAATTATGTATGGCTCTCTCAAAAGGTGTGTACAGAAAGGATGATTGTGGTAGACTAACAAGCAAAGACTCAAATCATAAAAGACGCTCCAAGCAAAACACATATCATGTGGTGAATAAAAATATAGCTCCAAGTAAAGTTACCGATAGAAGTAGACGAAAGAGGGGATGCCTTCCAGAGCATCCCCAAGCTTTGGATTTTAGGTGTCCTTAGATTATATTGGGGGTGCCATGGGCATCCCCAAGCTTAGGCTCTTGCCACTCCTTGTTCCATAATCCATCAAATCTTTACCCAAAACTTGAAAACTTCACAACACAAAACTTAAAGTCGAAAATCTCGTGAGCTCCGTTAGCGAAAGAAAACAAAAGACCACTTCAAGGTAATGTAATGAAATCATTCTTTATTTATATTGGTGTTAAACCTACTGTATTCCAACTTCTCTATGGTTTATAAACTATTTTACTAGCCATAGATTCATCAAAATAAGCAAACAACACACGAAAAATAGAATCTGTCAAAAAACAGAACAGTCTGTAGTAATCTGTAGCTAGCGCAAGATCTGGAACCCCAAAAATTCTAAAATAAATTGCTTGACGTGAGGAATTTATCTATTAATCATCTGCAAAAATAATTATCTAAATAGCACTCTCCAAATAAAAATGACAGCAGTTCTCGTGAGCGCTAAAGTTTCTGTTTTTTACAGCAAGTTCAACAAGACTTTCCCCAAGTCTTCCCAACGGTTCTACTTGGCACAAACACTAATTAAACACAAAAAAACACAACCAAAACAGAGTATAAATAATTTATTTATTACTAAACAGGATCAAAAAGCAAGGAATAAAAATAAAATTGGGTTGCCTCCCAACAAGCGCTATCGTTTAACGCCCCTAGCTAGGCATAACAAATAAGAATAGATCTAGGTATTGCCATAATAGTAAGATAGGTTATTAAAACTCATTTCATATTATCTACGTTCGGCAGCAAGTTTTGTTTGAGGCAAGAAAAAGTAATCAAAAGGGCTAAATTTAACGGGACAAAAGTCCCCAAGATCAACCTTGGGAGGTATAGGTTCCTCCTTTGGTCCTTCATAATGCACAACCAATTCATCATTATAAGCATTCTTTTGACAGAACTTTGTGAGCCTATATTCAAGAGAATATCCTAGTTCATTATTTTGAATAGCCAAATCATCATTAAGTTCAGAAATTCTATCAACTAAAACATTGGTAGGAACCCTTTTTCTAAGATTTTCATTGAAAGCAACATAGTCTAGAGATTGAAAACACATTATTTCTTCTTGATCAAAGAGGATAGCCTCTATGGGAGGACGGCAAGCGTCCACCCTATAATGTGCAAAGATTTCTTTGTCTTCTTTTATTATGAATCTAAACTCACGAGCCAAAAAGATAGTAGCTGCACGCTTAACAGAAGAATGCTCAATATTAGAAAATTCCAGAAAAATCCTTTGTATGGAAGGATGTATGTGCATGAATTGTCTTTAGAGTTCAACTACAAGCATGGCAATAGCGTCTGCAAGACTACTAGTTCTATGAAGGATAGAACTTCCCATAGAAGGTAAAGCACCGGCACAAGTAAAGAAATCTTGAATAACTCCTTTTCCAATAATATTACCACTACCAACACGGAAATGTTTTTGTATGAAAGATGGTAGGTTCTTTAGCAGGATCATCAGAATTTTTCATGATATTATTATTGTCCATATCAACGATAATTTCCCCAATTTCAGACATAGAGGCAGAAGGTAAAGGACTTGACATAACGACAAGCTAGCAAACTGACACACGAGCAAACAAAAAGCAAACGGGCAAAAGAGGCAAATAGAGAGGAAGGATAGAGAGAGAGAGGGCGAATAAAATGGCAAGGGTGAAGTGGGGGAGAGGAAAATGAGAGGCAAATGGCAAATAATGTAATGCGGGAGATAGGGATTGTGATGGGTACTTGGTATGTTGACTTTTGCGCAGACTCCCCGGCAACAGCGCCAGAAATTCTTCTTGCTACCTCTTGAGCACCGCGTTGGATTTCCCCGAAGAGGAGAGGATGATGCAGCAAAGTAGCGTAAGTATTTCCCTCAGTTTTTGAGACCCAAGGTATCAATCCAGTAGGAGGCTACGTGCGAATCCCTCGTATCTACACAAAAACAATAGCTCAACGCAACCAACGCGCTTAGAGGTTGTCAATCCCTTCACGGTCACTTACGAAAGTGAGATCTGATAGAGATGATAAATAATATTTTTGGTATTTTTGGTATAGAGATGCAAAGTGAAAAGTAAAAGGTAAAGTAAAAAAGCAATGCAATAATAAAGTGATGGAGATTGTTATGATGAGAAAGAGACCCGGGGGCCATAGGTTTCACTAGTGGCTTCTCTGAAGAGCATAAGTATTCTACGGTGGGTGAACAAATTACTGTTGAGCAATTGACAGAATTGAGCATAGTTATGAGAATATCTAGGTATGATCATGTATATAGGCATCACGTCCGAGACAAGTAGACCGACTCCTGCCTGCATCTACTACTATTACTCCACTCATCGACCGCTATCCAGCATGCATTTAGAGTATTAAGTTAAAAACAGAGTAATGCCTTAAGCAAGATGACATGATGTAGAGGGGTAGTTTCATGCAATATGATAAAAAACATCTTGTTATCCTTGATGGCAACAATACAATACGTGCCTTGCTACCCATTCTGTCACTGGGAAAGGACACCGCAAGATCGAACCCAAAGCTAAGCACTTCTCCCATGGCAAGAAAAACCAATCTAGTAGGCCAAACCAAACTGATAATTCGAAGAGACTTGCAAAGATAACCAATCATACATAAAAGAATTCAGAGAAGATTTAAATATTATTCATAGATAGACTAGATCATAAACCCACAATTCATCGGTCTCAACAAACACACCGCAAAAAGAAGATTACATCGAATAGATCTCCACGAGAGAGGGGGAGAACATTGTATTGAGATCCAAAAAGAGAGAAGAAGCCATCTAGCTACTAACTATGGACCCATAGGTCTGAAGTAAACTACTCACACTTCATCGGAGGGGCTTGGATGATGATGTAGAAGCCCTCCCTAATCGATGCCCCCTCCGCGGAGCTCCGGAACATGCCCCAAGATGGGATCTCATGGATACAGAAAGTTGCGGCGGTGGAATTAGGTTTTTGGTTCCGTATCTGATCGTTTGGGGGTACGTAGGTATATATAGGAGGAAGGAGTACGTCGGTGGAGCTTCGAGGGGCCCACGAGGCAGGGGGCGCGCCCTAGGGGCGGGATGCCCTCCACCCTCGTGACCGCCTCGTGGCTTTCTTGATGGAGGGTCCAAGTCTCCTGGGTCTTATCTGATGAGAAAATCACGTTCCCGAAGGTTTCATTCCGTTTAGACTCCGTTTGATATTCTATTTCTCCGAAACACTGAAATAGGCAAAAAACAACAATTCTGGGTTGGGCCTCCGGTTAATAGGTTAGTCCCAAAAATAATATAAAAGTGGAAAATAAAGCCCAATATAGTCACAGTAGGTAATATAGCATGGAGCAATAAAAAATTATAGATACGTTGGAGACGTATCAGCCACCATCGTTGGAGACTAGCCAGCCGCTCCCATTTGTGGAGCATGAAGTGATCCAAATTATTCTTGAGCTACATGAGATATGTGGGGAGCCTACTTTACCTTTTTCGAAGGTGGTGCCTGTTGGTGACGAGGTTGGGGAAGCAGGTGTGTTGGCACCTAACTCCGGTGCTTTGGAGCCCAGCCAGCCGCTCACCTTTGTGGACCGTGGAGGTTCCGACGTTGCAGTCACCCACTTGCACGTGCCCGTTGGGCAGGTGGAGTCTGTGCGTGACAATGTTGATGGGATTCTTTTTTCAGATAGAGCTTCACAGCTTGCTCGCACGTTTGGAGGCAGCTAGCCCTGGATCTGGCAAAACTATTGTGGAGGAGGTTGTCAAGAACAAAGGAAAGAAGAGTGACACCACATGAAAGACGTTCGCGGCTGCTTGATGGATGATCATCGGTATCTGAGATTGTTCTTATAGCTTGGCTTGTCTCTGTGGATTTGGTGGTGTCCATGGTCTTCGGCTAGGTATTCTCGTTGGGGGTTTCTTTGCAATGTAGCAGTGTGGGTGATAGAGGCAATGGTGTCCCGTCTTTCGATGAGATGGTGGCTATCATTTTGGAGGAAGTCGACTTTGACGATCCGACTATGAATATGCGAGGACGTCGCGCCTTAGCAATCGCTAAACCAACTCTGAGAGGTTATTGACCACGCCGGAACATGATCAACCTGACCACGAAGGTCTATTTCCTGCAGGCAAACAAAGAACAAGCAAGAAACTAAGATTGTAATCTGGATATTGCGAATGTAAGAGGAAACCTTTATTGATCAAAGGTGGGGTTCTGTGACGCCTTTGTCTGGTCGCTGAACACAAACGAAATACGCGAAGTTGCAGCTATGGCGAAATTTAATCTAAACAAAACCCAAGGAAAAAGCTACTAGATGGATCTACTTATATAGAAGCAAGGGGTGGCGGCCAAGGAGGTGGAAGGACATCCCAAGGCAGCCTAAAACTAACCCTAGGTCATACAAGGCCCATGGGCCCAATTTGAGGTGATGCAACACCTTTGAACTTGTTGTTTGACTCGGATTCTGCTGCAGCGTCAGATTGTTTCGTTGATCTAATGCTCCGGACGAATTTAAAAGTAAATCCAATTGGGTTGGAAAGAGCAAGAAATCTACTTTCCAAAAAAAGAATCACCCAATTCGTAGTCCGTATGAAAAAGTTGTTGGCGTTTTGAGTCAGGTATGTCTGTGCAGTCCGAATCTGAATCCAGAACGTGAGAGACTTGGACTCTATCTTCTCTTGGCCCAAAAGTAACGTGAGAGGACTTTTTGAACATCACCTAAACTTCTCTTTTTCCCTTATCTTCATATGTAGATTGTACAAATGTCCCATACACCCGCAATTAGACATGGCACAAAAGTTTGTGAAGTATTTTTATCCTGGATGACATAAATAAATTATTGCATAGTTTGCATTAGAAATCACCTCACAAATATACATGTATGCAATATTTTTGGTCGTATCCAAGGTAGTCATGTCCTCATCATCCTCCCCTTCTTGAAAACAAAGTCGTCCTCAGGGTTGCTTAATCTGAAATGTGGCTAACAAAAGAGACAAGGTGTACATGTTGTATATGTATATGTCATCCATTTTTACTTCCCTCGGTTTTTGCACAAATAACACATGTATACATGAGTAATTTTCATAGTTCATAAAATCTGAAGCCGAAATATTATCACAAGAAGTAGAAGGCATGAAAATATTGCAACTCAGTTTGCGCATATTAGTGAAGCTCTTATTCATATCAAAGGATTGACAATGTTCATCATTAAACCATCCCAACATTGGTGAATAAACCTTACTTGCATCAAATTTACATGCTAAAACATACTTAAATAAGCAAACATGCAATAAGTCATTTGATACAGAATCATCACCAAGATTAGGGGTCATATCAAAATGATTAAACATTGGTTCTTTTGCATCAACAGTTAATTCAATGGGTGCAGTCAAAAATGTTGGTATTTTAGTTGTTTGATCACATGACGTATTCATGATAGTAACAAGATTCTCTAAAATAGGTGGTGTGCTCAAATCAAGACATAACTCAACACGTGATGCATTCAAGTTAACTAGGCATGCATCAATCTCATGTGAAGTTATATCATCAATACCTTTACTGTTACCTTGTCGCAAAGACGTAGCTGATGTAGGTACGGACATTGATAATGTACCATACTCTTGAGATGATGTCGCGCTCACAATCCAAGGTGGGGCTGCTCTAGTAGGTGCAACGGTGGAGGAACCAACCGGCGGCGGTGAGCATGAACTGGAATAGTAGTAGTTGTAGTCACCCAATGCATCCTCTTGTATCTGTCTCTCAAAGGTATAAGCACGAACATACATACCAGTAATGCAACGAGGAATATACTGAAATCTTGCCTGAATATCATGGTTCAAACCACCAAAAAATCTATTCATTGTATCATCCTCAGATTCTTCTATGTCACAATGATGCATATAAGATTTGAACTCTTGATAGTAAGCATGAAAAATGTCGTTGCCTTATTTAAATTGTTCAAATTTGTGAAGCAATTCACGATGATAGTAATGAGGGAAAAATTGTTGTCTCATTACGTATTTCAAATCTTTCCAAGTTGTGGGTTGGTTATCAATATTTTTCTTACAATGCACACTCCACCAAACAAAAGCAAAACCAGTAAATGCTCTAGTGGCAGCTCGCACTCGCTCAAGTTCAGAAAAGTCATGGTGACTAAAAACTTGTTCTACTTCAAGCTCCCAAGCTAGATAAATAGCAGGATTAAATCTACCCTCAAATGACGGTAAAAAGATAACATGACCATGTGCTTGTGTGTGTTGTCCCAACTCTCGTGGTGGTGAAGATGTGTCCGTCGTCCAAGAACTTCTATCTCCGGAACCTGTCATAATTAGTAGAAACAAGAAACAAAAATTTGAGAATAATGTTCCTATGAAAATAGGATGTGGTTGTAAAGTGCTCATAGTAAAAGAAAATATCAATATCTTACAAGTTCTTACCATGCGGCAGGTGGTGACAGGCAACCAGCGGTGTCAAATAACTCCGAAGATTGTGTAAAGCGATTGCCAGGGGAACGTACGTATACACGGTGTAGAAATATGTGGAGCTGGCTATATATGGTAGCAAAAGATTAGCAATAATCAATTCAGAGATGCAATGTTGAATAAATGCTCAACGACGGTACTCTGCTGGTCCTAGGCTAGACCGAACTAGAGACGCGAGCCTAGAACAGTAATGAGGTCACACCGTAGCACAACTAGCATCAATAAAGAATATGAAGTAGCTCTGGACAGCAAAATATAAATGAAGATCACAATAGCCATAAAGATAATGATGTGAAACAACAGGCAAGCATGATATATCAACAACTTTGTCTCCAACTTTCCTCTAGAAAAGTTTGTGCCAATTTTTTAATTTTTTTTTTCAAGAATGATATTGACTCAAGCTTTCAAACGCAAAAAGGATCACTCAATTCTAAGTTGATACGAGGAGTCAAAAAAAATTCTAAAACTGGCCTGAAAAATTGGAATAAGCTGTGTTCGTGAACTTTGGAGGGCAAAAAGACCTATTTAGAAGCCTATTTTGAGGTGCCAAATATTGAACTAGCTTCTGCAACTATTTAGACGCGTCTCGTCGCTAGCTTTTATTTAAGTACTTGCGAAGCCAAAACGGACTTCGTATGAGAAAGTTATGCCTGTTTTACTGAACAGTGTACAAAACAGATTCCAATCCGGATTCAACTACGAGACTGAGTATAGATAGATCCAAATTTTGTTTTTTTCTTCTCTTTTTTTCCTCACACTATTTTTTTATTTCTCTTTTTTTCTCTGACTTTTTTACTCTTTTTTTCTCTCTCCCCTTTCCAAAACAAACTAGATAAGATGCAGATTGGATCAAGCGAAGACGTGAACGATCTCAACTATGATTATGACAATGAACGGTGGGTAGCACGTCGTGGAAATTGATGGATGGGTGGTGGACAGCGAAAGGGATAACAATGTAGCAGCGGCGTGACTAATATGAACAGAACTCGAAACTCTAAACGAACTAGACACTAAGACCAGCAACTTGACACGACGATGCAACTGATAGTTCAACTATGCAAGCAATGAAAAGAAAATTGCAAAGGCTCAGACTGGCTTGGACAAAGGATGAATAGATCTAACTTTTTTGTGGCTTTTTCTTGGACAAAAGGTAAAAATAAATCTAATATAGGAAAAACTGGAAATTCTCACCGAGCAACCTGAAAATTGATACCACTTGATAGAGGCAATGGTGTCCCGTCTTTCGATGAGATGTTGGCTATCGTTTTGGAGGAAGTCAACTTTGACGATCCGACTACGAACGTGCGAGGACATCGCGCCTTAGCAATCTCTAAACCAACTCCGAGAGGTTATTGACCACGCCGGAGCACGATCAACCTGACCACGAAGGTCTATTTCCTGCAGGCAAATGAAGAACAAGCAAGAAACTAAGATTGTAATCTGGATATTGCGAATGTAAGAGGAAACCTTTATTGATCAAAGGTGGGGTTCTGTGACGCCTTTGTCTGGTCATTGAACACAAACGAAATACGCAAAGTTGCAACTATGGCAAAATTTAATCTAAACAAAACCCAAGGAAAAAGCTACTAGATGGATCTACTTATATAGAAGCAAGGAGTGGAGGCCAAGGAGGTGGAAGGACATCCCAAGGCAGGCTAAAACTAACCCTAGGTCGTACAAGGCTCATGGGCCCAATCTGAGGTGATGCAACACCTTTGGACTTGTTGTTTGACTCGGATTTTGCTGCAGCATCAGATTGTTTCATTGATATCTCAAAGTGAATCCAATTGGGTTGGAAAGAGCACGGAATCAACTTTCCAACAAAAAAAATCACCCAATTTGAAGTCCGTATGAAAAAGTTGTTGGCGTTTTGAGTCAGGTATGTCTGTGCAGTCTGAATCAGAATCCAGAACATGAGAGACTGTAGCGACTAGACCTCAAACAGTCTGATCTCTGTGCTCCGGTGTCATCCCTGGATCAGTAATGCTGACACCACACAGTACTCGGAGGATTTATAGCAGAGTAGCAATCACACACTTATTACATCGAGTGTCTCAAAAGAGAACTTATTACAATAAATATGGCTTAAGGCCATCTAATAATGATAACAGCGGAAGGCTTGGAAGATAAGTGAGTCCATCAACTCCAACGGCATCACTGAGTATAGAACCACGACCTAAAACTCCTTAAACGTCATCTAAAAAGTCTGCAACATTAACAATGCAGCCCGAAAACGGGTCAGCACATGGAATATGCTGGCAAGGTAACACATAGAGAGTAATGGAATGCAACAGCTATACTATATGCATATTTGGCTGGTGGAAAGCTCTATGGTTACAGTTTTTGCGTAAAGCCAATTTTTCCCTACTTCAAAGGAATAATTTTATTTAACTAATGGTAGTTGTTAAACATTGAGAATGGTTGACAACATTCTCAATCCCAATTAAGTAACATCATTAAAACCCAACAATATTAATTAAAGTAACATGATGAGATTCACATGATAATCCAAGTACTAGATACTCAAGATGTCCATAACCGGGGACACGGCTAACCATGATTAGTTTGTTACACTCTGCAGAGGTTTGCGCACTTTTCCCCACAAGACTCGACCGCCTCCGTTTGTTTTCTCGCACTACATGGTGTTTGAGAAAACGGATGACCGAGACATAGTCTTTCAGAAGCGCTAGCACCTTACGATCGGGTAGACCGTACCACCTACATCCCCTACATCTGCTAGTCTACCACTGTAAGAGTTCGCACAACTTAGTCAACTATGCTAGAGCCCATAATAGCTTGTGGCTGCACACGGAAGTTTCTAGTATGAATAGTCTCATGATCCCTTTGAGCCTGGGTGGCGATCCAAAAGAAAACAGGCAAGTCCTGGAATACCCAGGTGCCTCAATCCACCCAGATGTGTGTTTAAGTTGCCACCTTAGATAAACCATTAATTATCAATCTCACATCTGTCATGGATATCACTCACCCAATCCACGTCTACTAGCATAGCATGGCATAATAAGCAAACGTAGAAGTAACTCCCAAAGGTTTGATAATAAACAGGTAATAGGTACTACCTCCTCTACTTCCCATCCCACAATTTAATTAGATCCTAATCATGCAATGTGTGAGGATTGATCTAATGCAATAAAACTGGGTAGTAGAAAAGGTATGATCAAAGTGTTACTTGCCTTGCTGATGATCCGAGAAACCTAACGATTCGAAGTAACAGGCGGCGCACTCCGGGTACTCTATCACAGACAAACAAACAAGCATACAATAAGTACTCACTAATGCACGGGTAAAACTCAAATAAGAGATCTAACCAGAAGGTTCAACTTAAGAACTCCGGTTGGCAAAAAGAATCAAATCGAACGAAGCAAAGAAAGTCAAACGGCGAAAGAAAACAACTTCATTCTAGTAATCTGGATCTAAGTAAAATTTTATAGTAGCAAAAACTTGTTTAAGTTGATTATTCGGATACAGGGTTTCGAGACGAAACTCCAGGCGCTTGAATCGCCTGATTCTGATAAACGAGCGAAAAGTTAAACTAAAATGAAAATCGGATCAAGAATCACGATCAGAAAAATCGCGGATTTAATCCGAGAAAAGAAAACGACGAAGGATTAACGAACGAACGTTCGTTAATTAACCTAAACCGAAAAAACCCGAAAATAAAACCAACGAAAACCAATCAGTTTTTCTAAAAACCAGCACGGATTTCGAGGTGCGGCGAACCTCGTGCAACGTGTAGCGTCGACGGCGGCGGCTCCGGCGGGTCGGCGGCTGGCGACGGCGGCGGCTGGCGGCGGCGGCGGCTAGGGCACGGCTAGGGTTAGGGTTCGGGCGGCGGCGGCTGGTGGGCTGGCTCGGGCCCGAGGCGCGGCTTATAAAGCCCCCGGCCAGGCGGAGTCCTGGCCGGTTACGGCCCGTAGTCGGTTGCGTTTTTTTTTAAATAATTACGCTCAGAAAACAAATAAAAAGAAATACTAAACGGATTCCAAAAATCCCTAAATAAATTTTCCCGGGCTTCTAAAATCAAGCCCGACAAAGTGAACATTTATTTGGGCCCTAAATGAAATTTTGAAAAACGCGCATTTTTCCTAAATTCAAATAAAAACTTCAAAAAACTCCGAAATAAAACTTATTTGATTTTATTATTAAATCCTCAATATTTCTATATTTTTGGGAAAGTCATTTTATTCCCTCTCTCATATTTTTGTAATAGAAATAATTGATGATAAAATAAATAAAATCAAATGATCCTATTTTCAAAATTTGAGAAAACTCAAATATGAAAATAACGAAATCCCCAACTCTCTCCGTGGGTCCTTGAGTTTCTTAGAATATTCTAGGATCAAAACCCAAAAGCAAATAAAATATGATATGCATGATGATCTAATGTATAACATTCCAAATTGAAATTTTGGGATGTTACAAACCTACCCCCTTAAGATGAATCTCGCCCTCGAGATTCGGGTTGGCTAGAAAATAGGTGAGGGTGGTCCTTGAGCAAATCTTCCTCTCGCTCCCAGGTGGCTTCATCCTCCGTGTGGTGGCTCCACTAAACCTTGCAAAACTTGATAACTTTGCTGCGGGTAACTCGGCTGGCAAACTCGAGGATCTTAACTGGTTTCTCCTCGTAGGTCAAATCATTATCCAACTGAATAGTTTCCAAAGGCACTGTGTCTCTCAATGGTATGTCAGCCATCTCCGCGTGACACTTCTTTAACTGAGAAACGTGGAACACATCATGAACTCCTGACAATCCTTCGGGCAATTCCAACTTGTAGGCCACTTCTCCCATACGCTCCAAAATTCGATATGGTCCTACAAATCGTGGCGCTAACTTCCCTTTAACTCCAAAACTCTTTGTTCCCCGAAGTGGTGATACTCGAAGATAAGCTCTATCTCCAACTTCGTAAACTGTCTCCTTGCGTTTAGAATCTGCATAACTCTTCTGTCTGGACTGGGCTACCTTGAGCCTATCGCGAATCAACTTCACCTTCTGTTCAGACTCTTTAATCAAGTCAGGTCCAAACAAATGGCGGTCTCCAACTTCGTCCCATGACAGCGGTGTCCTGCACCTCCTTCCGTACAAAGCTTCGAAAGGGGCCATCTTTAAACTGGTTTGATAACTGTTGTTGTAAGAGAACTCTGCATATGGCAAATTATCGTCCCAACTAGATCCATAATCTAGCGCACAAGCTCTCAGCAAATCCTCCAAAATCTAATTTACTCTCTCGGTCTGTCCATCTGTCTATGGATGAAAAGCTGTACTAAATTCTAGTCTGGTTCCCAAAGTTTCGTGCAACTGCTTCCAGAACTTTGAGGTAAACTGGGTTCCTCTATCTGATACGATACTCCTTGGAACTCCATGCAGACATACGATCCTGGTCATGTATATCCTTGCCAACTTAGCACTGGTATAAGTGTTCTTTACTAGGATGAAATGAGCCACTTTCGTCAATCGATCGACTACAACCCAAATTGAGTCATAGCCTGAACGAGTCCTGGGCAATCCCGTGATAAAATCCATGCCTAACTTATCCCACTTCCATTCGGGTATCGGCAATGGTTGTAACAATCCTGCTGGCTTCTGATGCTCTGCCTTTACTCTCTGGCATACATCACAAACGGCTACATACTCCGCTATATCCTTCTTCATACCGGTCCACCAGAAAATATCCTTCAAATCCAAATACATCTTGGTGTTTCCTGGGTGAATTGAATACAGTGAATCGTGTGCCTCTTGCAGTATCAACTTCCTGATCTCCGGGTCCTTGGGCACATAAACGCGGTCTTCAAACCATAGGGTGTCGTGCTCATCCTCACGAAATCCTTTAGCTTTTCCTTTGCTCAGTTTCTCCTTTATAGCGGCAATCTCTTTGTCAGCTTTCTGAGCTTCTCTAATTCTATCCATCAAAGTTGACTGAATCTCCAACGCTGCTACATAGCCTCTCGGGACTATTTCCAAACATAGTTCACGAAGATTTTCTGCTAACTTCCTTGGTATTTCTCCCGTCATTAATGTATTGACATGGCTCTTACGGCTTAATGCGTCAGCTACTACATTAGCCTTTCCGGTGTGATAATGCAATTTCATATTATAATCCTTGATAAGCTCCAACCATCTCCTTTGTCTGAGATTTAACTCCTTCTGTGTGAAAATGTACTTCAAACTCTTATGATCCGTGTACACCTCACAATGATTTCCAATGAGGAAATGTCTCCATGTTTTCAAAGCATGCACTACGGCTGCTAACTCCAAATCATGCGTAGCGTAATTCAACTCATGAGGCTTCAGTTGTCTTGAGGCATATGAAACAACTCTCCCTTCCTGCATAAGCACTGCTCCAAGTCCTCGACGTGAAGCGTCACAATACACCTCATAATCTTTGGTCTTGTCTGGCAAAATCAACACTAGTGAGGTAACCAAGCATTTCTTCAACTCCTGGAAACTAGCCTCACACTACTCAGTCCATATGAACTTGGTATCTTTCTTCAACAACTCCGTCATAGGCTTCACAATCTTTGAGAAATTCTCAATAAATCTCCGGTAGTATCCTGCGAGTCCAAGAAAACTCCGGATCTCTCCAACTGTTGTTGGGGCTTCCCACTTGGTCACGGTTTCAACTTTAGCGGGATCTACTGCTATACCATCTCCTGATATAACATGTCCGAGGAATCCTACTTCCTTCAACCAAAACTCATATTTGCTGAACTTGGCATATAATTGGTGTTCTCTGAGCTTTCCAAGTACCAAACGCAAATGCTCCTTATGCTCCTTTTCATTCTTCGAATAAACTAGGATATCATCAATGAACACTACGACGAACTTATCCAAAAACTCCATAAACACTTTGTTCATCATGTTCATAAAATAGGCAGGCGCGTTAGTCAGACCAAATGACATAACGGTAAACACATACAGCCCATACCTGGTGGTAAAAGCTGTCTTTGGAATATCCTGTTCTCGAATCTTCAACTGGTGGTATCCTGATCGCAGATCGATCTTGGAAAATACCTTAGCTCCTTGCAATCGATCAAACAGATTGTTGATCATTGGTAGTGGGTACTTGTTCTTGATCGTTACTTCATTCATTCCTCGATAATCAACAACCATCCTTAATGATCCATCCTTCTTCTCCACTAGTAGTACTGGTGATCCCCAAGGTGAAAAACTTGGGCGAATATATCCCTTATCCAGTAATTCTTTAATCTGATTCTTAATTTCCACCAAATCCTTTGCTGGCATCCTATATGGTCTCTTTGATATTGGCCCTATGCCTGGCAATAGCTCAATCAAGAACTCAATATCTCTATCCGGTGGCATGCCTGGCAACTCCTCTGGAAATACATCAGGAAAATCCTTTACCACTGGTACTTCCTCCTACACAACTCCTGTTAGGCAATTTACTTGAGTCCTCTTTGGCACATGCCGGGATACATACTTGATCCTTCTCCCTTCTGGTGTGGTAAGCAAAATTGACTTACTAGCACATTCAATATTCCCTTCATACTTTGATAACCAATCCGTGCCTAATATCACATCCAATCCTTGCGATTCCAATACTATTAGGTCTGAGGGAAAAACATAGTTACCAATCCTTGATGGTAACCGATCACACCATAGACTAGCCACATACTCTGCTCCAGGCGAGGTTACTAACATGGGTGACCTAAGGGCTTGGGTTGGTAGGTTATACTTATCCATAAATCCCCTTGAGATGTATGAATGCGATGCACCAGTATCAAAAAGAACGGGTGCAGTAAACGACTTAACCAAAAACTTACCTATTACTGCATCGGGCTGAGCTTCAACCTCCTCCACGCTAACGTGGTTCACCTGTCCCCTGTTGAAAGGGTTCGGCTTCTTCCCAGAACTCCCATTGCCGTTTTGGCCTTTAGGACATTCATTGGCATAATGTCCTGGCTTCGAACACTTATAACAAATGACTTGGCTCAAGTCCTTCTTGGCTGGGGTTGAGGGGTTGGTGCGGTTCTCGCCATTGCTTCCTCCATTGCCATTACCATTCTTGGTGCCATTGTGATTGTGCAAGCTACCTACTCCATGGGTATGCTGAAAATGTCCTCCCGGTCTAGGGGTAAAACGTGGCTTCTGCTGAGCTCCTGAATTATACTTTCCTTATCCATACTTCCTCTTGCGATTCTCAATTTGCTGCTGCTTCCCTTCAATCATAAGAGCACGATCTACCAACTCCTGGTAGTTGTTGAAGGTTGCTACCATCAACTGCATGCTCAACTCATCATTCAGTCCTTCCAGGAACTTCTCCTGCTTAGCTGCATCCGTAGCAACGTCATCTGGGGAATAACGTGCTAGCTTACTAAACTCCTCCACATACTGGCCAACTGTCCGTCCTCCTTGGTGCAAGTTACGAAACTCACGCTTCTTCATGGTCATAGCTCCTGCTGAAACATGGGCAGTACGGAAAGCCTGCTGAAACTGGTCCCATGTGACAGTGTCGACTGGGAAGGTGGCTGTAAAATTCTCCCACCATGATGCAGCGGGTCCTTCTAACTGATGTGCGGCAAACTTCACCTTCTCCGCATCTGTGCATCCTGTTGTGGTCAACTCCCTAGCTGTCTTGCGGAGCCAATCATCTGCTACTATCGGCTCGGTGCTACTGGAAAACACCGGCGGATTTAGCCTAAGAAAACGGGCTAAGTGGTCAACAGGTGGTGGTGGTGGTGGTGGGTAGTTGTTGTTGTTCCCCTGATTCTGATTCTGGACTAGCAACTGCATCAATGTGTTCTGCTGCTGGATCAACTGAGTGAGCTCCGGCGGAAAGGCAAATCCGGGGTCACGTCTCGGAGGCATCTGAGGGTTTAGAAAAGATGAGATATAAGAATAGAGGGGGTCTAAAGAGAAAACACTACCCATATGCACATGAGGCAAAAGCAAACAATTCACTTCATTCAAACAAACAAAGGCATACAATCAATCTAACTATCGCAAAGTGCTCGGACTACTATATTTACATGGTGGACTACTACTACTGATGAGGTGGTCTACTAGAAATATTCTACGGTTGTTGACTCCATAATATCTGCTCCTGCTTCATCAACATAGTCATCATCGCTACTATCTACTTCCGAGTCGGTGCCGTCGATGATGATGTAGTCTTCCGGGCTAATCTCCTTGGGTTCTTCGTCTTCATCTACTGGTGTCGGGCCTCCCATAAATATCGCTAACTTCATTGTTAGGTCGGCATTCTTATCCACTAGTACTTCAATTTCCTCTTCATAATCTTCACGTGTAGTCTTGAGTTCTTCCTCCAGTTCCTTGATTCTAGTCTTAGCCTTCTTCAGATCTATCATGTCAGCGCACATCTGATTCTCTTATCGTCGAATGTGCTGGTTTAACTCTTGGATAAAAGCTGCAATTGATCTATCTTTCCTGGTGCTGATCATCTCCCAGTGTTCATCTCAGCGCCCACAAATCTGATATATAGTATCCTTAAGATCCTTGCGGTAGACTTCTCCAATGCGTCCCATGGCGATGTGAGCTGCCATACTCTTTCCTAGACTCCAAGTTGGTGCATCAAAAGAAAACTCTATGGGCTCAGTGACTGGCATGAACGTCCTTCCTGGAACTTGAAATTGAATCATCCAACGCTCTTCTTCAGGTAAAGTGGCGTTGTAGGTTCCCGTGAAGCTTGGTACTCCTACGTTCAGGTATCTAGTGACTTCCTTCAAGTGACGTCCAAAGGGTGTATCTTCATCCGGTTGTGTGAACTTGTTCCTTGCATCCGCCATCCTAAAAAGTAGAAAAGATGAGGAGTCAGAAGAGAAGAGAGTGATCTAGGTCTTTAGCTTAGTGGTCGTGTCCTACAGTCAGCGTGTGCTCTGATACCATCTCTGTAGCGACCAGACCTCAAACAGTCTGATCTCTGTGCTCCGGTGTCATCCCTGGATCAGTAATGCTGACACCACACAGTACTCGGAGGATTTATAGCAGAGTACAATCACACACTTATTACATCGAGTGTCTCAAAAGAGAACTTATTACAATAAATATGGCTTAAGGCCATCTAATAACGATAATAGCGGAAGACTTGGAAGATAAGTGAGTCCATCAACTCCAACGACATCACTGAGTATAGAACCACGACCTAAAACTCCTTAAACGTCATCTAAAAAGTCTGCAACATTAACATTGCAGCCCGAAAACGGGTCAGCACATGGAATATGCTGGCAAGGTAACACATAGAGAGTAATGGAATGCAACAGCTATACTATATGCATATTTGGCTGGTGGAAAGCTCTATGGTTACAGTTTTTGCGTAAAGCCAATTTTTCCCTACTTCAAAGGAATAATTTTATTTAACTAATGGTAGTTGTTAAACATTGAGAATGGTTGACAACATTCTCAATCCCAATTAAGTAACATCATTAAAACCCAACAATATTAATTAAAGTAACATGATGAGATTCATATGATAATCCAAGTACTAGATACTCAAGATGTCCATAACCGGGGACACGGCTAACCATGATTAGTTTGTTACACTCTGCAGAGGTTTGCGCACTTTTCCCCACAAGACTCGATCGCCTCCGTTTGTTTTCTCGCACTACATGGTGTTTGAGAAAACGGATGACCGACACATAGTCTTTCAGAAGCGCTAGCACCTTACGATCGGGTAGACCGTACCACCTACATCCCCTACATCTGCTAGTCTACCACTGTAAGAGTTCGCACAACTTAGTCAACTATGCTAGAGCCCATAATAGCGTGTGGCTGCACACGAAAGTTTCTAGTATGAATAGTCTTATGATCCCTTTGAGCCTGGGTGGCGGTCCAAAAGAAAACAGGCAAGTCCTGAAATACCCAGGTGCCTCAATCCACCCCGATGTGTGTTTAAGTTGCCACCTTAGATAAACCATTAATTATCAATCTCACATCTGTCATGGATATCACTCACCCAATCCACGTCTACTAGCATAGCATGGCATAATAAGCAAACGTAGAAGTAACTCCCAAAGGTTTGATAATAAACAGGTAATAGGTACTACCTCCTCTACTTCCCATCCCACAATTTAATTAGATCCTAATCATGCAATGTGTGAGGATTGATCTAATGCAATAAAACTGGGTAGTAGAAAAGGTATGATCAAAGTGTTACTTGCCTTGCTGATGATCCGAGAAACCTAACGATTCGAAGTAACAGGCGGCGCACTCCGGGTATTCTATCACAGACAAACAAACAAGCATACAATAAGTACTCACTAATGCACGGGTAAAACTCAAATAAGAGATCTAACCAGAAGGTTCAACTTAAGAACTCCGGTTGGCAAAAATAATCAAATCGAACGAAGCAAAGAAAGTCAAACGGCGAAAGAAAACAACTTCATTCTAGTAATCTAGATCTAAGTCAAATTTTATAGTTGCAAAAACTTGTTTAAGTTGATTATTCGGATACAGGGTTTCGAGACGAAACTCCAGGCGCTTGAATCGCCTGATTCTGATAAACGAGCGAAAAGTTAAACTAAAATGAAAATCGGATCAAGAATCACGATCAGAAAAATCGCGGATTTAATCCGAGAAAAGAAAACGACGAAGGATTAACGAACGAACTTCGTTAATTAACCTAAACCGAAAATAAAACCGACGAAAACCAATCGTTTTTTTAAAACAGCACGGATTTCGAGGTGCGGCGAACCTCGTGCGACGTGCAGCGTCGGCGGCGGCGGGTCGGCGGCTGGCGGCGGCGGCTAGGGCGCGGCTAGGGTTAGGGTTCGGGCGGCGGCGGCTGGTGGGCTGGCTCGGGCCCGAGGCGCGGCTTATAAAGCCCCCGGCCAGGCGGAGTCCTGGCCGGTTACGGCCCGTAGTCGGTTGCGTTTTTTTTAAATAATTACGCTCGGAAAACAAATAAAAAAATACTAAACAGACTTCAAAAATCCCGAAATAAATTTTTCCGGGCTTCTAAAATCAAGCCTGACAAAGTGAACATTTATTTGGGCCCTAAATGCAATTTTAAGAAACGCCCATTTTTCCTAAATTCAAATAAAAACTTCGAAAAACTCCGAAATAAAACTTATTTGATTTTATTATTAAATCCTCAATATTTCTATATTTTTAAGAAAGTCATTTTATTCCCTCTCTCATATTTTTGTAATAGAAATAATTGATGATAAAACAAATAAAATCAAATGATCCTATTTTCAAAATTTAAGAAAACTCAAATATGAAAATAACGAAATCCCCAACTCTCTCCGTGGGTCATTGAGTTGCTTAGAATTTTCTAGGATAAAAACCCAAAAGCAAATGAAATCTGATATGCATGATGATCTAATGTATAACATTCCAAATTGAAAATTTGGGATGTTACAGAGACTTGGACTCTATCTTCTCTTGGCCCAAAAGTAACGTGAGAGGACTTTTTGAACATCACCTAAACTTCTCTTTTTCCCTTATCTTCATACGTGGATTGTACAAATGTCCCATACACCTGTAATTAGACATGGCAAAAAAATTTGTGAAGTATTTTTGTATTGGATGACATAAATAAATTATTACATAGTTTGCATTAGAAATCACCTCACAAATATACATGTATGCAATATTTTTGGTCGTATCCAAGGTAGTCATGTCCTCATCAGTGGGGGTTGGTGGTCGTAGCGTATAGGGCACGGTTGTCGGCTTGATCGTGCGCTTATGGGCTTGCATGCTCTCTGAGTAGTCCATACGTGGTTAGTTTGTATTAATTTTCGTTTGGTTTTTGTTAATTAACTAGGCAATTCTCTTCTTAATTAATAGACGATACAAATATTTTGACTCCGTTTCGAAGAAAAAAATTGATTTCACACGGACGTGGAGTATTTCTGTATTTGCACCAGAGCTCAAATGCTCCTGGTGAACAGTGAAATTAGGGGAGAATTTTAAAAATTCCAATTTTTTGTGGTAGCCTTTGACAAATGTTCTATGTGCTTGCAAAATTTTATCATGAATGAACATTCCTAAAAGTCGTGCCAAAAAAATCGATACTAAATACTATTTCTGAAAGCATTTTGGAGTACTAATTTCCTTTTTCTTTTTGCCATGACTTTCACGGATGTCACTTCGTGACGAAAATTTTCAAGCTAGAAAACATTTTTCAAAGGTTACCATGAAAACAATTCAGATTTTTTGAATTTTCTTTCGATTTTACTGTTCACCCGCAGAAGAACACTCTCGGTTTCGCTCACGCATAGGCGACTACTACAAATCATCCGACTTATTTCCTAGCGAAATCAGTCGTGTCGCCAGCCGTGCGATCCATTCTTTCCAACCCTTGATACATCAACGCACGCCGAGTCGCTGACCCTTCTCTCTCGCGTCGCGTTCAACCAGCCCCCGTGCTTCGATCTCACAGCACCGCATGTCGCCGTAGCACCGGAGAGCCGCCATGACCAGAGCTCCATAGCAACACCAAAACGCTACGTCTAGCGGCTGGCGAGCACTCCGACGGAGCTGCAATGGAGCCGACGGCGAGCACTCCAATGCAACACCAAAAGCTTCCCTCGAGAGCCGCCAGCGACGTTGCATCGAGCCACTGCGGCGCTGCACTGAGCCGTCGGCGAAGCTCCAATGCAGCCGCGACGGAGCTCCAACGACCCCGGCGGCGCTCCATTGCAGCCCCGGCCGCGCTTCATTGCAGCGCCGACGATGACAGCGGATGCTGCGATGCAGCACGCGGCGGCCATGGCGGAAGTTGCGATGCAGCGCACGACGACGACGGCGCAGGCTGCTTCGCCGGAGCTGCAGTGGAGCAGCGGTGCAGCGACGCGAGGCGACGGCGGTTTGCAGCAGCGGCGAAGAGCACGGCGTGTAGGAGCAGGCATAGCAGAAACGCGAGTGGTGGCGGGCCGGCACTGGTGCCGATGGCGCTGCCATGGTTGTGTTGTGCCGCAGGAAGAAGAAAAACGAGGAGAAGAAACGAGCAGCTCAACGCGTGCAGGAAAGAGATAAGGGAATGAAAGGATAAGCAACTCGTTGGGCTCACCAGACACGTGGCGAGCGTTAAAGGCGACTTACGGAGCGCGTTGATCAGCCGGTTTATTTTAAACGATTTCCATCTTCGTTTCGTTTTCATCCTTGGAGAAGGGAAGAAGCGTGAGATACCCCTTCAAAAAAAACGCACGAAGTGTGTGGGTGGACGGGATGCTTTTCTCTTCGAGTCGGCACGCACAGATGGCCGATGGGACGGCCAAAACTGTTCACACCCAGACCCAGCCGCACCCACGAGCCACGAGTGGGCTGGAGCGACCGAGGCCGATCGGCGCGGCGATGGCCCACTCGGGCACGTCCAGACCTACGGGCCTTCTATAAAAGGCCCCCCCTCCCTCCCCACCGGGTCGCCTGCCTGCCATCGAACGTCTAATCGCCTCACACACAGGAAAGGCAAAAAAGAAACCAAAACCTCCGGGGAGTTACTCTAGAGATTTCCGGCGGAACCTCGCGTCAGGATGGCACCCACGGCGACGGCGGCGGAGCAGAGCCAGCAGCACACGAAGAAGGCGGTGGGTCTGGCGGCGCTCGACGCCTCCGGCCACCTCTCCCCGCTCGCCATCACCCGAAGGTAACGCACGCAGCCCGCTCTCGATCGCCCCGCCCCTCCCCGCCCCGTACGTAGGGTTCCGGTGCCGCTAGCACGCGCATCTAGCCCGGCGTCAGGCGGCTAGCCATGTCCGCCTGCGCCGCCGTCGCGCGAATATGCGTGGCCGGGGGTTCGGACGGCTCTGATCCGGACGCGGCGGTTGTTGCAACGCTGTGCGCCGTCCGATCCGCTTGGTGTTCGCTTGTTTTTCCGCACGACAACCCTTTGCTGTAGAGTACGTACGTGAGATCGATGCATGGTTCCGTGGAATAATTTATTCTCCTTAAATTGTCGTGTAGCTCACGAAGGTTAAGGTTTATTGGATGTTGATCTCGGAAGTTATTAGCGAGATTTCGTCTTAGAGCGACCCTCCCAGTATTCCGATGGCGACCTCCCTACGATTTTAGCGAATTTGCGCGGCCTCGCACAAGTGATTTATCTCGTAATTCTCATTTGTCCCGATGCAAATTCTCAAAATAGTCTCTGTGGCATGTCAGTTTGTTTCCCTAGTAGGTTAATGGTGGCTATTGGGTTGCTTTCCGTGATTTTTATTTGTTTGTGAAATTCGGCCTTTGCAAAGGGGGCCTAAATAGAGGGGTGTCGTGAAAGATCAGTGGCATACTCCGACCAAGCATATCCATGGAAATAAAATCTGTACGAATTATTATGTGTCCAGTACAACGAAATATCGTGTGTCCAGTACAACCATGGGATTGCCGCGGGTCGTTTTCCTTTCGGAATCTTGATGCGACGCCACTCTTGGTTGTAAAAGGCACATACATGTGTCACTCTCGGTTATTTGTCACTGTTAGCGAGTACAGGAATCTCGGAACAAAAAAAAAACGAGTACATGAGTACTCATTACTTGTGTGTGCGCGTGTTTGTGTGGCATGAATCGAGTCGCTCATGTGGGCATACCCCAACGGCACACCTGTTTCAGTGACTGCATTGATTCGTAGGAATTGGCATGCTTTGACTGGCCGGCAAGGAGGTTGTGGCGACTCTGATCTTTTTTTTATTACAGCTTATTTGGAGATATTGCTAGAGAATGAACTACAATTTATGTTCTTACATCTGTCACGAATAGCGGATACTGTACTACTGTATAGTTTGTTTTAGTTTGATTTGGTGCAAACGGTACCACCACAAGTTTGTCACAAGAAATCATTTGATATATTATTTTTATTTGTTTATCTATATAAACTAATGGTGTTAACATCTGGCAAACCATGCCCATTATGGAGGTCTAGTTTGCAGTTGGAATCTAAGATTCGTGTAATTCGTAGATGGTGCTAGCAGTTTTATGTCGTTATCATAGCCACGCCAGTGTGCTACGAGCTGTATAAGTTTGTTGATGGTTGGTCTTAATTAGGATTTGAAGTCCTAGAATTTGCTTTGCAAATTATTTTCTAAAATCGCTATTTTCCTGAAGAGTTATTGGCTGAATCATGTGATTTACTCAAAACTAAAATTGGTCGTTTGGATGTATGACTGACAGGCTAGACTAATTGTTCGAGTGACCACTGAGTTGAGTTGATAGACGAACCCATATGATCCACTACTATATAAACAAATGGTGCCTACATCTGGTCAAACCATGCTCATTATGGAGCTGTACTTTGCAGTTAGAAATCTAAGATTGGTGCAGTTCGTAGTTGGCGCTAGCAGTTTTATGTCGTTATCATAGCCACGCCAGTGTGCTACGAGCTGTATAAGTTTGTTGATGATTGGTCTTAGGATTTGAAGTTCTAGAATTTGCTTTGCAAATTATTTTCTAAAATCGCTTTTTTCCTGAAGAGTTACTAGCTGAATCATGTGATTTACTCTAACGAGTAAAATTACTTGTCTGAATGATAAAATTAAGCAGTTTGTTCATTAAAAAAAACCCATCAAAACCAAATTGATCGTTTGAATGTATGACTGACAGGCTAGACTAATTGCTCAAGTGACCACTGAATTGAGTTGATAGACGAACCCATGATTTACTACTAAGACTATTAGCCTGATCTACACACTCGCATCTAATAGCGTTTCTTTTCATGACGCTTCATGTTTCCCTAATCCATCTTCAGGAGCACCGGAGATGACGATGTCGTGATAAAGATTCTGTACTGCGGGATCTGCCACTCTGACCTGCACAGCATCAAGAACGACTGGAAGAACGCCAAGTACCCCATGATTCCCGGGCACGAGATCGCCGGCGAGGTCACCGAGGTCGGCAAGAACGTGACCAAGTTCAAGGCAGGCGACCGTGTCGGCGTCGGGTGCATGGTGAACTCGTGCCAGTCCTGCGAGAGCTGCGACAAGGGCTTCGAGAATCACTGCCCGGGCATGATTTTCACCTACAACTCGGTCGACCGTGACGGCACCCGCACCCACGGTGGCTACTCCAGCATGGTAGTGGTGCACGAGCGCTTCGTGGTCCGGTTTCCAGACGCCATGCCGCTGGACAAGGGCGCGCCCCTGCTGTGCGCCGGCATCACCGTGTACAGCCCCATGAAGTACCACGGGCTGAACGCCCCTGGGATGCACCTCGGCGTGCTTGGACTGGGCGGGCTGGGCCACGTCGCCGTCAAGTTCGGCAAGGCCTTCGGGATGAAGGTGACCGTGATCAGCTCGTCGCCGGGGAAGAAGCAGGAGGCCCTCGAGAAGCTAGGCGCCGACGCGTTCGTTGTCAGCAAGGACGCCGACGAGATGAAGGTATGCCGACGTGCCCGACTCTGATCATCAAAGACCCTAGATGGTTGTTTCTCCGGTGGAGAAGAAAACAGGAGTCCATGTCTGCTTAATTTGTGCTGTGTTTGCAGGCTACTATGAGCACCATGGATGGCATCATAAACACGGTGTCTGCAAACGTGCCCATGGCCCCTCTCTTCGGGCTACTCAAGCCCAACGGCAAGATGATCATGGTCGGCCTCCCGGAGAAGCCTATCGAGGTCCCTCCCTTTGCTCTGGTTGCCAGTAAGTTCTCGGATCTCACAAGCCTAGACATCCTCTCCGATCTCGCAGTCCACAGGCATTTTGTGCTTAACTGATACACATATTGTGCGTGTGGCTGAATTTGCAGGGAACAAGACCCTGGCGGGGAGCTGCATCGGCGGCATGAGGGACACCCAGGAGATGCTGGACCTCGCGGCGAAGCACGGCGTGACGGCAGACATCGAGGTGATCGGCGCGGAGTACGTGAACACGGCCATGGAGCGCCTTGCCAAGGCCGACGTCAGGTATCGATTCGTCATCGACATCGCCAACACCCTCGACAAGGCCGCCGCCGCCACAACCGAGTGACCGCCGACGTAACTCTCAGCACTACTCACGGTCCACGTTGGTCTCTGGTTCTCTGCTATTATCACATACTTTATCTCCAGTAGTAACAATACACAGTCTAAAATTATTGTCAGTGATGTATTTTTTAGACAAACTTGTCAGTGATGTATGCATGGTGCGATGTTGTTCGATGATGGATGACAAGGTTGGCTTCTTGCCGGGATAATGGACTGCCTGCTTAGCTTCTTGCACCGTGGAGGCTATCTGTACCTCGTAGCCACAATAATTACTCCATCCATTCCACGTCAAAATATAGGAATTTTGTTCCATTAACAGAATAGTTTTACCAGAACTAAGGCGCTGATAACCAGCTCCAAAAACAAAGATGAGCACTATCAAACAGACAATCTATGTACCAACTACCAAGTGGTGAAGCGTGTCCCGAGCACTCGCAACTGATTAGCAGGACGCGACGGTGATTCTAAGCGCGTAGTGAGATACTGAGATCACTAGAAGAAGGAGATGAGAAGCCAGAACCCGGAGAAAGAAGAGGCGGCTTGCAGCAACCACGCGATGAACGCGAGGGCGACCGAAAGCTCGAACTGGGCGCAGGGCAGCCGCCGGTACTCCGCGCAGAACCTCACATCCATCCGGAAGAAGATCGTCACGCTGGCCGCGGCGCAGGCTCCCGAGAACATGAGAACCGCCAGGACCTGCAACGCATTCGCGGCCGACGTGATCGTCGGGTTAGATCTCTCCTAGCCCAAGATTCCAACAACTGGTCGACTCAGAAGACCGATTTCACCCAAAGTGAAAGGGCTTACCCAGTCGCCGATAAGAAAGATCAATATGAGTTCCGGGGCGGTGTGAAGATCCTTCTTGTTCCTCAGAGCAAAGATGTCCACGCAAGCAAAGCCCATGCTCCACAGAAACTGCAGGGTCAACGCGGTATCCAGGTAGCTGAAAAAAAGGGAGACCATGATACACTGGTTAGATGATGTCAGGCAGCTGAATTTTGAAGAGTGGTCAAGAAATTTAAGACTTCACGTGCAGTTCATAGCCTCGATGATATCATCAACTTGCTGCTACTTGTTACTCGAGAAAGGATTAGAAGAAAGAAGTATCATCATCGCGGGAGAGTGGAATTAGTGGAGTGGTAGTGGGAGGGAGTACAAGTAGGCGCTGTAGTCGGAGGAGCCGAAGGCGGAGGCCATGGCCGAGGAGGACGCGGCGGCGAAGACGCACTGCGACAGACGCAGCGCCATGCCGCTCCATGTCCCGGGGCTCCCCACGATGCGCTTCATCGATCCCCTGCCTGTGCCTGGGCTCTCGCTTGCTGCTTGTGTGTGCTCTGGCTTGTGGAAGATGAGATGGAGAGGTGATCGCCAAGAGCGGAGCAGGAAGAGCTGGAAGCCTGAAACTGAACGAATACGTAAGGGCCGTGTGGGGTGGGTCACCTCTGCCTGGTTGTTTTTGAGATGCAGTTAAACGCAAACGAAGTACGTAGTACCTCGACCAGCACTTGGAAACTTCGCGGTGCGTTCCTTGGCCGCCGAGTGTACATTTCTTTCTGTTCACGCGGTCTGTCACCTTTGCTCTTCGTCCTATCCCGTTCCTTTCTGTTTTTTTGTTGGTCCTCCTACCCACAACGGTGCTAGCTTGATACGTCCAACTCCTACCTATTGTTCCTAAGATCAAACTAGCTACTTGATGCCGACTCTACATTGGCTTAGTACGTGCAAATAAATGAACCAGAAAAGAAAATACCATCATCTTTTCCTTGTACGAGTAAGAGGTCCCATTGCCAAGAAATCCCGGTGTTCCGGGTTTTGACGAGGAGAACCCACGTAACTTTACCCCTTTGCACCAGACGCGGAACTGTCTTAAATGATTCCAAAAGAAGGGGCGATAATGGGAGGGTGATAACACCGTGGAATACATCTAGGGGGCATTCTAACGTGCGAGAGCGTGAGCGTGTCCCCGCCGTGCGTCACTCCGATGCCGGCGTCCACTTCCCTGTCGTGTGCCTTTCCGGCTGCGGCGTCCACCTTTGGGTCCCGCTCGTTGCCGGCGGTCGGCTCTCTCCTTCCCCCCTCCTCCCTTCGCTTGTTCCCGTCCCCGCCGTGCCATGGCGGAGAGTCCGAGGTCGGTCACCTCTACCTTCCATGGTGAGCGGCCGGTGGTTTCTGGTCTGGGGCTCTCGTCTGCCTCTGAGGGGTCGGTGGCGGTGGTGGCTCCGGCCGCGGCTGACGCTGGGGTGCGCTCGTCGCCTCAGATCTCGCGGTGGCAGGAGGCCCCTGCATCCAAGAAGACCATGTGGCGGCGCCGCCATGAGGAGGGCCGGATGGCTCCAGCCATGCGCAGCCAGTCGCCGCCTCGCAAGGAGGTCTCGCAGGAGATGCGGGACAAGTGCTTCCGTTGTTTGGCGAAAGGGCATTTCCTGAAGGACTGCACCAACGATGTGATCTGCCTCCGGTGTGGCTTGTCGGGGCACATTGCGTCGCAGTGCAAGCGGCCGCGCAGCCCTTCCCCGGTGGAGGAGCTCCGGCGGGAGGCTGCGACCAAGGTCGCGCGTTGGTCTGGTATGGTGGGTGTGACATTGGGGCTTCGTGCGGTGGGTGGAGAGGCGCCGCCGAGGCGCCTGCCTACGCCCCCGCCCCGCCCCTTCCTTCGTCGCGCCCTGCACTGACGGTCCTAGCGTGGCCCCGCCTTGCTCTGCTGTGCCTGCAACTGGACTCGGATATGGAGATTGGACCGGGTGAGCGTTGCACGGTCATGAAGACCCGTGGGATGGATGAGCTGGAGGGGAGACTTCAACATGCCATGGTGGTGTACGTGAGTGGTGACAGGGAGGAGATTTCGCCGATGTGGGTGCTGGACGCGTTGCAGTCCAGGATGGGCATCCCGCCGGACAGGGTATCGGTTCATCGGTTCAGGCCGAAGGACTTCCTCATGGTCTTTGCAAGGAGGGAAGACAGGAACAGGATGGGGCTCCGGCCGGTGCTTGAGTTCCAGGGGCATCGGCTGTCTTTCAGGAAGTGGATCAGACAGTCGCAAGCAGTATTTGCCGCCATGAAATTCAAGGTGGGTTTGGAGCTGGAGGGCATCCCACCCCACGCTTGGGAGTTGGATGTGGTGGAAAGCCTGCTGGGCAGGTCATCCATCATCGAGGCGTTGGCGCCAGAGACCTCGTCGTGGGCGGACATGTCGTCGTTCAAGCTCACGGCATGGACGGCGGAGCCGGAACAGATTCCATCTCGCCGGTGGCTTCCTGTGCCGAAGCCGGCGGAGCAGAGGGAGATCTTCGAGCCGAAGACGCTGCAGCATAAAGTTCTCATTCATCTGGACACGGTGATGACATTCTCGGAAGGGGAGGATCCTTGGTTCCAGGTAGCCTCGTCAGATAGTGGGCAGAGTGGACTGCCGGAGTCTTCGCCGGACATGGGTGCTGGACCAACCACTCGCAGGCTCAGTTTGCAGTTTGGAGTTCGTGATCAGAGAGGTGGCATTGCGGGCGGTGGAGGCGGCGCGCCGGTGGGTAGACAGCTCGTCGGCGAGTTGGTCGGAGTTGGTGCGGATGGGGATTGGAGGATTCCCTCGATGGTCCCACTGCTTCGGGTTGAGAGCCGTGGGCCCGGGGTGCCTGTTCAAGATAGGGAGACGACCCGTCACTCAGCTTTTGACCGGCTAGGTGACGTGGAGCGGCAGGTGGAAGACTCGGAACGGCTACAGACTCAAAATTCAAATCTTGTTCTGGCCTCCAGCTGCGCGGTGATGGTGGGGCATCCAGGTGGGGCCCTTGTCGCACATGGTGCGACGCAGCAAGTCGTGACAATAGCCACGATGTAGAGGGAGGAGGAGGCAGTCACTTTGGGCATTGGGCAGGACAGGGATGTCGGAGGTGGGGATGGTGGATTGGACAAGAGTTCGATCCCGATATTGGTGGGACCCATGGAGGTCAATCCCGAGGTCGCGCGACAGGAGCGGATTGCTGAGCTGGCTTCGGATGCTGAGATGCTGGACCGACAGCTGGTGGTGGTGCAGGACATGGCTGTGCATGGGATTGCGCGTGATGCGTCTGGCCCCGACCAGTTCATGGAGGGACATGGGTTGGCGGTTGTGGGCCACGAGGCGAGTACGCATGATTCGGTGGGGCTGGAGCGGCTCTCGACTGGTGTGCTGATTGAGCTGCCGGGTCCCTCCTCGGATGGCGCGCTGCATGTTGGGATGGCCCGGTCGCCTGATTCTCGGCAGGTTTCAGCTAATGTTTGCGGATCGTATCTTGCCAATGATTGCGGACCAAATCCCGGCAAGCGAGGAGCGGGAGTTGGAACTGGGACAAGTGGCGGCCTCTCAAGGAGGCAGGGCGTTTGAGGCGGATCGACACGATGGTTTGGCCATGCAAAATCAGATTCAGGCATGCACGACTGGGATGACACCTCAGGAGGCGGTGGCTTTTGGCAAACTCAAGTGGTTCTGCAACGCATTAGTGCGCAAGTTGGCCCCCCCCCCCGTCTTCTAATGGAGGTGCAATCGTTGGTCAGGCCGGAGGCTGAGCCTTTCACTCCTCGTTGCACGACCAGGGGCTCCAAGAGGGCTCCGGCGAGCAAATAGTGTAAGGCGACACATGCGGAGAACGTGCTCATGCGGGCGCTTGGCATAGTTCCGGAGGATTTGGATGGAGATGAGGATAACATTGTCGAGTTGGCTGAGATCTTCGACTTGCCATTAAGGGAGCAGCACATCCGGGTCATTGCTGCATTTTTTGGGAAGGAGGTGCCACCGGTGAGAGACATGGCTGCCGGGTCTTCGGTAGTGATGGGAGCGGCATGAGTACCTTGTGGGCGCAGGAGTTGGGTGGGTGTCTAACGAGTATCTATGGATTGGAACCCTAAGGTACTTTGTTGGAACGTTCGGGGCTAAATAACCCTGCCAAGAGGAACACGGTGAGGGAGTTTGTGGTAGAGGCTAAGGTTAACATTATGTGTCTACAAGAGACGAAGCTTGATGTAATTGACCCATATATAGTTATGCAAAGTTTGGGGCCATCTTTTGATGGCTTTGCTTACGTGCCGACGTTAGAGACCCGTGGGGGTATTCTTCTAGGGTGGGACTTGACCATGTTGAACATTGATAACATTGCCGTGGACACTCACGCTCTCACGGGGAGGGTGCATTCCAAGGATGGCTTGGCTTGGTGGGTGTCGGTGTCAAAACCGGCGGATCTCGGGTAGGGGGTCCCGAACTATGCGTCTAAGGAGGATGGTAACAGGAGGCAGGAGACACCATGTTTTACCCAGGTTCGGGCCCTCTTGATGGAGGTAAAACCCTATGTCCTGCTTGATTTATTCTTGATGATATGAGTATTACAAGAGTTGATCTACCACGAGATCGGAAAGGCTAAACCCTAGAAGCTAGCCAATGGTATGATTATATGTTGTCCTACGAACTAAAACCCTCCGGTTTATATAGACACCAGAGGGGGCTAGGGTTACACAAGGTCGGTTACAAAGGAGGAGATATACATATCCGTATTGCCTAGCTTGCCTTCCACGCCAAGTAGAGTCCCATCCGGACACGAGACAAAGTCTTCAATCTTGTATCTTCATAGTCCAACAGTCCGGCCAAAGGATATAATCCGGCTGTCCGGATACCCCATAATCCAGGACTCTCTCAGCAGCCCCCGAACCAGGCTTCAATGACGATGAGTCCGGCGCGCAGTGTTGTGTTTGGCATTGCAAGGCGGGTTCTTCTCCAACTTTCGAACGTTTGTAAAGCAGTGTCTGGTCCCATAAATGTTTGGACCTCTTGGCTTCTGTGCCCAATAAGGGCTATCTCCCACGCGTCGAATGAATACGAGGCGCCAGGGCGTTTTTACATTCGCCCCCTAGCCAGATAAATAAATTGTCTATTAAAGGTATGGGGATCCTTAGATCCAATCCATACCATCCTCCCCCAGCGAGAATCCATCAGAGCGCGTTTCAGAAAGATCCATTCTAGCATGGCCGACCTCCGCAACTCCTCCTCCCGCCCCCGTAGCCCTAAGCCCGGTGATTCAGAGAGGTGTTCAGTCCCGCACAGTCGATTAGTCGAACTGCAGACTAAGGGATTTCTCCCTCCGGCGTATATGGTGCCCGTTCGAGCCGGGCTTGCCACCTACAATGGCGGGGAGCAAGCGAAGAGCTTTCCCTGTCCCTCTATGGGGGAATGGGTCTGCCTTGTTCCCTATTTATTAAGGGGACTCGGATTTCCAATTCATCCGTTCCTCCGTGGGCTCCTGGAGTTCTACAACCTCCAATTACACAATTTCACCCCTGCCTCCATTCTACATATCGCCGGCTATGTTGCTCTCTGCGAGTTGTTCCTGGGCTGCGAGGCTCACTTCGAGCTGTGGAAAAGGCTATTTTGCCTCGTCCCTCGCACATAGAGGGGGTCACTTTATCAAGTGGGTGGAGCCAAAATATGGCGCATCGCCGGTACCGGATACCTGTCCGGTACCCCGAAGAAGTCGTCCGAAGACTGGCCTTCAAAATGGTTTTATATGGAGGACGTTCCCCTTCCGGACCCTGTTCGGCGGGGTCTTCCTGAGTTCAACAATGCTCCTATGAAGAAACGCCGAAGTTGGCACCCACGGAGCCCCCAGGTGGAAGACAATGGAGAAGTCCTCTATCTGATGAACCGGATTAAAGCACTGGCTCAAACAGGATTAATAGTAATCAAAGTTATGTCGATTTGCATAATGCGGGGAGTGCAACCACTTCAATATCGTGGGCACCCCTTGTGGTGTTTTAACAGGGCGGATGATGCCACCCACTGCGGGCGTAAGGGCCCAGACAATGCTGCCGCTTTAGCGAAAGTTCTGTCCGAATTGTTCAAGGGAGAGGAAGAGGAGTTCACCCGCATCAAGCTACGGGATGGATTCTCCATGTACAATCCTCCAAGCTGGGTAAGTTATATCTCCTTACTCCCATTTTTCCCGCATTCTTTGTCGTAAGTATTCACCTTGCCACTTTGCGGTAGGAACTACGAAAAGCCATAAAGGAGGTTAGCATCCCTTCTCCACAACCAGAGGACCCTGACCGGGCCCTTGACTCCGGACTTGAAGAAGATCCGGTTATATTCGTGGAGCTGATAGACCGGCAGTTCTATCAGTTAAGCTGCGATGATGCCATGGTGGCCATCACGGCCGACTATCCCGGACTGCTCCCTGCATCGCACGTAAGAAAAACCAAAAATCCCAACTCCAAAAACTAGGATCCCCTTTTAGACACTTCACCCACCATATACATATGGAATTTTATAGGGAAGGCATTCGGGATGCCCTGCCGAACCCGCAGAAACTCGCCAACAAGAGGCACCGAGGCCGGGTAGGCCAAAAAGGAAGGCGGTCAGGACGGAGACACCGGCGCAAAGGTATAACAAAAACCCCGCTCCGTGGTTGTCGTCTTTCTCGAAATGTAATGACGCCCGTGTTTCTTTAACAGAAAAAACGCTCGCCGGAATATGTCCGGCGATGTTACTAATCACGCTTCCACCAGTCGGGCGCCAAGACAGGACATAGAGGCGGAAGCCGATATGGGGCGGGCGCCGGATAATCCCCCTACAGAGGATGCAGATATATTATCCGCTACAAACTCAGAAGTGGAAAGCGCCATGAATCATAGGCGCCGCCGGGCCGTACTCCGTGACGCTTGTTTCTCACCAGAGGCATTTGATGCCTTTAATTCTGGAGAGGCATACCTCCGAGCTGCTCAAGATGGTCTAGCCAGAGCCACGGATCAGTATGTAGAGGATGTACGGGTAAGTAAATTTGACGATTTATATGTATTAGTAGCCCCTGAGACTTGAAATAGTTAGCAGAACTGATTTAAGGATCATCTTTATTGTGTAGGTTCTTACAGAGAAGAATACTAGGCTGTCACAGGAGCTAGAGGAATGCAAGACCCAACTGCGGGCCGCTGTTGCCGCATTGCAGGAACCGAAAAAGTCACCCGCTGGTAACATTTACTTTAAAGAATGATGGTTACCATATAGTGTGCGGCGTGACTGCAGATCTAACAATAGATGTTGCAGATGAATCCAGAGAAACTCCGGCGGACCAGCATGTCATGCGACAGCTAGAGGCTGGCAAACGCGTGCTGACAGAGGTTAGGCGGGATAAAAACAATCTCCAAGACGTCAATATCAAGCTGAGCGTGGAACTAAAATATGTTTGAGCCCAGCTTGCAGACTCCGAGAAGGAGAATAAGTGGCTTCGGCGCGGCATTTTCAGTAAGTGCTTGAACGAACCCTTTTAAAGGAGTTCAACGAAGAAGCCAACTAACAGCGTTATGTCTGTAGGTATGCTGACGGGTCATCCCGCGGAGGAAATGCCCGGGTCTGCGGGTGATCTTCTATCCAAGCTCTCACATCTGCATGAACAAGTTCGGTAGGTGATGCAAGGTGTTGCCCAGGCCTTGTGGCCATCCGCCTCCCTGCCAGAAGGCGTTGTAGAGCTTATGGAGAAGCTCAAGGGAGCACGGCGACGCTTCCGATTATGGAAGATATCGGCCTGTCGACAAGGTGCCAGAGAAGCCTGGGCCATGGTGAAGATGCGGTATACCAAGGCTGACCCAAATCACATGGCCAAGGTTGGACCTGTGGGGCCCGACGAAAAAGAGATCCCCGTTAGCTTAGTTTATGGGCAATTAGAATTAGCCGCAAAGTATTCTCAACAGGATTGTAGGCTAGACCGCCTGTTGGATGGTATAGAAGAGGAATTTAGTCAGTCTGCATGACTATGTAATTAAAATGACATGTATAATGCCTTCTAGCCGGATTGTAGATCATTTGTCTTGGCGGACCTTTTCGCTTCAACCTCGGGACCCGATAGTTCAGAGTGTATTCGAATACCCGCTCAGTTATATAAGAACCGGGGTATGCGTGGAGACCAGGCGTAGGGGTCATTAGTGCTTGAACAGACAAGTGCCCAACTAGTTATGTTATATTACATGAGTAGTAAGAAACATCTTCCAGGGAGAATAGTTTCGTTAAGGGTTCCTTTCCCTGGGTAAGGATGCCCTAAAGTGCATGTCCGGACTGCGACAGGAAACGCAGGAAAAACATTTGGGGGCAGATATGGACAATAAATAAAAATCATCTTTTGTTCACCGACCGAATATTCCCTTAAGAACGCTAGCTTTCGGCTTCACCCAGTCTGAGGTACACATCCGGCTGACCCGGCAGTAACAATCGCAGAGGTGCTCCCCTTATGCCCTAGCTGAATTAACGGGAACGTAGGGCATAAATACAAGAGCCAGGCAACCCAGCTTGGCCAAAACTTAAGTCATATCGATGCATATAATGGCGAAAAAGGTACATGCGGAAGCATAACACATGTGCGGGGCCTGAGGCCCAGATAAATAATTAAGCTTCTGTGAAAGAAGCCCCCAGGTATAATGAGCGCGGCTAGCGCATCTATAATGTGCAAGCGAGACACAAGTTGTCCCTTGAAGGCCTAGAGAAAGAATAAAAGAAAGGAAGAAAGAAAAACAAGACAAATAATGTATATGCAAAAAATGGACAGAGAGAGGGGATGAACATAGAGTCCGGCGCTAGGCGTAGAATCTTTGAAGCCTGGCCGCGTTCCATGGGTTCGGCTCGAGTCGACTAGTCGATGCATCCCGCAGTCGGTACGCTCCACCGGTCAGAACTTGGTCAATAATAAAGGGACCTTCCCATTTGGGCTCGAGCTTGTTCTTTTTCTTATCCGGCAGGCGTAGAACTAGTTCGCCAACGTTATAAGTTTTGGCCCGTACTTCTCTGCTTTGGTATCTGCGAGCCTGTTGCTGATAAAATGTGGAACGGGCTTTGGGTACATCGCGCTCCTCCTCCAGGGTGTCCAAACTGTCCTGCCGATCGAGCTCGGCTTCTCTTTCTTCGTACATGCGCACCTGAGGTGAGTCATGAATTATGTCACAGGGCAAGACTGCCTCTGCGCCGTACACCATAAAGAAGGGTGTATATCCGGTACTACGATTCGGCGTGGTCCGCAGCCCCCAGAATACGGAGTCGAGCTCCTCTACCCAATGCGTGTTAGACTCTGTTAAGGAACACACTAATCTAGGTTTAATGCCGCTCATTATAAGACCGTTTGCTCACTCAACTTGGCCGTTGGTTTGTGGTGATAGACTGAAGCATAATCGAGCTTGATGCCCATTTTGCTGCACCAGAGTTTTACCTCATCGGCGGTGAAGTTCGTGCCATTATCAGTGATGATGCAGTGGGGGACGCCATAACGGTGTACGACCCCGGATATGAAGTCTATCACTGGACCGGATTCGGCTGTTTTAACAGGTTTGGCCTCTATCCATTTGGTGAATTTATCCACGATGACCAGTAAGTATTTTTTCTTGTGGGTTCCCCCTTTAAGGGGTCCAACCATGTCAAGCCCCCAGACCGCGAAGGGCCACGTAATGGGGATTGTTTGGAGGGCGGTGGGTGGCATGTGGCTTTGATTTGCAAAGAGCTGGCAACCGGCGCAACGTTTGACCAAGTCCTATGCATCTGCCTGGGCCGTTGGCCAATAGAATCCTGTACGGAAGGCCTTGCTTAGAAGAGCCCGGGATGCGGTGTGGTGACCGCTGAGTCCGGCGTGGATTTCTACCAGAAGGTTCCGCCCTTCCTCTTCGGAGATGCACCTTTGAAGGACTCCGGTAGTGCTTTTTTATACAATTCTCCTTTATGGACCCTGTAGGCCTTAGATCGCCGCACTATGCAGCGTGCCTCATTTTGGTCCTCCGGAAGTTCCTGCCTAGTTAGGTAGGCCAGGAATGGTTCTGTCCACGGGGCTATGATGGCTATTATTACGTGGGCTGAAGGTGTTATTTTGGTGGCGGAGCCTCCGATTGTGTCAGAGTGTTCGGTATCGGGCATTTTGGCCAGGTCCGGACTATTGTTACCGGTGTCCCCTTCCCATACTACGGATGGCTTGAACAACCTCTCCAGAAATATGTTGGGGGGGGACCACATCGCGTTTTGCGCCGATGCGGGCGAGGATATCTGCCGCCTGATTGTTTTCCCGAGCCACATGGTGAAATTCGAGCCCCTCAAACCGAGCTGACATTTTTAGGACGACGTTTCGGTAGGCCACCATTTTCGGATCCTTGGCGTCAAAGTCCCCATTTATTTGGTATATTGCGAGGTTTGAATCCCCACGCACCTCCAGGCATTGAATGCCCATGGAGACTGCCATCCGAAGACCATGCAACAGAGCTTAGTATTCGGCTGCGTTGTTGGAGTATGTATACAATATTTGCAGTACGTACTGAACGATATCTCCAGTTGGGGACGTCAGGACGATACCAGCCCCTAGACCAGCCAGCATTTTAGAACCGTCGAAGTGCATGATCCAATTGGAGTATGCACCGTACTCTTTAGGGAGTTCGGTCTCCGTCCATTCGGCGACAAAGTCGGCCAATACTTGCGACTTAATGGCTCGTCGAGGTTTGTATGTTATGTCAAACGGGAGGAGCTCAATGGCCCAGTTAGCAATCCGGCCCGTAGCGTCGCAGTTGTTTATAATATCATTAAGTGGCACTTCCGAGGCTACTGTAATCGAACACTCTTGAAAGTAGTGTCCCAGCTTCCGGGATCCATGAATACCGCATAGGCTATCTTTTGATAATGTGGGTACCGTGATTTGCATGGAGTGAGGACAGTGGATACATAGTATACCGGCTTTTGAAGAGGGAATTTATGTCCGTCAGCTTCTCGTTCGACAACGAGCACTGCGCTTACAACTTGATGAGTTGCCGCAATGTACAACATCATTGGTTCGCCGATGTTTGGCGCAGCCAGGATTGGGTTGGTTGCCAAAATGGCCTTTATTTCTTCCAATCCGGCTGTGGCAGCGTCCGTCCGCTCAAAGTGTTCTGTGCGCCGAAGGAGGCGATAAAGGGGTAAAGCCTTTTCTCCTAAGCGGGAGGTAAAGCGGCTTAGAGCCGCCACGCATCCAGTTAACTTCTGGATTTGCTTGAGGTCTGTTGGGGTAGCCAACTGTGACAAAGCTCGGATTTTGGCCGGATTAGCTTCAATACCTCTACTGGAGACGATGAAACCCAGGATCTTTCCGGCTGGTACGCCGAAAACGCATTTTTCCGGATTGAGCTTGATGTCGTATGTTCGAAGGTTGTCAAATGTGAGCCTCAAGTCGTCTATCAAAGATTCGATGTGTTTGGTTTTGATGACCACATCGTCTACGTATGCCTCTACTGTTTTGCCGATTTGTTTCTCCAGACATGTCTGAATCATGCGCTGATATGTTGCGCCGGCGCTTTTGAGCCCAAAAGTCATTGTGTTGAAATAGAAGGGACCGTATGGTGTGATGAATGCCATTGCGGCTTGGTCGGACTCCGCCATCTTGATTTGGTGGTAACCGGAGTATGCGTCGAGGAAACACAATGACTCGTGTCCTGTGGTAGCATCGGTAATTTGATCGATGCGGGGGAGGGGGAATGGATCCTTTGGGCAAGCTTTATTGAGGTCCTTGAAATCGACACAAAGGCGCCAGGATTTATCCTTCTTTGGTACCATCACCAGGTTTGCTAGCCAGTCCAGGTGTTTTATTTCTCTGATGAATCCGGCCTCCAATAACTTGGCTAGTTCCTCTCCCATGGCCTGTCTCTTAGGTTCGGAGAAACACCGAAGAGCTTGCTTGACCGGCTTGAATCCCTTTAGGATATTGAGGCTATGCTCGGCCAGCCTGCGTGGGATTCCTGGCATGTCTGAGGGATGCCAGGCGAATATGTCCCAATTCTCGGGCAGGAACTCTCGTAGTGCAGCGTCCACGGCGGGGTTTAACTGTGCCCCGATGGAGGCTGTTTTTGTAGGGTACGTTGGGTGGACTTGGAATTTGCCTATTTCGTTCCCTGGTTTAAAAGAGGTGGACTTGGATCTCTTATCGAGTATAACGTCGTCCCTGTCCACTGTGGAGCGTAGCATGGTTAATTCCTTAGCCGAGAGGGCTTCGGATAATGCCTCGAGGGCCAGTGCGGCTGTTTTGTTTTCGGCGCGGAGTGCTGTGTCCGGATCACTAGCGGGAGTGATGATTCCGTTGGGACAGGGCATTTTGAGCTTCATGTACCCATAATGGGGTACGGCTTGGAAGATCGTGAATGCCTCACATCCTAAAAGGGCGTGGTATCCACTGCTGAACGGGGCCACTTGAAATGTAATTTCTTCGGACCTATAGTTCTCTGGCATACCGAATACCACATCTAGTGTGATTTTCCCAGCGCATCATGCCTCCCAACTGGGTATGATTCCCCTGAAGGTTGTGCTACTTTGCTCAATGCGGTTCTAGTTTATTTCCATTTTTTGAAGAGTTTCCTCATAGATGAGGTTTAATCCGCTGCCGCCGTCCATCAGTACTTTGGTGAGTCGAAAGCCGTCCACAATTGGACTGAGGACCAGTGCAGCTGGTGCTCGGGCTGTTCGGAATTTAGGTTTGTCACTGGCATTGAAGGTAATAGCCGTGTCACTCCATGGATTTATTGCTGCTTCGTGGCAGATTTCGGCCATGCTGCGGAGTGTTCGCTTGCGCCTATTATTTGACACGAAGGTCTCAAAGACTGTTAACACCATATTGTTATCTACGGGATGGTGCTCTGTGGTGTTTGGGATAAGAAGATCCTCACCACTTTTGGCCACCTGCCGGAGTATCCAACATGCTCTAAGGCTGCGCGTTGGTATTGTATTCGCTGTACTATGAATTTTGCAGGGTCCACTAAGCCATCCCTCCAGTACGGTTCCATGCCCTATAGAGGGTTTTTGTTTCTTTGCAACTAGCTCGGGTGTCTTATGATAGTGCACCCTTTTACTTCGGACTGGGTGTATATTCGGGGCCGGATTATCCCAAAATTTCGTTTCGGTTTTCCAGGCGCTTTCCATCGCACAGTACTTTCATACTATGGACGCCAAGTCAGCGAAGCGTGATATGTCACGGCGACTTAAGGCATTAAGGATTCCCTTGTCCGTGCAATTGTTGCAGAAAAGTAAGACTGCGTCTTCCTCACGACAGTTCTTAACCTTGTTCATCACAAGGAGGAATCTGGCCCAATAATGATGTACTGTTTCATGGGGCTCTTGCCTGATGTGGGAAAGATCGTTTATGTCTGGGTGGGTGGGTGGATTTGAGTCCGAACCCCTACCCGATCTGAGACCCAGGGGCCGAGGAGTTTCCAATCTTGGAAGTTCGGGTTCCGGAGTGTTGCCCGATAAGTCTAGCCCGCTGCCTGATTCTAGGTTAAGGGCTTGGGTGATGTCCTCTCGTAAGTAGGTATCCGGCTTGGAGAGCTCAGGAATCCGTACATAGTTAGTCCTCAAAATAGAGGAAGAGTTGCCGCATTATTTCTCCACCACCGCAACGTGATGGGTGACCGATGGAGAGTTAATCTCCCTTTGATCGGGTTTAAGCCCAATCCGATCATAGTCCGTAGCGACTCCCAAGGCGGCGATGCGATCCAAGAGTTCATTTAGGGAAGAGAGCTCCATTGGATCCATCTTCTCGGCGAATTCCGAGCCGACGTGGAGGCTGTTTTTGATGACCCGAGAAGTCATCGTCGGTGCAGCGGCCGAACAGGCAGTCATGATGAAACTGCCTCGCCGGAGAGTTTGGCCGACAACCAGAGCTCCCCCGGCGGTAATGTTTCTTTTAGCAACGAGATGAGGCATCCTTCCTTACGGCGACGTCACAGAGGAACTCTCAATGAAAGCACCAATGTCGGTGTTAATACCGGTGGATCTTGGGTAGGGGGTCTTGAACTGTGCGTCTAAGGCGGATGGTAACAGGAGGCAGGGGACATGATGTTTTACCCAGGTTCGGGCCCTCTTGATGGAGGTAAAACCCTATGTCCTGCTTGATATATTCTTGATGATATGAGTATTACAAGAGTTGATCTACCACGAGATCGGAAAGGCTAAACCCTAGAAGCTAGCCTATGGTATGATTATATGTTGTCCTACGAACTAAAACCCTCCGGTTTATATAGACACCGGAGGGGGCTAGGGTTACAAGGTCGGTTACAAAGGAGGAGATATACATATCCATATTGCCTAGCTTGCCTTCCACGCCAAGTCCCATCCGGACACAAGACGAAGTCTTCAATCTTGTATCTTCATAGTCCAACAGTCCGGCCAAACGATATAATCCGGCTGTCCGGATACCCCCTAATCCAGGACTCCCTCAGTGGGTGATAGTGGTACATGGACCCCAAGGGGACGAGGCGAAGATGCAATTCTTAGTTGAACTCCACAATAGACGGGCGGTGTGTCCGGGGCCATGGATGGTGCTTGGCAATTTTAACATGATCCTAAGGGCGGATGAGAAGAGCAACAACAATCTGAACCGGAGGATTATGAGAAGATTCAAGGAATTCATGGATGATTGCGAGCTCAAAGAAACATATTTGCATGGGAGGAGATTTACATGGTCAAACAAAAGAGAGCAACCGGTGCTAACGAAGATTGACCGGCTGTTGGTATCGGTAGATTGGGAGCTAGCCTACCCGGAGGTGTTGCTACAAGCGCTCAACACAAACATATCTGACCACTCCCCATTGCATTTAACAACCTCGGCGCCTTTCTGTGCCAAGAAGAGGTTTCGTTTCAAGTTGTGTTGGCTCAAGTTGGAGGGATTTGAGCAAACGGTTCGTGATGCTTGGGTGTGTCCGGAAGAGATATTTGACCCGCTTAAGAGACTCGACTACTTACTGCGCAGCACTGCGACTGCTCTTCAGGCTTGGGGGCAGAAGATGATGGGCAACATTAGGATTCAGATGGCCATTGCCAACTACATCATCTTGAAGTTGGATCGGGCAATGGAGTCTTGTGTCCTGTCTGCCAATGAGAGATGGCTGAGGGGCAGTATCAAGCATGTGTTGTTGGGTTTGGCCTCTCTACAGCGGACCATAGGAAGGCAAAGATCGCGTCTAAAGTGGATCAGGGAGGGGGATGCTAACACTAAGATTTTCCAGGCTATAGCGAATGGCCAACGATCCAAGAATTTCATCCTTCACGTGAGGCATAATGATGTGTTGGTAGTGGATCAGAGTCAGAAGGAAGACATTTTTTCGGAGGCTTATGAGCAACTATTGGGTTTAGCTCACTCGATGGATGCGGACGTGGATCTTGAGTTCCTGGACATGGATACCCACAACCTTTCGGAGCTCGATGAGATCTTTACTGAGGAGGAAGTTTGGAATACCATCAAGGAGTTTCCGCCGGACCGGGCTCCGGGGCCGGATGGTTTTATTGCGGCATTTTACTAGAAAACATGGCACATTATGAAAAATGATGTCATGGCAGTTTTTCTGAAGTTGTATGTGGGGGATGGTAGGGGATTTAACAAACTAAATCGAGCTCACATTGTTCTCATCCCGAAGAAGCCAGAGGAAGAGGAGGTGGGTGATTTTCTCCCCATTAGTCTCACCCACAGCATGGCGAATTTTTTGCTAAGCTGCTCGCGAACCAGGTCAGGAGGAGGATGAAGGAGATCATGGCGGTGAACCAATCGGCCTTTATTGGTGCCTGATACGTCTCCGTCGTATCTACTTTTCCAAACACTTTTGCCCTTGTTTCGGACTCTAACTTGCATGATTTGAATGGAACTAACCAGGACTGGCGCTGTTTTCAGCAGAATTGCCATGGTGCTATTTTTTGTGCAGAAATAGAAGTTCTCGGAATGACCTAAAAATCAACGGAGAATCATTTTGGAATATATAAAAAATACTAGAAGGAAGATCCACGTCAGGGGGGCCTCCACCTGTCCACGAGGGTGGGGGGCGCGCCCTACCCCCCTGGGTGCGCCCCCTGCCTCATGGGCCCCCTGACGCTCCACCGACCTCAACCCTGACTCTATATATTCACTTTCGGGGAGAGAAAAAAAATCAGGGAGAAGGATTCATCGTGTTTTACGATACAGAGCCACCGCCAAGCCCTAAACTCTCTCGGGAGGGCTGATCGGGAGTCCGTTTGGGGCTCCGGAGAGGGGAATCCATCGCCATCGTCATCATCAACCATCCTCCATCACCAATTTCATGATGCTCACCGCCGTGCGTGAGTAATTCCATCCTAGGCTTGCTGGACGGTGATGGGTTGGATGAGATTTATCATGTAATCGAGTTAGTTTTGTTAGGGTTTGATCCCTAGTATCCACTATGTTCTGAGATTGATGTTGCTATGACTTTGCTATGCTTATGCTTGTCACTAGGGCCCGAGTGCCATGATTTCAGATCTGAACCTATTATGTTTTCATCAATATATGAGAGTTATTGATCCTATCTTGCAAGTCTATAGTCACCTATTATGTGTTATGATCCGTTAACCCCTAAGTGACAATAATCGGGATACTTACCGGTGATGACCGTAGTTTGAGGAGTTCATGTATTCACTATGTGTTAATGCTTTGTTCCGGTACTCTATTAAAAGGATGCCTTAATATCCCTTAGTTTCCACTAGGATCCCGCTGCCACGGGAGGGTAGGACAAAAGATGTCATGCAAGTTCTTTTCCATAAGCAATTATGACTATATTCGTAATACATGCCTACATTACATTGATGAATTGGAGCTAGTTCTGTATCACCCGAGGTTATGACTGTTACATGATGAACCGCATCCGGCATAATTCTCCATCACCGATCCATTGCCTACGAGCTTTCCATATATTGTTCTTCGCTTATTTACTTTTCCGTTGCTATTGTTATCATCACTACAAAACACCAAAAATATTACTCTTGCTACTGTTACCTTTTACCACCGTTACCACTACTATCATATTACTTTGCTACTAAACACTTTGCTGCAGATATTAAGTTTCCAGGTGTGGTTGAATTGACAACTCAGCTGCTAATACTTGAGAATATTCTTTGGCTCCCCTTGTGTCAAATCAATAAATTTGGGTTGAATACTCTACCCTCAAAAACTGTTGCGATCCCCTATACTTGTGGGTTATCAAGACTATTTTCTGGCGCCGTTGCCGGGGAGCATAGCTCTATTCTTTGAGTCACTTGGGATTTATATCTGCTTATCATTATGAAGAACTTGAAAGATCCAAGAACCAAGATTTATCCCTCAACTACGAGGGGAGTTAAGGAACTGCCATCTAGCTCTACACTTGATTCACCTTCTATTTTGAGTAAGCTCACGACACCTAAACCTGCTTCTGCTATTAATTCTAATATGTCGCATGTTATTGATTATGCCACTTCTGCTATGCATGATACTTATGATGACACTACTTCTATGCTTGATACTACTGTGCCACTTGGTGAATTTCTTGATGAACAACTTGCTAGGGCTAGAGAGAATGAAATTATTGAAACTAATAATATTGATGAAAGTGATGATGAAGACTCTCCCCCTAGATATGAATTACCTGTTGTGCCTGAGGGCTATGTTATGGATGAAGAAACTGCTAGAGATTTTCTTGCTTGCAATGATAGGAGTGATCTTAAGAAATTACTCGCTAAGCTGAAACAAAAAACTTTGAATGCTAGAATAAAATATGATCCTACTTATGCTACTTCACCTATATTTGTTACTGATAAGGATTATGATTTCTCTGTTGATCCTGAGATAATTACTTTGGTTGAATCTGATCCTTTCTATGGCTATGAATCCGAAACTGTTGTGGCACATCTTACTAAATTAAATGATATAGCAACCCTGTTCACTAATGATGAGAAAACTCACTATTATTATATCCTTAAATTATTTCTGTTCTCATTAAAGGGATGCTAAGATATGGTTTAATTCTCTTGATCCTGGTTGTGTGCATAGTCCCCGGGATATGATTTATTATTTCTCTGCTAAATATTTCCCCGCTCATAAGAAACAAGCTGCTTTAAGGAAAATTTATAATTTTGTGCAAACTGAAGAAGAGAGTCTCCCACTAGCTTGGGGGAGGCTTCTCCAATTACTTAATGCTTTGCCTGATCATCCTCTTAAGAAAAATTAAATACTTGATATCTTTTATAATGGACTAACCGATGCTTCCAGAGACCACCTGGATAGTTGTGCTGGTTGTGTTTTTAGGGAAAAAACACCAGATGAAGCTGTAATTTTATTGAATAATATGTTGACTAATGAAAATAATTGGACACTTCCTGATTCAATTCATGATCCAACTCCTGAACCAACTCCTAAGCCAACTCCGAAGAAAAAGGGTATTCTATTTCTCAGTCCTGAAGATATGCAAGAGGCAAAGAAATCTATGAAAGAAAAAGGTATTAAAGCTGAAGATGTTAAGAATTTACCTCCTATTGAAGAAATGCATGGTCTTAATTTACCGCCTGTTGAAGAAACACATGGTCTTGATAACCCGACACATGTAGTAAAGGTAAATTCTCTCTATAGATATGATAAAGCTGAAATCCCATTTACTAAGTTTGCTAGCCCATGCTTAGATGAGTTTGATAACTTTATGGTTAAGCAAGAAAACTTCAATGCTTATTTTGGTAGAAAATTAAAACACAATGCTGATATGCTTGAACACTTGGGTGATTCTATGGCTAATGTTAAAGGTGAACTAAAACTTATTAGTAAACATGCTTCTATGGTTACCACTCAAGTAGAACAAGTACTTAAAGCTCAGAATGATTTGCTCAATGAATTAAATAGTAAGAGAAATGATAATGCTGTTAGAGTTATGACTAGAGGTGGTAAAATGACTTAGGAACCTTTGTATCCTGAGGGCCATCCTAAGAGAATTGAGCAAGATTCTCAGAGAAATAATGTAGATGCACCTAGTCCTTCTAAAAGGAAGAAAAAGAAAAATGATAGGACTTTGCATGCTTCTAGTGAACCTGTTGTTGACACACCTGAGAATCCCAATGATATTTCTATTTCTGATGCTGAAACACAATCTGGTAATGAACATGAACCTAGTGATAATGTTAATGATGATGTTCATGTTGATGCTCAACCTAGCAATGACAATGAAGTAGAGATTGAACCTGCTATTGATCTTGATAACCCACAATCAAAGAATCAACGTTATGATAAGAGAGACTTTGTTGCTAGGAAGCACGGTTAAGAGAACCATGGGTTCAGAAACCCATGCCTTTTCCTCCTAAACCATCCAAGAAAAAGGATGATGTTGATTTTGAGCGCTTTGCTAAAATGATTAGACCTATCTTCTTGTGTATGCGTTTGACTGATATGCTTAAAATGAATCCTTATGCTCAGTACATGAAAGAAATTGTTACAAATAAAAGAAAGATAACGGAAGCTGAAATTTCCACCATGCTTGCTAATTATACTTTTAAGGGTGGAATACCTAAGAAACTAGGAGATCCCGGAGTACCAACTATACCATGCTCCATTAAAAGAAACTATGTTAAAACTGCTTTATGTGATCTTGGAGCCGGTGTTAGTGTTATGCGTCTCTCTTTATATCATAGACTTGATTTGAATAAGTTGACACCTACTGAAATATCTTTGCAAATGGCTGATAAATCAACTGCTATACTTGTCGGTATTTGTGAGGATGTGCCTGTTGTGGTTGCAAACGTTACTATTTTGACGGACTTTGTTATTCTTGATATCCCCGAGGACGATAGTATGTCTATTATTCTTGGAAGACCCTTTTTAAATAATGCAGGGGCTGTTATTGGTTGCACCAAAGGTAATGTCACTTTTCATGTTAATGGTAATGAGCATATGGTACACTTTCCGAGGAAACAACCTCAAGTCCACATTATCAACTCTATTGGAAAAATCCATCGATTATTTTTGGAGGTTTTGAATTTCCTCTTCGTACTGTCAAGAAGAAATATGATATTCTTATTGTTGGGGATGTGCATATCCCCGTTGAGGTAACCTATAGTTATTCGAAAATTCTCCGGTTCCATGTTATTCAGAATGAGTTTGTTAACAAGACCTGATCAACCTTCTTAGTGGATTCCTTTTGATGAGTATGAGATGGATGAATTTAGAAAACACAACTCTCTGTACTCTCTTTTTACTTTCTGTTATTTATATTAAATAAAGAAAAAATAGTAATTTCTGTCTGTTTTCTGAATTATCCATGCAATAAAAAATACCCCGAAAATAAAAGTTCTCCAAATGCCCTAAAATTTAAATATGATTTTTTCTAGAATATTTGAGGATATCTGGCACTCAGAACACAGCAGGGGGAGCAAGCACCTGGCCACGAGGGTGGAGGGCGCGCCCTACCCCCGTGGGCGCGCCCCCTGCATCGTGGGCCCATGGTGGCTCCCCTCCACTTATTCCAGCTACCACACACTCTTTCTTCCTCCCACAAACATCACTAACCTGCTCAAACCCGAGTCCAGGCTCATTTTGCTGCCATTTTCGATCTCCTTGCTCAAAGCACCTCTCACTAAACTGCTTTGGAGGATTGTTTCCAGGTACGTGACTCCTCCAATGGTCCAATTAGTTTTTGTTCTAGTGCTTTATTCATTCCAGATTTTTGCTGCTTAGGTGACCCTGTTCTTGAGCTTGCATGTCAAATTTATATGGTCAAAAGTAGTTTTGATGCATGATATTGCCTCTAGGAACTTGTAGGAGTAGTTGCTATCAATTTTGTTGAGTTTGGTTCACTTTTATTTTGAAGTTACTAAAATTTCAGAAATTTTTCAAAGGAAGAAATATGTTTAGGACAATGTACCAAGGTAGTCCTTTAAGGAAGCAAGGACCCAGGCTCGCAATACGCGATGCCGACGAAGAACCACTGAGGGAAGCTCAAGTGCGGGCTTGTGAATGGCCTTCAGAGGACTTTATGGATCGAGCAGGAATTGTTGGGGAACGTAGTAATTTCAAAAAAAATCCTACGCACACACATGATCATGGTGATGCATAGCAACGAGAGGGGAGAGTGTTGTCCACGTACCCTCGTAGACTGAAAGCGGAAGCGTTTGCACAACGCGGTTGATGTAGTCGTACGTCTTCATGATCCGACCGATCAAGTACCGAACGTACGACGCCTCCGAGTTCAGCACACGTTCATCTCAATGACGTCCCTCAAACTCCGATCTTGCCGAGATTTGAGGGAGAGTTCCGTCAGCACGACGGCGTGGTGACGATGATGATGTTCTACCGATGGAGGGCTTCGCCTAAGCACCTCTACGATATTATCGATGTGGACTATGGTGGAGGGAGGCACCGCACACGGCTAAGAGATCCAAGAGATCAATTGTTGTGTCTAGAGGTGCCCCCTGCCCTCGTATATAAAGGAGCAAGCGGGGAGAGGCGGCCGGCCAGGAGGAGGCGCGCCAGGGAGGAGTCCTACTCCCATCGGGAGTAGGACTCCCTCCTTTCCTAGTTGGAGTAGGAGAAGGGGGAAGGAGGAAGGAGGAGGAAGGAAAGGGGGGTGCCGCCCCCCTCCTTGTCCAATTCGGACTAGAGGGAGAGGGGGCGCGCGGCCTGTCCTGGCCGCCCCTCCTCTTCTTCACTAAGGCCCATCTTGGCCCATTAAACCCCCTGGGGGGGGTTCCGGTAACCCCCGGTACTCCGGTAAAATCCTGATTTCACCCGGAACACTTCCAATATACAAATATAGGCCTCCAATATATCAATCTTTATGTCTCGACCATTTCGAGACTCCTCGTCATGTCCGTGATCACATACGGGACTCCAAACTTCCTTCGGTACATCAAAACACATAAACTCATAATATAACCGTCATCGTACTTTAAGCGTGCGGACCCTACGGGTTCGAGAACTATGTAGACATGACCGAGACACGTCTCCGGTCAATAACAATAGCGGAACCTGGATGCTCATATTGGCTCCTACATATTCTCCGAAGATCTTTATCGGTCAAATCGCATAACAACATACGTTGTTCCCTTTGTCATCGGTATGTTACTTGCCCGAGATTCGATCGTCGGTATCTTAATACCTAGTTCATTCTCGTTACCGGAAAGGCTCTTTACTCGTTCTGTAATACATCATCCCGCAACTAACTCATTAGTTGCAATGCTTGCAAGGCTTATAATGATGCGCATTACCGAGTGGGCCCAGAGATACCTCTCCGACAATCGGAGTGACAAATCCTAATCTCGAAATACGCCAACCCAACAAGTACCTTCGGAGACACCTGTAGAGCACCTTTATAATCACCTAGTTATGTTGTGACGTTTGGTAGCACACAAAGTGTTCCTCCGGTAAATGGGAGTTGCATAATCTCATAGTCATAGGAACATGTATAAGTCATGAAGAAAGTAATAGCAGAATACTAAACGATCGTGTGCTAAGCTAACGGAATGGGTCAAGTCAATCACATCATTCTCCTAATGATGTGATGTCGTTAATCAAATGACAACTCATGTCAATGGCTAGGAAACATAACCATCTTTGATCAACGAGCTAGTCAAGTAGATGCATACTAGTGACACTCTGTTTGTTTATGTTCACACAAGTATTATGTTTCCGGTTAATAGAATTCTAGCATGAATAATAAAAATTTATCCTGATATAAGGAAATAAATAATAACTTTATTATTTCCTCTAGGGCATATTTCCTTCAGTCTCCCACTTGCACTAGAGTCAATAATCTAGATTACACAGTAATGATTCTCACACCCATGGAGTCTTAGTGTTGATCATGTTTTGCTCGTGGAAGAGGCTTAGTCAACGGGTCTGCAACATTCAGATCTGTATGTATCTTGCAAATTTCTATGTCTCCCACCTGGACTTGATTTCGGATGGAGTTGAAGCATCCCTTGATGTGCTTGGTTCTCTTGTGAAATCTAGATTCCTTTGCCAAGGCAATTGCACCAGCATTGTCACAAAAGATTTTCATTGGACCCGATGCACTAGGTATGACACCCAGATCAGATATGAACTCCTTCATCCAGACTCCTTCATTTGCTGCTTCCGAAGCAGGTATGTACTCCGCTTCACACGTAGATCCCGCCACAATGCTTTGTTTAGAACTGCACCAACTGACAGCTCCACCGTTCAATGTAAACACGTATCTGGTTTGCGATTTAGAATCGTCCAGATCAGTGTCAAAGCTTGCATCGACGTAACCATTTACGACTAGCTCTTTGTCACCTCCATAAACAAGAAACATATCCTTAGTCCTTTTCAGGTATTTCAGGATGTTCTTGACCGCTATCCAGTGATCCACTCCTGGATTACTTTGGTACCTCCCTACTAAACTTATAGCAGGCACACATCAGGTCTGGTACACAGCATTGCATACATGATAGAGCCTATGGCTGAAGCATAGGGAACATCTTGCATCTTCTCTCTATCTTCTGCAGTGGTCGGGCATTGAGTCTTACTCAACTTCACACCTTGTAACACAGGCAAGAACCCTTTCTTTGCTTGATCCATTTTGAACTTCTTCAAAATTTTGTCAAGGTATATGCTTTGTGAAAGTCCAATTAGGCGTCTTGATCTATCTCTATAGATCTTGATGCCCAATATATAAGCAGCTTCACCGAGGTCCTTCATTGAAAAACTCTTATTCAAGTATCCCTTTATGCTATCCAGAAATTCTATATCATTTCCAATCAGTAATATGTGATCCACATATAATATCAGAAATGCTACAAAGCTCCCACTCACTTTCTTGTAAATACAGGCTTCTCCAAAAGTCTGTATAAAACCATATGCTTTGATCACACTATCAAAACGTTTATTCCAACTCCGAGAGGCTTGCACCAGTCCATAAATGGATCGCTGGAGCTTGCACACTTTGTTAGCTCCCATTGGATTGACACAACCTTCCGGTTGCGTCATATACAACTCTTCTTCCAGAAATCCATTCAGGAATGCAGTTTTGACATCCATTTGCCAAATTTCATAATCATAAAATGCAGAAATTGCTAACATGATTCGGACAGACTTAAGCATCGCTACGGGTGAAAAAGTCTCATCATAGTCAATCCCTTGAACTTGTTGAAAACCTTTTGCAACAAGTCGAGCTTTATAGACAGTAACATTACTGTCAACGTCAGTCTTCTTCTTGAAGATCTATTTATTTTCAATGGCTTGCCGATCATCGAGAAAGTCAACCAAAGCCCACACTTTGTTCTCATACATGGATCCCATCTCAGATTTCATGGCCTCAAGCCATTTGCGGAATCTGGGCTCACCATCGCTTCTTCATAGTTCGTAGGTTCGTCATGGTCTAGCAACATAACCTCCAGAAAAGGATTACCGTACCACTCTGGTGCGGATCTCACTCTGGTTGATCTACGAGGTTCAGTAACAACTTGATCTGAAGTTTCATGACCATCATCATTAACTTCGTCACTAATTGGTGTAGGTGTCACAGGAACCGGTTTTGTGATGAACTACTTTCCAATAAGGGAGCAGGTACAATTACCTCATCCAGTTCTACTTTCCTCCCACTCACTTCTTTCGAGAGGAACTCCTTCTCTAGAAAGGATCCAAATTTAGCAACAAAAGTTTTGCCTTCAGATCTGTGATAGAAGGTGTACCCAACAGTTTCCTTTGGGTATCCTATGAAGACACGTTTCTCCGATTTGGGTTCAAGCTTATCAGGTTGAAGCTTTTTCACATAAGCATCGCTGCCCCAAACTTTAAGAAACGTCAACTTTGGTTTCTCGCCAAACCACAGTTCATAAGGCGTTGTCTCAACGGATTTCGATGGTGCCCTATTTAACGTGAATGCAGCCGTCTCTAAAGCATAACCCCAAAATGATAGCGGTAAATCAGCAAGAGACATCATAGATCGCACCATATCTAGTAAAGTACGATTACGATGTTCTGACACACCATTACGCTGTGGTGTTCCTGATGGCGTGAGTTGCGAAACTATTCCGCATTGTTCCAAATGAAGACCAAACTCGTAACTCAAATATTCTGCTCCACGATCAGATCGTAGAAACTTTATTTTCTTGTTATGATGATTTTCAACTTTCACTCTAAAATTCTTTGAACTTTTCAAATGTTTCAGACTTATGTTTCGTTAAGTAGATATACCCATATCTGCTTAAATCATGTGTGAAGGTGACAAAATAACGATACCCGCCGTGAGCCTCAACATTCATTGGACCACATACATCTGTATGTATGATTTCCAACAAATCTGTTGCTCGCTCCATAGTTCTAGAGAACGGCGTTTTAGTCATCTTGCCCATGAGGCACAGTTCGCAAGTACCAAGTGATTCATAATCAAGTGGTTCCAAAAGTCCATCAATATGGAGTTTCTTCATGCACTTTACACCAATATGACCTAAACGGCAGTGCCACAAATAAGTTGCACTATCATTATCAACTCTGCATCTTTTGGCTTTAATATTATGAATATGTGTATCACTACTATCGAGATTCAATAAGAATAGACCACTCTTCAAGGGTGCATGACCATAAAAGATATTACTCATATAAATAGATCAACCATTATTCTCTGATTTAAATGAATAACCGTCTCGCATCAAACAAGATCCAGATATAATGTTCATGCTCAATGCTGGCACCAAATAAAAATTATTCAGGTCTAAAACTAATCCCGAAGGTAGATGTAGAGGTAGCGTGCCGACCGCGATCTCATCGACTTTGGAACCATTTCCCACGCGCATCATTACCTCGTCCTTAGCCAATCTTCGCTTAATCCGTAGTCCCTGTTTCGAGTTGCAAATATTAGCAACAGTACCAGTATCAAATACCCAGGTGCTACTGTGAGCATTAGTAAGGTACACATCAATAACATGTATATCACATATACCTTTGTTCACCTTGCCATCCTTCTTATCCGCCAAATACTTGGGGCAGTTCTGCTTCTAGTGACTAGTCTGTTTGCAGTAGAAGCACTCAGTTTCAGGCTTAGGTCCAGACTTGGGTTTCTTCTCTTGAGCAGCAACTTGTTTGCCGTTCTTCTTGAAGTTCCCCTTCTTCTTCCCTTTACCCTTTTTCTTGAAACTAGTGGTCTTGTTGACCATGAACACTTGATGCTCCTTTTTGATTTCTACCTCCGCAGCCTTTAGCATCGCGAAGAGCTCGGGAATTGTCTTATTCATCCATTGCATATTATAGTTCATCACGAAGCTTTTGTAGCTTGGTGGCAGTGATTGAAGAACTTTGTCAATGACACTATCAACAGGAAGATTAACTCCCAGTTGAGTCAAGTGATTGTGATACCCAGACATTTTGAGTATATGTTCACTGACAGAACTATTCTTCTCCATCTTGCAGCTATAGAACTTATTGGAGACTTCATATCTCTCAATCTGGGCATTTGCTTGAAATATTAACTTCTACTCCTGGAACATCTCATATGCTCCATGATGTTCAAAACGTCGTTGAAGTCCCGGTTCTAAGCCGTAAAGCATGGCACACTGAACTATCGAGTAGTCATCAACTTTAATCTGCCAGGCGTTCTTAACGTCATCAGCAGCATCTGCAGTAGGCCTGGCACCCAGCGGTGCTTCCAGGACGTAATTCTTCTATGTAGCAATGAGGATAATCCTCAAGTTACGGACCCAGTCCGTGTAATTGCTACCATGATCTTTCAACTTTGCTTTCTCAAGGAACGCATTAAAATTTAACGGAACAACAACACGGGTCATCTATCTACAATCAACATAGACAAGCAAAATACTATCAGGTACTAAGTTCAAGATAAATTTAAGTTTAATTAATCACATTACTTAAGAACTCCCACTTAGATAGACATCCCTCTAATCCTCTAAGTGATCACGTGATCCAAATCAACTAAACCATGTCCGATCATCACGTGAGATGGAGTAGTTTCAATGGTGAACATCACTATGTTGATCATATCTACTATATGATTCACGCTCGACCTTTCGGTCTTAGTGTTCCGAGGCCATATCTGCATATGCTAGGCTCGTCAAGTTTAAGCCGAGTATTCCGCGTGTGCAACTGTTTTGCACCCGTTGTATTTGAACGTAGAGCCTATCACATCGGATCATCACGTGGTGTCTCAGCACGAAGAACTTTCGCAACGGTGCATACTTAGGGGGAACACTTATACCTTGATAATTTAGTGAGAGATCATCTTATAATGCTACCGTCAATCAAAGCAAGATAAGATGCATAAAAGATAAACATCACATGCAATCAATATAAGTGATATGATATGGGCATCATCATCTTGTGCTTGTGATCTTCATCTCCGAAGCACCATCATGATCGCCATTGTCATTGGCGTGACACTTTGATCTCCATCGTAGCATCGTTGTCATCTCGCCAACTTATGCTTCTATGACTATCGCTACCGCTTAATGATAAAGTAAAGCATTACAGGGCGATTGCATTGCATACAATAAAGCGACAACCATATGGCTCCTGCCAGTTGCCGATAACTCGTTACAAAACATGATCATCTCATACAATAAAATATAGCATCATGCCTTGACCATATCACATCACAACATGCCCTGCAAAAACAATTTAGACGTCCTCTACTTTGTTGTTGCAAGTTTTATGTGGCTGCTATGGGCTGAGCAAGAACTGTTCTTACCTACGCATCAAAACCACAACGATAGTTTGTCAAGTTAGTGTTGTTTTAACCTTCTCAAGGACCAGGCGTAGCCACACTTGGTTCAACTAAAGTTGGAGAAACTGACACCCGCCAGCCACCTATGTGCAAAGCACGTCGGTAGAACCAGTCTCATGTAAGCGTACGCGTAATGTCGGTCCGGGCCGCTTCATCCAAAAATACCGCTAAACCAAAGTATGACATGCTGGTAAGAAGTATGACTTATATCGCCCACAACTCACTTGTGTTCTACTCGTGCATATAACATCTACGCATAAAACCAGGCTCGGATGCCATTGTTGGGGAACATAGTAATTTCAAAAAATTTCCTACGCACACACAGGATCATGGTGATGCATAGCAACGAGAGGGGAGAGTGTTGTCCACATACCCTCGTAGACCGAAAGCGGAAGCGTTTGCACAACACGGTTGATGTAGTCGTACGTGTCGGGGATATACCCCGCGGTATGACCCGACCAGATGTATAACCCGACTGGAGTTGGCGACTCACTAATGACCTGCCCTGACTGGATGACTCACTAAGTGACCCACCCGAGCCTGGCGACTTATGGGTGACCTAGCAAGCGGATCAAAGGAGCGACAAGACCTGGGGGCCCAAGAGGCTCAAGGCCCAGAAGGCCGGCTATGTTATGGTAGGCCGTCTTAAGAGGAAAGGCGTGAGGAATATCTCCTTTACGAGGAAGCAAGACCCGGACTTGTAATCAACTTGTAAGAGAAGATAGACTAATCCTAGTCCTACTAGGATTCCACATGTAACCCGCCCCTCTAACTTATATAAGGAGGGGCAGGGCTCCCCAAAGAGGGAGAAGGAACAAGAAACAATATCTAGGGCTAGACACCAAGAGGAGAGCCGGCTTACGGCGACTTCCTCATAATCATAATGAGACCTAGCCACAAACAACATGTAGGGTTATTACCGGATGATGTTTCCCGGGGCCCGAAGCTGTCTAAATCCTCGTCTTGTGTGTTGCGTCTCTCGATTCCGCTCAAACCCTTCAAGCTACCACATAGATGTGTTGGCCTCGCGACTAAGTCCTTACACTAGGACATCTGCCGTGACAATTCCATGATAGTTGGCGCCCACCGTGGGGCTCGCGCATGATGGTGTTGAGTTCTTGGAGGGATCTCTTTTAGGGATTGAGAAGTTCGTAATTTTCTGAATGAAGAAGAACCGATTTAGAAGGATCTACAGCAACCGCGAGTTCATCAGTCAAGATTGAAGAAGTTTCCCGCAGTGTGTATAAGATTGAGATCGAGAAAATTTAGGGTTGCCGAAAGCCAGCGGGAGATATTTTTAGCTGTGCCACGCCCTCAAGCCGCCGAGACAGGCAGGAAATCGGTCTCACCGAGATAAATTGCCGCGTCATGTGGGCTGTTAAAGCTGGCAGGTTCCATCAACAGGCATCATATGTGTCATCTGCTAGTACAAGCGGCGATTAGGACAGCTGCTTGCGGCCACGAGTTCGTCAGATCAATCTACATGAATCAAGTTCTTGAGGCCAAAGGAAAAAATAATGATAGGGGAACAGATGGACGACCAAGAAACAGAAACGGCCACGACCTGGATTCTGTTGTTGCTTGCGCAGCCTCGTCTCCGAGCCGGTTACGACTTCAGCAGCCTCGCCTCCGCTTCCGAGTCTTCAAGCCTTGAGCCGCCCTTTTCCTTTTCCTACAGTCTGCTCGTATGCCTCTACGGCGGCCATGCCTACAAGTTGCTGCCCCAGCGGATCCGGAGCTGCCTTCTTAGGCCGGGTCAACCACCCGTTGCACGCAGCAGCACATACTTCTACTATTCTTTACTACTGTCTGTCCAAGCAACTACATGACCAAATTCATGAGAGGAAAGAAAATAAAAAAGGATCAAGTCCCCAGAATGAAAAAGGAGGGAAGGGAGCACACATAATCAGATCAACCAAGCATCTGCTATCTTTTTTGTCTTACCACGTCCAACATTAGTATCGGCGTTCGTCTGATAAAAATACCAGGTGCTACCCTTCTCAGTTATTCTTAATATACTTTAGGTTACTCCGGCAGGTAATATTTTTTGTGCAGGGTAATTATTCATTACAAAAGTGGCGTCATGCCATGGAAATAAGGCTCACACCGGATTACGACGCCGTGGCCGTCTCTCGCGTCCGCGACGGCTTACAAACGAGGAGGGCAACTTGCTAGTCCACACCAGCTTACAAGTACCGCCGCCGACTCTCTCATCCTCATTGGCTTACATCACCACGACCGACTCATCTGTTGTTCGGGCAAATCAACAAAGGTGGTGCCATGTTGTGCCTATGAAGTGTATGTCAGCACCATCACACACCGGCGTCTGCGCCCGCTTACTTATGGAACAACCTCTTTGAGTCGCCATGACCCTGGGACCCGTGTCACCGGGACTGAAGAAGTTTCGTGAGCCGCCCCGCATTAAAACAGCACACGTTGAACCGCCGCCTGCCTTCGGGCCGACTCGCGGCCGTTTCAAGCCGTTCAAAGTTGCTGCCTCCACCGCCTCAACCGCGCTGCCACTGCAGTTTATGAGCCGCTGCCCTGGTGATGCCTCCGTCTCCGTACCGCGTCAACCCACCAGAGCCGCGTTGAGCCGCCCTTGCCGCTTTGAGCCGCTGGGGTTATATTAAGTCGCCGGTTTGCCTGAGCCGTCGGAACTATAATGAGTCGCTGGTCTGCCTGAGCCACCTCTGTCGCGATAAACGGATCATCCATTGTCCGAACAAATCAGGTGCTATCCATCCAAGTTTGATTTATTAGCACATGTTGTTTTTGTCAAAGAACAAGTTTATCTTTGCCTTGGTCTGCAATATTGTTTATGCAGGGCAATTACTTATGACAAAAAGTGATATTATACCGCGGAGATGGAGGCACGCCAACATTTTTTTGGCACAGGTGGTCATCGTTACTCAACGGACTCCCGCACCGGCTTACAACGTCGTGGCCGTCTCCCACAACTGCACCGACTTACAACGTCGTGGCTATCTCTCGCGACCGCACTGGTTTACAACGCCGCGGTCGACTCTCCCATCCACACCGGTTTAAAACGCCGCGGCCGACAGATCTGTCAGCACCCGTGGCCAACTCGGCCGTAATTGATTCTAGTTTCACCATGGTGATCATCAACTCCGCGGTCATAATTGCTGACCTGACGCACTAGGTGAAATCCATCCAGTATATTTTTATACTATATATTGCTTTTTCTATAAAAGAGCAATTACTCCAGTTTGCAAGTTGTCCCATGCAGGATTCAAACCGGTCTATATTACGGTTAATTATGAAGAATCTCAAGCCAACTCCTCAAGTCGCCTCGAGACTCGGGGGCTATGATGACATGACTTACTAAATGATTGCCAGTTTAAAGCAGATTCAAGAACTCCGGGTCATTGGAAGAAAAAATAGCCCGGCCCCGGAGGCTATTGTTTTTTTGACGAATATTTAAAGGCCGTCAGGAAATTTCCGGCTTAAAAGAAAGGATTCCGGTTCAAAATCCGGTTCAAGGTAAACCTGTTTCCCACAAAGCTTGAAGCTCTCAAATCCGGTTTAAAGTTCCAAATTCAAAAAGATTTAAATCTATCGCAAGTTCAAGTTCTCAGAAAAATTAAAGGTTGCCAAAAGAACTTGCTGCCATGATGCACGATTCAAACTTGGATATCCTGCCTTACGGCTTATCTTATTATGATCACTTGGGGGCTTCCTGCTCATCGAGCATAGCTATCAATACCCTCTTGATCGGCACAATGCCAAAATTTATATGGTCACTTGGGGGCTTCCTGTTCAAATATAGGTCGTATTCGAACCAAAGAGAACATAGCTATCGATACCCTTTTGATTGGCAAACTGCCGAACCTACTTGGGGGCTTCTTGATCGTATCCAAATCATAGCTCAACTCCTTTGGGAATTGACGTGGATCGTATTCGAATCAGCGTCGTTAAACAACTCTGAAGGTCATTTGGGGGCTTCCTGTTCAAACATAGGTCGTATTCGAACCAAAGAGAACATAGCTGTCGATACCCTCTTGATCGGCTTCGCCAAAGCCACTGGGGGCTATATGATCATATTCAAATCTTAGCTTAACCCCTTTAGAACGGTTTACTGATCATATCCGAATAGAAGCCTCAAAAAGTTTTATTCTGTCTATGGTAAAGTTTATTGCAGCCACAATTACTTAACTTGAGACCTTTTTGGGATTATATCTCAAATATATATAAGTGTTTTATGCTTAACCTGGCTTGACTTTTGACTATAAGTCGCCAGTTTATGACAATCATCATCTATGTGGAAGCATTGGCTTCTAAGGATTGGGTTATCACCCTTACTGCACAGGTTATGTAAGCCGGCAGTACAAATTCAATATCACAGTAGTTATATGTGAGATATTATGACCCGCCCTGGTTTTGACGCTAAGTCGCCAGGGCATATGTTGTTTAAAACTCTCTGCAGGATTTGCAGAAATATGACATGTAAATGATTAAGTTCAAGCTAATTACCAAAGTTGATGCTTCAAAATGATTATCCATTCTGGATTTTTCTCAAAACTCTATAAGCCGTCGGGTCATGAAAATTTCGGTTTACAATGAAGGCGTATTGAATCGCCATCGGCCAAGAGCCGCCGGGTATTTAAACTCCGGATTTACTTGTCAACAGATAAGGTATTTGAATTCTTTAAAATAGCCAACATGGCTGGATTTTCAATGATGATATTGAATGATTGAGGTTTTCATACCGGATTATATTATTCAAATTTTAAAATAGCCAACATGGCTGGATTTCTATTATGATTATCAATAACCAGTATTATGATTGAGGTTTTCAAAGTCGCTTTAGCGCCACAATTATTATCTTTATCAATGGGCATGGTTTATTTTACAATGGAGGAAATAGTCCCGAGTCGCTGCAGGCTTACGACCCGGCACTTGGGGGCTACATTATTCAAGTTGAGGTTACATCAAATATGCAAGTCTCATGTCGCTGCAAGAATGCACCATGAAACTTGGGGGCTAATGCAAAGTCATTTTTATTGGCCTTATTGAATACCCGACTCATCCCATTGTAATGAGCCGGCCATTGGGGGCTACCAATTGCTCCTGTTAAAATTCAAGATACACAAGCCTTATTCCATTATATATTGAAGGATCCACTGCTCAGTTGGTAAAGCATAAAGCTCTTAACCTTGTGGACGTGGGTTCAAGCCCCAGGATGGGGGTTACATCATATGATATTATTTTCAATGAAAAGTCCTAGCTTAGTATTATCTTACTAAGCCGGCCCTTGGGGGCTACACGTTACTGCTCAAATTTACATCATCATATTTACAAAGTCCCTACTCATTATTACATAATGACCCGACACTTGGGGGCTAATGCATATTGCTCTTTGCTTAAGACAATTCTAGGATGACCCGGCTACACTACTATGACTATAGCCGACTCATGGGGGCTACACAACTGGATTTCATTTAAAGCCATGGTGATATATCCCGGATTATTCATGCTGATTAAACCGGCCCTTGGGGGCTACAGGTATTATGGATATAAGGGAGAAATATCTTCAAATTTTTAGTTTGAGTAAATCAGATTGACCCGGTGTCTGCGAAAATCATAAACCAGCGTCGGCGACAATTATGACTCGGCATCATCTATTTATAACCCTGCAATTTTGGTAATCATAAACCGGCAAGTTTTATATCTCAAGTGGGCTGAATATAAGTTGAATATTTCAAGACCAATATTTTTGTCAAGTCAGAGCATTGAAGGCCGACTCAAATGGATGCTTTATTTACAATATTTCTTCTACAAGCAAATTGACTACCAAGTTGGTCCATTGACCCAGATTTTCCAGAAGGAGAAGATGACAAGGACTTAAGGATGATCAAGTGCCGGCTTACAAGAATATTTAACCCGGAGTGCAACCTGTCAATTTGTTCTTGTGTTTATGTTGCAGATCAGTTTAACATGGATAAATCCAAATTAAACTTGGGGGCTAATGTCGGGGATATACCCCGCGGTATGACCCGGCCAGATGTATAACCCGGCCGGACTTGGCGACTCACTAATGACCCGCCCTGACTGGACGACTCACTAAGTGACCCGCCCGAGCCTGGCGACTTATGGGTGACCTAGCAAGCGGATCAAAGGAGCGACAAGACCTGGGGGCCCAAGAGGCTCAAGGCCCAGAAGGCCGGCTACGTTATGGTAGGCCGGCTTAAGAGGAAAGGCTTGAGGAATATCTCCTTTACGAGGAAGCAAGACCCGGACTTGTAATCAACTTGTAAGAGAAGATAGACTAATCCTAGTCCTACTAGGATTCCACATGTAACCCGCCCCTCTAACTTATATAAGGAGGGGCAGGGCTCCCCAAAGAGGGAGAAGGAACAAGAAACAATATCTAGGGCTAGACACCAAGAGGAGAGCCGGCTTACAGCGACTTCCTCATAATCATAATGAGACCTAGCCACAAACAGCATGTAGGGTTATTACCGGATGATGTTTCCCGGGGCCCGAAGCTGTCTAAATCCTTGTCTTGTGTGTTGCGTCTCTCGATTCCGCTCAAACCCATCAAGCTACCACATAGATGCATTGGCCTCGCGACTAAGTCCTTACACTAGGACATCTGCCGTGACAATTCCACGACAGTACGTCTTCACGATCTGACCGATCAAGTACCGAACGTACGGCTCCTCCAAGTTCAGCACACATTCAGCTCGATGACGTCCCTCGAACTCCAATCCAGCCGAGCTTTGAGGGAGAGTTCCGTTAGCACGACGGCGTGGTGACGATGATGATGTTCTACCGACGCAGGGCTTCGCCTAAGCACCACTACGATATTATCGAGGTGGACTATGGTGGAGGGGGGCACCACACATGGCTAAGAGATCCAAGAGATCAATTGTTGTGTCTGGAGGTGCCTCCCTGCCCCTGTATATAAAGGAGCAAGGGGGAGAGGTGGCCGGCCAGGAGGAGGCGCGTCAGGGAGGAGTCCTACTCCCACCGGGAGTAGGATTCCCTCCTTTCCTAGTTGGAGTAGGAGAAGGGGGAAGGAGGAAGGAGAGAGGAAGGAAAGGTGGGCGCCACCCCCCTCCTTGTCCAATTTGGACTAGAGGGAGAGGGGGCGCGCGGCCTGCCCTGGCTGCCCCTCCTCTTCTCCACTAAGGCCCATCTTGGCCCATTAACCCCCCCCCCCCCCGAGGGGGGGGGGTTCCGGTAACCCCTGGTACTCCGGTAAAATCCCGATTTCACCCGGAACACTTCCGATATCCAAATATAGGCTTCCAATATATCAATCTTTATGTCTCGACCATTTCGAGACTCCTCGTCATGTTCGTGATCACATCCGGGACTCCGAACTTCCTTAGCTACATCAAAACACATAAACTCATAATATAACCGTCATCGAACTTTAAGCATGCGGACCCTACGGGTTTGAGAACTATGTAGACATGACCGAGACACGTCTATGGTCAATAACTAATAGCGGAGCCAGGATGCTCATATTGGATCCTACATATTCTACGAAGATCTTTATCGGTCAAACCACATAACAACATACGTTGTTCCCTTTGTCATCGGTATGTCACTTGCCCGAGATTCGATCGCCAGTATCTTAATGCCTAGTTCATTCTTGTTACCGGCAAGTCTCTTTACTTGTTCTGTAATACATACATCATCTTAATACCTAGTGATGTGTGACGGTGTCCTGGACTAGCGGTTACTCACCACGTCGTCTCCTGATCAGTTGGATTGGGCCGAGGACCCCCATGGTCGTGTACTCATGGGCCAGTTCGGACAGCCCATGCCGCATACAAGGAAGACTCCATAAGACTTGGCGCCCAAGACAAGGACTCTCCTAAAACCCTAGGCCTCTAGTGTCTTATATAAACCGAGGCCAGGCTAGTCAATAGACAATCTCATATTCATTATTACCATCTCGTGGTAGACACATGTACTCTGTATTATCCCCATATGAATACAATCAAAAGCAGGACATAGGGTTTTACCTCCATCAAGAGGGCCCGAACCTGGGTAAAATCCGTGTCCGTGTTACCATCGCTCCAAGACGCCTAGCTTAGGACCCCTACTATGAGATTCGCCGAATATTGAACCGACATTGGTGTTTTCATTGAGAGCCTGCTGGGTGGTCGCTGTGGATCGATGGGATGATCAGGTGATATTTTTTCAGTTAGATCTATTCAAAGTAAACTATCTTTTTTGTAAGATTGCGGGTGTTGCCATGGGCTACCCTATCGCAGTTTGATCAAGCTCAGCAAAAAAGTGTCCGGCGACTGGCCGTATGTAAAGCCCGGCCTCCCCTGCAACTCCCATGTGCCGCAGTCGAGGAGTCATCAAGTGGCGCTCAAGCCGAGGAGCCACGTTGCATGGAGTAGTATTGCTTGGGTTCAACAGCACACAAGCTCGGCTGGGTGGCGGCCGCAGGGAGATTTGGCCTTTTTCTTTATTATTTAATCTAGCTGAGGTTGTTTATGCTTCTGGCCACTGATCCTTTTTCATGTGCTTTCCCATGAAGCAATCAACTAGTATTACTAGTTGGGGCACATCAATCGAGGTTTGTTTGATGCATCATACTAATCCATCAAGCTACTATCTCTCACGTGAAGCTCTCTACAACACTTCGGTGCAGATTTCTTTTGCTCCTATAGCTACTTTTGAAATCACGAGATGGTAAGTCACAGTGCGTTACCATCAGATAAAATAGTGCACGGATGCCCCCCAGTCCGGGTTCAGCGTGCCAACATCGTCCTCCTACCAGGCCACATCTCATCCTATAATTTATTTTGCGTAAATAATTCTATGGAAAATTTCTCTCTAAATATTATTATTATTATTATTATTTGTCCTGTGCTACTTCATGCATGTCAACAATATCATGGCGAGCCGACGTCATCATTCCGTCTGCGTCGTCACCTCGGCGAGCCAACCTTTGTCAACATCGCAATGTCGTTGCTTCATCGCCCACCAGGCAGTGGGTGTGCGGATCGGGTCCCATTCTCGGGAATAACCTTTCTTCAGATTGCTACAACAGAGTTCGGCGAACGCCGCATCCGGAACTTGGACCGCCCTGCGAATTCAGGCTTTGGCACGCCTCCACCAAATCATGCCGACGCCCTGCATTGACATTGACCTTGGCGCCGGACTATTTTTCTTTTATCCACTTTGCATAAACATAATTGTGCAAATAATCATTTTTTTCTTTCAACTATTATTATTGTTGATTATTTCTTGCTTGCACTATTTTATGTGTGCAGGTAATCAACTTCGACTGCGTCACGCGAACAACTCTGTGGGCCGACGTCGCCATCCGGCCTGCATCGATCAAGTTGTGGCGTCGCCTTAGTGCGCGTCCCTGTGTTAACGACTTCGGTTGCGACACACATTCACCTCGGCGTGCCGACGTCATCATCACGCCTCGGCCGGACTAGGGGCTTCACCTCGCCACATCGACCGTGCTATGTCACCACTTCGGAATGCCGAACTCCTCGCTCGACCATCTCGGAACCGGATCGGGGGCTGGGACCTCGTCCCGCCGCAATCTCGGCTTGCGTCATCAACACCGAGCACATTAACCGTCTAAGTCACTTTCATGCTCAAAAACTTTCAGTTTTAAATCTTGTTCGGTTCGACCAAGCATTATACTTTTTTGGCACAAAGTTGTTTGTGAAAAACTTGTCAAAACTTCGTTTGTGACACACAAATTCAAATACCCCGTTTACTTGGGGGCTTACTTTATGAAGCTTTTCCTCTTGCATATGATTATACTTGTACGACTTTGTTCCTTGTTCGTGTATTACGCCACAATATGCACCATATTGACTTAAGCGATTTGCAAGCTGGGTTGCCTCGCTCCTGTGTTTACCCCTGCGTTCCCGATTGTTCGGCTAGGTAAAGGGAGCACCTCTGCGTTTGTCACGATCGGGTCACCCGAGACGGACCTCAGACTGGGTGAAGCCGAAAGCTAGCGCTCTTATTGTTTTCAATTATGGCCGGCACACAACGGAACTCAGAGATACCTCTCCGACAATCGGAGTGACAAATCCTAATCTCGAAATACGCCAACCCAACAAGTATCTTCGGAGACACCTGTAGAGCACCTTTATAATCACCCAGTTACGTTGTGACATTTGGTAGCACACAAAGTGTTCCTCCAGTAAACGGGAGTTGCATAATCTCATAGTCATAGGAACATGTATAAGTCATGAAGAAAAGCAATAGCAGAATACTAAACGATCGTGTGCTAAGCTAATGGAATGGGTCAAGTCAATCACATCATTCTCCTAATGATGTGATCCCGTTAATCAAATGACAACTCATGTCAATGTCTAGGAAACATAACCATCTTTGATCAACGAGCTAGTCAAGTAGAGGCATACTAGTGACACTCTGTTTGTTTATGTATTCACACAAGTATTATGCCGGTTAATACAATTCTAGCGTGAATAATAAACATTTATCATGACATAAGGAAATAAATAATAACTTTATTATTTCCTCTAGGGCATATTTCCTTCAGGAATCAAGGAGGAATTTAACGCGTATGTGCGTAATGTCGACCTTGAGAGCTTCGAGGCAGATAAGTGCCGCCAATACCACTATCTCAGCGATTCCTTTGTGAGGAGGTTTGAATTTTCATCATCACGCAACTCTCAAAGTGTCCTGTTTGATCTCTATGAAATTTTTTATACTATGGACTTAGATGATTTTAACACTGCTTGCAAACTTCCACAATGGGGTAGTCCTAATGAACCTCGCAAATCTGAATTTAGAGATTTTCTTGCTAGTATAACTGTGGGGGAATTTATAGACATAACACAAGCTACATAGGGAGCATTTATTTTCCTGCTATACATTATTTTGCTCTCTTCATAGGTAGGTGCATAAATGGTAAGGATGAAGCATGTCACATGTGTGTCCCTGACCTCAGTGTTCTCAGGAGTGCTGTATTAGGAGATAGACACTATAATTTGGGAGCCATTGTTGCACGTAGGTTACATAATAATAGATTTAATGGAGATTTCTTAGGTGGAATTTATGCAACCCGTCTAGCTAATTTTCTTGGTATACCCATACATGGGCGTGATATTGAGTTGCCTCCTGTTTATTTAGATTATGAGGCCATGGTTCGTCATCAGCTCGTTGAGAGGAACGATCAGTACCTCCAGTACCGACTAATCTTTGACAGGCGAGACACCTATCATGTCGCTCTCCCTGCTCCTGCTTTCTTTGACTCTCAGGCAAAAGGGAGATATGTTATAACCAGGGAGGAGGTGGACGAGTATAAGAGGAGGATGGAGACGACCCGTCTCCAAGCGGCAGCTCATGAGGCAATAGCTGCTGCATCTCAGTGCAACCCTAGCTACAACTTTGGATATCCGCCAGCCCAGTCGTGGCCATAAACCAACTTAGGCCAGCCTAAGCTTGGGGGAGTACGTATTTCTCACCGACATTACATTCATGTTCACACACTCATTGCTAGTTGCCGGTGCTCATACTTTTTCACTGTAATATTCATGCTAGTTTATTTTCCTTTTTATGCTTTCTTCTTGTGTGTTTGATAAACCTTAATAAAAAATAAAAAAATTAGTTGCCGCTTTTACTTAGTTTACTTTTCATGCTGTAATAGTAGTAATTAAAAAGAAAACCCAAAAAGATTTCTCGTTCTTCTTTTGCTTGTTGGGAGCTTTCCCGTGTAAATAGTTTTATTTCTTTTCTTGTTCTTTGGGGGTCGAGAGGATAAGACCATAATGAAAATGTTGAGCGGCTCTTATATGCATTATTGTTGATCTGACAAAGAGCCCATATTACCTTGTCTTCTCTCTTGAATTGAATGCTTGCAGATTCCAGCTTAGTCCAATGCGCGTGCACTATTATTATTATCCACACTATTCGGTCGTGCAAGCGGAAGGCAATAATGATGATTATATGATGAACTCATTGTGATGAGAAAAGCTGGTATGAACTCGACCTCTCTTGTTTTTGTAAATATGATTAGTTCATCGTTCCTGATTCAGCCTATTATGAATAAACATGTTTGCAATGACAATTAGAGATTATAGTTGCTTATGCTATGCTTAATTCGCTAGGAGCTTATAATGGTTTACCTTGCGTGCCAACATGCTATTAAAATGGTTGTGATGTGGTATGATAGGGTGGTACCCTCTTTTGAATGATTCGAGTGGCTTGACTTGGCACATGTTCACACATGTAGTTGAAACAAAATCAACATAGCCTCTACGGTATTTATGTTCATGGTGCATTATATCCTACTCATGCTTGCATTCGGTGTTTATTAATTTTAATGCATGTTCATGACTATTGTCGCTCTCTAGCTAGTCGCTTCCCAATCTTTTGCTAGCCTTCACTTGTACTAAGTGGGAATACTGCTTGTGCATCCAATTCCATAAACCCCAAAGTTGTTCCATATGAGTCCACCATACCTATCTATATACGGTATCTACCTGCCGTTCCAAGTAAATTTGTATGTGACAATCTCTAAACCTTCAAATCGACATTCTATTTTGTATGCTCGAATAGCTCATGTATCAACTAGGGCTGTCTGTATCATCCATGTTAGGCGGGTTATTCTCAAGAGGAGTGGACTCTGCTCCTCACTCATGAGAAAATGGCTGGTCACTGGGATGCCTAGTCCCATGCTTTATGCAAATCAAATCAAAATAACCGCAAACAAAACTCCCCTGGGACTCTTGTTAGTTGGAGGCACTCATTGTTTTAAGCAAGCCATGGATTGATGCTTGTTGGTGGAGGGGGATTATAAACTTTACCATTCTGTTTGGGAACCGCCTATAATGTGTGTAGCATGGAAGATATCACCATCTCTTGGTTGTTATGTTGACAATGAAAGTATACCACTGAAAATACTATTCATATCTATTTCAAAACCAAGCTTTGGCACCTCTACAAATCCCTGCTTCCCTCTGCGAAGGGCCTATCTATTTACTTTTATGTTGAGTCATCATCCTCTTATTAAAAAGCACCAGTTGGAGAGCACCGCTGTCATTTGCATTCATTGTTGTTAGTTTACATTGAGTAAGACTTGACTGGATCTCTTTTACCATGAATTACAATGTCTAGTCAGTCCTTGATCTTTAAAGGTGCTCTGCATTTATGTTTTGCGGTCTCAGAAAGGGCTAGCGAGATACCATCTTGTTCTATCATATCATGATTGTTTTGAGGAAGTGTTGTCATCCGAGATTTACTATTAGTGCTCACTACTTGATTATGTCATTGATATGAGTAAACATGAGACCTAAATGTTATTGTGAATATGGTTAGTTCATAATGTTTGTTGAAAACTTGAATGCGGGCTCTACATATTTACAACAACAAGAGCAAACAGAGTTTGTAAAAGTCTTTCTTTATCATTTTTAGTTTATCAATTGAATTGCTTGAGGACAAGCAAAGGTTTAAGCTTGGGGGAGTTGATACGTCTCCGTCGTATCTACTTTTCCAAACACTTTTGCCCTTGTTTTGTACTCTAACTTGCATGATTTGAATGGAAGTAACCCGGACTGACGCTATTTTCAGCAGAATTGCCATGGTGTTATTTTTTGTGCAGAAATAAAAGTTCTCGGAATGACCTGAAAATCAACAAAGAATTATTTTGGAATATATAAAAAAATACTGGAAGGAAGATCCATGTCAGGGGGGCCTCCACCTGTCCACGAGGGTGGGGGTGCGCCCCCTGCCTCGTGGGCCCCCTGACGCTCCACCGACCTCAACCTTGACTCCATATATTCAATTTCGGGGAGGAAAAAAAATCAGGAAGAAGGATTCATCGCGTTTTACGATACAAAGCCGCCGCCAAGCCCTAAACTCTCTCGGGAGGGCTGATCTGGAGTCCGTTCGGGGCTCCGGAGAGGGGAATCCGTTGCCATCGTCATCATCAACCATCCTCCATCACCAATTTCATGATGCTCACCGCCGTGCGTGAGTAATTCCATCGTAGGCTTGCTGGACGGTGATGGGTTGGATGAGATTTATCATGTAATCGAGTTAGTTTTGTTAGGGTTTGATCCCTATAGTATCCACTATGTTCTGAGATTGATGTTGCTATGACTTTGCTATGCTTAATGCTTGTCACTAGGGACCGAGTGCCATGATTTCAGATCTGAACCTGTTATGTTTTCATCAATATATGAGAGTTCTTGATCCTATCTTGCAAGTCTGTAGTCACCTATTGTGTGTTATGATCCGTTAACCCCGAAGTGACAATAATCGGGATACTTACCGGTGATGACCGTAGTTTGAGGAGTTCATGTATTCACTATGTGTTAATGCTTTGTTCCGGTACTCTATTAAAAGGAGGCCTTAATATCCCTTAGTTTCCACTAGGACCCTGCTGCCACGGGTGGGTAGGACAAAAGATGTCATGCAAGTTCTTTTCCATAAGCACGAATGACTATATTTGGAATACATGCCTACAATACATTGATGAATTGGTGCTAGTTTTGTGTCACCCTAGGTTATGACTGTTACATGATGAACCGCATCCGGCATATTCTCCATCACCGATCCATTGCCTACGAGCTTTCCATATATTGTTCTTCGCTTATTTACTTTTCCGTTGCTATTGTTATCATCACTACAAAACACCAAAAATATTACTTTTGCTACCGTTACCTTTTACCACCGTTACCACTACTATCATATTACTTTGCTACTAAATAGTTTGCTGCAGATATTAAGTTTTCAGGTGTGGTTGAATTGACAACTCAGCTGCTAATACTTGAGAATATTCTTTTGCTCCCCTTGTGTCGAATCAATAAATTTGGGTTGAATACTCTACCCTCGAAAACTATTGCGATCCCCTATACTTGTGGGTTATCAGTGCCAGACATTTACATGACAACTTCATTTTGGTACGGCAAGTGGCGAGGAAGATTCATGCTCGGAAGGAGGCGGGAGTTTTTCTAAAATTAGATATATCTAGGGCGTTTGGCTCGCTCGCGTGGCCATTCCTGTTTAAGGTGTTAGCTCACAAGGGTTTTAGTGACAAATGGCAGGTGTGGGTGTCCATACTCCTCAGGACAGCCACCACGAAAGTTCTGGTGAATGGGTGTCCGGGAAGAAGTTTCCAACATGTGCAAGGCCTAAGACAAGGGGACCCAGTCTCACCGTTGCTGTTCGTCATAGTGATGGATGTGCTTCCCAAGATCATATATAAAGCTGCACGTATGGGAGTGATGAGTAAATTCACTGGGATCTCGGCGGAGCAAAGCGTATCTATCTATGCTGATGATGTGGCTTTGTTCGTTAAGCCCACGATGATGGATTTGAGGTTTGTGAAGGAAGCATTGTGGCTGTTTGGGGAGGCGCCGGGGCTGAAGATCAACTATCAAAAATCTTTGGCTGTGTTGATTCAAGGAGAGGAAGAGGATAGGAGGCGTGTGGAGACCATTCTGCAATGTGAGGTGGGGAGTTTCCCTTGTCGTTACCTCGGCCTACAGCTCGCGATCCATCAGCTAAGTAGGGCACAGTGGCAGCCCTTCCTTGATCACGCGAAGAAGGCGGCCCCAGCGTGGCAACGGGGTCTGATCCAGAGATCGGGCCGGCTGGTTCTTGTAAAGTCTGTGATCGCGGCCAAACCTATCCACCATTTCATGATTACAGAGACTCCTAAGTGGGTGTTGGAAGAGATCAACCAGTGGATGCGTGCTTTCTTTTGGGCAGGGAAAGACAAAGTAAATGGTGGACGGTGCTTGGTGGCATGGAGTACAATTTGCAGACCCACATACTTGGGTGGATTGGGAGTCAGGGATCTGGAACTGCAACGGCTTGCTTTGACGGTGATATGGGAATGGCTTAAGAGGACGGACCCCACGAGGCCCTGGCAGGGGCTGGTCATGAAGGAGGACAAAGACTCTAGAGAGGTTTTTGATAGCCTTGTCAAGATCCAAGTGGGAGATGGCAGTAAGGTTCTATTTTGGAGAGATAGATGGATCCATGGTTTTGCGGTCAATGACATTGCGCCTTTGCTTCACAACATGGTGGATACCCGGACTAGGAACCGGCACACGGTGAGAGGTGCCTTAGAGAACAGCCGATGGCTGCATGATATGGATGGTGACCTCACCTTCGTGGGTCATATGCAGCTCGTGCACCTCAACCTGGCCATCAGCATAGTGCCCCGGGTGGTAGACAGGGCCGACTGTTTCTCCTGGCCGACGGACCCGTCAGGGAAGTACACAACGAGATCCACGTATTACCATCTGTGCCATGGGATTCAGCGAGTTTCATATGCTTCTTGTATTTGGAAGAGTTGGGCGCCCCTCAAGTGCAAAATCTTCATTTGGCTGGCTATTCAGCACCACATATGGACCCCGGAACGGAGAGCTAAGCATGGGTTGCAGGACCGCCCTTCAAACTGCTTCACATGCTTGCAGGAGGAAGACAACATAGAGCACATATTGGTACAATGTGTGTACGCTAGGGAAGTGTGGCATGGTTGCTTCCAAGACCTCAACGTGAGCGTGGCAAGGCCGACAAGGGAGGACGAGTTAATGGACTGGTGGTTGGAGACCAGGAGGGGGGTTCGGAAAGATCTCAAGCGTGGATTTGACATGCTTATGATTGCGGTGGCTTGGGCTTTGTGGAAGCAACGCAACGCGAGGGTCTTCAATAGAACGGCCCAACAGTTATCTCCATTTGAGCTAGTGGAAGTGATCTTGAGAGAGATCCATGAGTGGAGGGAGGCGGGACTAGGGGTAGGCGGGTTGTCACGCTTCGTGATAGAGTAGGCTTTGTTAGTGTGTGGAGTGTAATTGGGTGTGGCCGAGGTGGGATGCTGCATCCACATCATGGCTTCTCTTGTAAACTTATTGCTCTCTCTTCTATAAAGTTAAGGTACGCTGTTGGCGTACTCTAAAAAAACACCGCGGAATACATGAACGATGAACGGTGGCTGACGTTTGCTGCGGTGAGATCCCAGCGAACGCCCCCAGAGCCACATGACCCAGATCCAAAAGATGGTAGTTATTGACGAAAATTGCACCCCAAAAAAATAAAGAATTGCCATGCTTTTCTGAAAATTGCCACCACCCAAAACACTAAAAATTACATCGGTGTGTTCGCAAATGCCATGCATGGCAGCGATGTGAAATGAGAGAATAATAGATTGCATCGGCACAACCCCACGGGTGGCCTCGGGATGGCTGGAGGCCGTACCCTCAGCGGCGATTGAGCCGAACATCGACCTTACCCTACACGAGAGCCGTGTTGTCACACTGCCGGATCCTTCTCCGGCCATGGACTCCGAACCGCCTGCGCCTGTTCCTAGAGAATCCGATTGGGCGCCGATCATGGAGTTTACCTCCGTGGATATTTTTCAGCACTTGCCCTTCGGTGACATACTGAACTCATTAAGGTCTCTCTCCTTGTCAGGAGGATCCTGGCCGAACTATGTCCGATAGGATCGGGACGCGGATGACGAAGAACTTCGCCGCCCACCCACCACCCACTTAGTAGCCACTATCGATGACTTAACTAACATGCTCGACTTCGACTTCGAAGACATCAACGGTATGGACGACGATGCAGGAGACGAACAGGAACCACTGCCCATAGGGCACTGGACGCCCACTTCATCACATGACGTATACATGGTGGACACACCAAAAGAAAACGACGACGAGGAACAGAAGGACGCAACAAAGGGTTGCCCCCTCGAGAAGCAGTCAAAGCGGCGGCGTAAGCGTCGCTCCGAATCCCGCCTCGGCAGAAACAACGATCATATAGACCCAGCGTTAGAGCAGGGTGAACAATCGCTGGACCACGGCAACACGGAGAACCAAACCGAACAACCCGACTCTGTCAAAGGTAATAGTCTGGACGACATCACACCGGGCAGACACCCGGAGCAACAGAATGCCCATCAAAGGCTTGCTGCCACCGAGAGGAGTCTAAAAAAGTAGAAGCAAAGGCTCAAGGCTGCACAAGACACACTTAGAATTAGATGGAGTAAAGTACTCAACACAACAGCGAAGTACGGCGGTAATCGCCACAACAAGAGCTGCCTGAAGCGGAAGTTGCTACCTGAATTCGATGAGGAGGCCTTAGATCCCCCGCAACCAAATATTAAAACGGCCATCTGGCCGGATAGTCGACCTCACGGCCAACATAGAGTGGCAAATGACGCCACACATGAACTAGTATGCGACCCACGTAAGGGCTCGCATCAAAAGGATGGCGCAATATGATCCATCTACGGACCACGCAAACGCGCTCCAGAATGCAATGCAACTCCACAAACATCCGAACATCACGGTACACCCAGATACAGGGGTGCCGCACACCCCCTATGTTTCACCGACGAGGTGCTGGACCATGAATTTCCAGAGGGATTCAAACCCGTAAACATAGAGGCATACGACGGAACAACAGACCCTGGGGTCTGGATTGAGGACTATATCCTCCATATCCATATGGCTTGAGGAGATGATCTCCACGCCATTAAGTATTTACCCCTCAAACTCAAAGGGCCAGCTCGGCACTGGCTCAAAAGCCTCCCCGAAAGCTCCATTGGAAGCTGGGAAGAGCTCGAAGACACTTTTCGGGCAAATTTTCAAGGGACTTATGTCCGACCTCCGGATGCGGATGATTTGAGTCATATAACTCAACAGGCCAGAGAGTCAGCCCGAAAGCTTTGGAACAGGTTTCTTACTAAAAAGAACCAAATAGTCGACTGTCCAGACGCCAAAGCCTCAGCGGCTTTCAAACACAGCGTTCGTGACGAATGGGTTGCCAGACACCTCGGCCAAGAAAAGCCAAGAACAATGGCAGCATTAACAAGCCTCATGACCCGCTTTTGCGCGGGTGAGGACAGTTGGCTAGCCAGATGCGGCACCAGCGAAGCAAGTACATCCGAAGTTAGAGATGGAAACGGGAAATCACGACGCAGCAAAAATAATAAGCGCCGGAATAAAGAAGACAACCCGAAGAGCACGGCGGTAAACGCCGGATTCAGAAGCTCTCGGCCAGGTCAGCAAAAGCCGCCATCTAAAGGCGCTAGAGATGAACTGTCCAGCCTAAACAAAATTCTGGACCAAATATGTCAGATCCATAGCACCCCTGGTAAACCCGCTAATCATACCCATAGAGAATGTTGGGTCTTCAAGCAGTCCGGCAAGCTCAACGCCGTACACAAGGGGGAGGATACACCAAGCAAAGACGAGGATGAGCCTCTCAAGCAAGACACTGGGGAACAAAATAAATTTCCACCAGAAGTCAAAACAGTAAACGTGGATCAAGGGGAGAAACAAAGCGGCACTCCCAGAGAAATATGCCCAAGGGCCTATAACCGCGGAGTCCTGCCACTGGTCGTCTCAACCAATCACTTTCGATCATCGGGATTACTCAGCAAGTATCCGGCGTGCAGGATGGGCTGCCTTGGTATTAGATCCAATAATTGACGGATACCACTTCACACGAGTCCTGATGGACGGTGGCAGTAGTCTAAACCTGATATATCAGGACACAATCCGCAAAATGGGGATAGACCCAACGAAAATTTTCCATAGCAATACTACCTTTAAAGGAGTAACGCCAGGCCCAGGGGCTCATTGCGTGGGCTCCCTGCTACTAGAGGTTATATTTGGCTTCCCCGATAACTTCCGTAGCGAAAATTTAACCTTCCACATTGCTCCGTTCCAAAGTGGCTATCAAGCACTACTTGGACGCGAAGCTTTCGCTCGCTTTAATGCAATACCGCATTACGCTTCCCTCACGCTTAAGATGCCCGGTCCACATGGCATCATTACAGTAAATGGAAATATTGAGCGATCCCTGCGCGCCGAAGAGAGTACGGCTGCCTTGGCAGCCGCACACTAAGACGGCCTCACCAACTAAAGCATTCAATAGGTCGTCAAGACTACGAACACGGTTAGACGAGTCCGACGCAGCTATATGTACTTCATAAAGATGACCATCATGCTACACCCGTCCAGGATACGGCACAACGGAGACATAGGCGCAGACGTGCAGCAGGGACCCGTCCCAAGGATTCTTTTTAGATTAAGACCCTGCGTAAACCTTTCTTACTGTCTCTTGTTGATACACATCCCTCGGATTCTCAGTACTATTGAGAAGGATGCTGACGTCTTGGCATGTGGCCACGTCAGAATAATGCATGTACCTGGACACCAAGGGCTTCTTACAAAGGGCACTGTTTAGGCCCGGTTTATACCATAAAGACCGAATACCTTAGGGAATGTTCGGCGTCGCGAGTTTGGCCTTATATGCATCAGCTCCGAATCATGTCTTTGGTCAAATGTTGGGTTTGCCCGGCTCCTATGTTTTGCTGCCTTACGTCCGCTCTATCGGCTAAGGAGGCACCAGGAGAACTACTGCGATTGTGCCCCGGTTCATCCGGACGAGCACGTCAATAGAGAAAGCCGAAAACTGACTGTCATGATATAGCGTGAGACTGGTCAACCACTCGATGACCTATCGGAATGTTAGAATTCCTCCGCCTTAACGAAGGGCCGTTTCCCGGCCAGGCATGTACGCACCTCGAATTCGGGAGAGTGCGGAGCCACCAGGGGCTATATAGTAGCCCCGCCGTCAAACTCCTATGGCTAAGTGAAAGTGTTAAAGCATTATAGTCCGGTTGCCTCGTTCGCTGCGCTATCACCTCCTTATAGGACCAAGATGTTGGATTAAGTGTGAACACGCGTCTTCTGCGAACACCTCCGCATTATATGCGTGGGGGTTGAAGCCGACGACTGCAATCTTTCAGGTTATATACATATATACATAAATGGCCGCACAGGAGGCATCATATTACTTTCAGGCAAAAGTATAAATACATCCTTAATAAATTTCATAAACATTGTTTTTACAATGGGAATACATGTCACTCAAACATAATATTCTTCGAGCATTGGGCCTCTGTCAAACGAGCACCCTCGAGAACTTCTTCGAAATAGTGCTCGGCAGCCACTCGGCCAATGGCCGAACCCTGCGCCGCAATAGTGGCAGCATCCATCTCCGCCCAGTATGCTTTGACACGGGCAAAGGCCATCCGTGAGCCTTCTATCCACGCTGACCTTTTCATCGCATTGATGCGTGGCACCGCACCAAGGAACTGCTGCACTAAGCTGAAATAGCTGTTCGGCTTCGGCTTTTCCGGCCACAAATGATGTACGACGGACCTCATGGCAAGTCCAGACAATCTATTGAGTTCGGCCAATTCGGCAAGCTGATCAGTTAGTGGAAGCAGACGCTCTGGAACGTTAAACTGCGACCAGAACAGCTTGTCCACTTCACGATCTGTTTGATCTCGGAAGTATTCGGCCGCATAGTCCATATATGCGTCTGCCGAACTCCACAACTGATCTAGAGGGGCATACCGCGGATCTCTGAACTTCCTCCGCAGCATAAAGGGCTTCCCAGCCGCAATATCCCCGGCTTCACGCAGTTCCTCCTTCTTCGCTCTCATGGAAGAGCGGGTGTCCTTGGTCGCCATTGTGGCCTTCTCGAGGTCCGTCGCCCTCGCCCGGTTTTCTTCTTCAAGGAACTGGCAACGGTCGGCAATGTCTTTTAAATTTACAGCCATCTTGGCCATTTTATCTTTGCTCTCGCAATGTGCAGCCTTTTCGGCTCTTAACTCTTCAGCCGCCTTTAAAGCGGCCACATTACTAATCCTTGCTTATTCTTTGGCTCGGGCAAGTTCCGCCCGAAGGGTCTCCACGGTGGCAGCTCCATCTGCAGTCACAACATATTAATGATACTGGCATCATGCTGCTCTTCCTATGTGACATTCACCAGAAAACATCACTTAACCTGTGCCTCATCAAGCCGCTTGTTAACAAGCTCGATGTCGGCATCTGCCGCATCCAGTTGCCGCTTTAGTTCGGCAAACTCATTAGTCCGACTAGCCACCGGAGCTTCCACCACCTGCACATAAAAGCAGTACGGTTATTACCTGGGACTACGATCCTCTGTTTGCCGCTGTTTTCGGTGACAACCAGAGTCTCAGGGGCTACTATCTACACAAGGCACACCTAAAAATGTGCGGTACTATCAAAAAGTATATCATTTCACGTACCTCAAAGCCCATTAGTAGACTCATAAAGGCCTCATGCAATCCACTTTCGGCGGACGAAATTCTTTGCATCACCGTACCCATCAACATACGGTGTTCTTATGAGATGGTCGCTTGCTCCGACAGCTCCCTCAGTACGTCTGACCGCATACTAGACGGTGCCAGACTCTTCTGTTTGCTCTCTTCAAGAGCCAGATACTAGGGACTTCGGGTGACCATAGGATTATCTTCTGGCCTCACCGAATCCGGGGGGGCCCTCCGAGACAACACTTCAAGGTCGCCCGCTTCTTGAGCGGAGGAGTCCGGGGGAGGCGTTTCGCTCTCCATCATCTCTGGAAGAAGATCCCCCGAAGAGGAGCTTTGCTGAGAAGGGCTGAGATCCAGACTGCAAGATAAATGCTTCAGTTATTTTCCTTGGAAGAAAGGTAGAATATCTTTACTATCAAGTATTTTTTGATAACTTACAGCTCGTTAGAGGGCTGATCTTCGCATGGACTTTGTGTGGCAAGAGCACCCTTCGGGGCCGGACCCTCTGGTGGAGATTTCTTCTCCCGTTTGGAAGCCTTGGCTTTCGGATCTTCAGAGGCAGTCCTCTTCCTTCCCCGGGGCAAGAAAATGTCGGATTCTTCCCCTTTGTTATCCTCCCTCACGGAGGTGCTCATTCCCTCGGTTGGAATTGGTAGCGGTGGGGGCCCGCTTTCACCCTCATTATTCCGCCCTTTATCTTCCTTTGAGGGTTCCGGGCAAGGTGCTAGCTCGAGCATCTTTTCCAGTACCGGATTGTCCAAACCCTCAGGAAGGGGGGCCGAACACCGAATCATCTTCGCCTTTGTTAGCCAGTCCTGGTCAAAGAGCAATTTCTCAGAATGACGTCATGATAAATGAAAGACGGTGTGTTCGGTTAGAGGATTACTTACTTGGTCGGCGGTGCGGTTGCAACTCAGGCCCACGTCTTCGGTAGTATCCGGACACTCTATTTGGGGTCCGAAAAATGATTTATACATCTCCTCGTGCGTCAGGCCAAGGAAATTCTAAATAGTGCGCGGTCCTTCTAGGTTGAACTCCCACATGCGAAGGGGCCGGCGTTTGCAAGGCTGGACTCGATGAACCAGCATGACTTGCACCGCCATAACCAGACTGAAATCTCCTTCGAAGAGATCTTGAATGCGGCTCTGCAGTATAGGCACGTCCTTGGCTGGACCCCAGCTCAGCCCTCTGCTAATCCATGACACCAGTTGTGGTGGAGGGCCCATGCGGAAAGCAGGGGCAGCCGCCCACTTGGCACTTCTGGGAGCTGTGATGTAAAACCACTCCCGTTGCCATAATCCGGACACCTCTGGAAAGGAACCCTTTGGCCATGGAGCTCCTGCGATCCTTCTTATTAATGCGCCTCCGCATGCTACATGCTGCCCTTCGACCATCTTCGGCTTCACGTCAAAGGTCTTGAGCCACAGGCCGAAGTGAGGGGTAATGCGGAGGAAGGCCTCACATACGACAATAAATGCCGAGATCTGGAGAAAGGAGTCCAGGGCTAGATCGTGGAAATCTAGCCCGTAATAGAACATCAAACCCCTAACGAAGGGATCCAGAGTGAGGCCTAGACCTCGGAGGAAGTGGGAGATGAACACAACGTTCTCATTGGGTTCGGGAGTAGGGACGATCTGCTCTTGGGCAGGCAGCCGATGTGAAACCTCGGCGGTCAGGTATCTGGCCTCCCTCAACTTCTTGATATCCTCTTCCGTAACGGAGGAGGGCATCCACCGGCCTTGAAGGCTAGATCCGGACATGATTGAAGGTCCAAAGCACCTGACCTGGGCTTTGGGTGTTAGAACTCGAGCGGGGGAAGGATTCGATTGAGCACGGGAGGGAAAAAAGTAAAAGCCTTGTCCCTTTATAAAGAGGGTGAATATCAAGCGTCCTCCTAGTGGTCGTTTGGGACTTGCCTAAAATCTAGGAGTCCTAGGCACAATTGGGTTACCCACGACCGTATTGATGAGAATCCCGTAATTAGGGGAACACGATCTCTGCTTTGACAAGACGTGTCAAGAAACCGCCTCGCGTTATGTGTGGAGCTGGTTGAAGAAAAACGGTTCGAATAATCACCGAGCCATGGCCTGTTGCGAAAACAAGTCAGCAAATTAGATTTGTGGAAATATTATTCTCTCTACGGTGGTATTTGGAATTTATTTTGTAGGGTCTTCTGTGATGTGTTCGGAGGAGGAACCCGCCTTGCAATGCCGAAGACAATATTGCGTGCTGCACTCACCGTCATTGAAGCCTGGTTTAGGGGCTACTGAGGGAGTCCTGGATTAGGGGGTCTCCGGACAGCCAAACTAAATCCTTTGGCCGGACTATTAGACTATGAAGATACAAGATTGAAGACTTCTTCTCGTGTCCGGATGGGACTCTACATGGCGTGGAAGGCAAGCTAGGCAATACGGATATGTATATCTCCTCCTTTGTAACCGACCTTGTGTAACCCTAGCCCTTTCCGGTGTCTATATAAACCGGAGGGTTTTAGTCCGTAGGACAACAGACAATCATACCATAGGCTAGCTTCTAGGGTTTAGCCTCTCTGATCTTGTGGTAGATCAACTCTTGTAATACTCATATCATCAAGAATAAATCAAGCAGGACGTAGGGTTTTACCTCCATCAAGAGGGCCCGAACCTGGGTAAAACATCGTGTCCCCTGCCTCCTGCTACCATCCGCCTTAGACGCACAGTTCGGGACCCCCTACCCGAGATCCGCCGGTTTTGACGCCGACACACATCGTAGTGATGTGGACGGGTTTATTGATAGAATTACCATAGGAGAAACTAGGAAAGTTTCTGATGCAAGAATTACTAGTAAACATTTTCCTGTTCTATGTTACTTTGCGATATTTGCTAGTAGACGCTTAATTGGTCGCGGGAACAGTGGAAATCTTAGTGCACCTAATATTGTCATTTTGCGCCATGCTTTGTTTCGAGATTCAACTTTCAGCTTAGGCGCTATTGTTGCAAAACAATTAAGTCTGAACCGTACAAAGGGCCCCATCTTCGGAGGCATCTTTGCTACACGCCTTGCTGGACACTTTGCAATACCTGTTAGGCATTATGAGAAAGAGGAAAAGTTGCTGCCCCTGTTTTTCTAGATTATAAGAGTATGGTAGGACATGATTTTATTGTTAAAAATAAGAAGAAGATGCTTAAGTATAATTTGATATTTGATAAAACTCACTTGAGATTATTACCTTGCATGCACCCTCTTTGTTTAACATACTTTCAGGCACGTACCTCATCTTACCCGAGGCCATTTATGCACACTGGAGGCTGACACAAGTCCCAGAACCTGAGCCTGAGCCACCACTTGACCCTTATCGACAGTCGGTTTATTAGTGGGATCTGGAGGAGATCGCCAACCAATGGCATCCTGAGGACCCTCCTCAGTACACCGGAGAGAGTAGCTTTGATTAGTGGCCATAGACCAATTTAGGCCAAAAGCCTAAGCTTGGGGGAGTATGTATTTCTCACCGACATTACATTCATGTTCACACACTCATGCCAGTTGTCGGTGCTCATGCTTTTTCATTGTACTGCCCATGCTAGTTTATTTTCTTTTCCAAGCCTTCTTCTTGTGTGTTTGAAAAACCTTAATAAAAACAAACAAAAAACTAGTTGTAGCTTTTAGCTAGTTTACTTTCCATGCCTATAGTAGTAGTAATTAAAAGAAAACCCAAAAAGTTTTCTCGTTCTTCTTTTGCTTGTTGGGAGCTTTCCCGTGTAAATAGTTTTATTTCCTTTCTTATTCTTTGGGGGTCGAGAGGAGAAGACCATGATCAAAATGTTGAGTGGCTCTCATATGCATTATTGTTGATTTAACCAAGAGCCCATATTACCTTGTCTTCTCCCTTGTATTAAATGCTTGCAGATTCCAGCTTAGTCCAATGCACGTGCACTATTATTATTATCCACACCGTTCAGTCGTGCGAGTGAAAGGCAATAATGACGATATATCATGGACTGATTGAGATGAAAGGCAATAATGACAATACATGATTAGTTCATCGTTCCTGATTCAGCCTATTATGAATGAAACATGTTTGCAATGACAATTAGAGATTATAGTTGTCCATGCCATGATTAATTAGCTAGGAGTTTATAATAGTTTACCTTGTGTGCCAGCATGCTATTAAAATGGTTGTGATGTGGCACGATAGGGTGGTATCCTCCTTTGAATGATTCAAGTGGCTTGACTTGGCACATGTTCACGCATGTAGTTGAAATAAAATCAACATAGCCCCCACGATATTCATGTTCATGGTGATTTATATCCTACTCATGCTTGCACTCATTGTTGATTAATCTTAATGCATGTTCATGACTATTGTCGCTCTCTAGTTGGTCGCTTCCCAGTCTCTTTCTAGCCTTCACTTGTACTAAGAGGGAATATTGCTTGTGCATCCACTTCCATAAACCCCAAAGTTATTCCACATGAGTCCACCATACCTTCCTATAAGCAGTATCTACCTGCCGTTCCAAGTAAATTTGTATGTGCCAAACTCTAAACCTTCAAATGAAATTTTGTTTTGTATGCTCGAATAGCTCATGTATCAACTAGGGTTGTCTATAGCTTCCATGCTAGGTGGGTCATTCTCACGATGAGTGGACTCCGCTCATCACTCACGAGAAAATGGCTGGTAACCAGGATGCCCGTTCCCATGCTCAAATCAAAATAATTGCAAACAAAACTCCCCCAGGATTGTTGTTAGTTGGAGGAACCCGTTGTTTTGGACAAGCCATGGATTGATGTTTGCTGGTCATGGGGGAGTATAAACTTTAACATTCTATTTGGGAACCTCCTATAATGTGTGTAGCATGGAAGATATCGAGATCTCTTGGTTGTTATGTTGACAATGAAAGTATACCACTCAAAATATTATTTATCTCTATTTCAAAACTCGAGCTCTGGCACCTCTACAAATCCCTACATCCCTCTGCGAAGGGCCTCTCTATTTACTTTTCTGTTGAGTCATCATCCTCTTCTTAAAAAGCACCAGTTAGAGAGCACCGCTGTCATTCGCATGCATTGCTATTAATTTACATTGACTATGACTGTGACTGGATCTCTTTTACCATGAATTACAATGTCTAGTCAGTCCTTGATCTTCAGGGGTGCTCCGCATTTATGTTTTGCGGTCTCAGAAAGGGCTAGCGAGATACCATCTTGTTATGGTCATTTTGAGAATGTGTTGTCATCCGAGATTTATTATTATTGCTCGCTAGTTGATTATGCCATTGATATGAGTAAACATGAGACCTAAATGTTATTGTGAATATGGTTAGTTCATAATCTTTGCTGAAAACTTGAATGCTGGCTTTACATATTTGCAACAACAACATCAAACAGAGTTTGTAAAAGTTTTTCTTTATCACTTTCAGTTTGTCAACTGAATTGCTTGAGGACAGGCAAAGGTTTAAGCTTGGGGGAGTTGATACGTCTCCAACGTATCTACTTTTCCAAACACTTTTGACCTTATTTTAGACTCTAACTTGCGTGATTTGAATGGAACTAACCCGGACTGATGCTGTTTTCAGCAGAATTGCCATGGTGTTATTTTTGTGCATAAATAAAAGTTCTCGGAATGACCTGAAAATTCACAGAGACATGTTTTGGAATTAATAAAAAATATTACATCGGAGTTATTGGCCATGGGTAGCCTCATCCGTCCCCCATGGGATTTCAAGACATCGGGGCCGATTGCGCCCCTCAAGCCTCAGAGATTGATCACCGCCTTCTTGTGGCCAGCTGGTCCAAGCGGCCGGCTGCGAGAGGGGCCGACTCCTAGCAGGCGCCCCCCAGAGGGGCTGGCTTCTAGAATGCGGCTACAAACACCCTCAAAATCTGAGCCACCATGAATGAGATGGGACAAGGCGTGGCTATAGAGAAGCCTGCCACCCTCGCATCAAGGTGGGTCATGGCTACAGTGCGCCGTACGGGCTGGTGATCTCCCGCACGGCGCAGCACTGTAGCCCCTCCACCCATGACATCACCCGAGACAGAAGGGACCCAGCTCCCATGACGGGCTGTCAGTACGGCCCGCAAGCGGCGGGTCCTACCAGCCTATGGAAAGCCAGAAGGTGGCAAGCTCAGCTAGCCGGCTAAGGGAGGGGCTGGCTTCCAGCAGGCGGCCCTCCCCTTCTTAAGAGTTTGTGCACCATCAGCCGGGATAAATAGGGAGTGGCTACAGTGAACGACCACCAGGCGGCGGGACTGTAGCCGCACCTCTCCTGACAAAGCAAGCATCATTAGAAGCACGGCTATAGTGATGAGCCACCAGCAAGGCCCGCAAGCGGCGGGCGCGGCCTGTCGACCAAGTACAAGACGGCCGGTGGGGCCCACTAGTCGGCGGGCCCTAGCTGCCAGCGGAGAAGCAGGCCACAAGAGACACTGACGGCTTGGCCTACACCCGGCTGGATTACCATGGTACCCCTGGAGGGTAGGCCTATATAAACCCCCGGGGCACCCATGCAAAGGGTCCAGAGATTCTTAGAGAAACACACACACATAGAGAGAGGGAGTGAGGGCTAGCCTTGTTCTTCTTCCTCCTCTAGAGAAACAGCTCAAGGAGCACCTTGTAGCCACCCTTGTTGAGTTAGTGATCATGCGGAGACCCGGCAGAGCAGGACTAGGGGTGTTATCTCCTAGGAGAGCCCCAAACTTGGGTAAAAGTCACTGGTGTGCATGTCTTCGCCTCATCCCCTTTCCTGGCACCGACGACATCTTATTAGCCCCCTCCATGATAAGCCATCCTTTGGCATATGTCGCACGACACCACCGACATTTGGGGCCCACCGCGGGGCTAGGTGCACCATCGTCCGGAGATCTATTTTGGATGGGAACCCTCTTCCTCCCCAACGAGTGTAGCGAGCCTGGCACACTAGATAGCGTTTGCACCGACATGCTGCACGGCGCGGAGGTCGCATGTGCAGCGAGCTGCCTCGCCGACCTTGTTGGCGAGGTCCACCTGTCCGATGAGCCCGTGTTCGACGCAGGCACTGATGGCCTCGAGAGCCGCCTTGTCAACCTCCTCGACTAGCTCCACATCGCCAACGAGTCGACCTTCGACTTGGAGTCGATCGGCTCCATCGACCCGATGCTTGTCGACTCCGACACGGCCTCCCTTGACGCTTTTCCTACCAACATGGTGGTCATCGATGATCCGCTCCCACGCGCGGAGAGCGGCGGCAGCACTGTCACGGAGGTGCTTGTCATCAGCCACAATGGGGGCTCCGGAGGAGCCGTCCAGGACCCATTGCAGGCGGTAATGCGGGATCTGTCCATGCCCATTGCCGCGGATGCGGACGCCGAGACGCTGGAAGGCTGCCATGTCTCGCTTGTGGAGAACACCTAGAAATTGGCTACCATGCGCCGCCTCTCCTAAGCCTTCGAGCGTGAGGTCGATCACGTTGTCGGCGGCACGCCGCCTGCTGCTGGGCCCAGCCAAGCCGGCACGGTCAGGTAGCGAGGCAGAGTCATTGCCAGCATGTTTGGAGTAGACCGCCCGGTTTACACCACGCCCATGGAGAACATACGCGCTGCCCAGGCAGCAGAAGATGAGCTGGACCACCTGGAGGGCGACAAGGGTCGCTATATGACGGAGCGTGTTCAGCAGCTCATTGATGCGGCTGCTGCCCAGCAAGAAGCCGGCTATCGCGTTGAAGAGCTTCACCAACGGGTTGAGAACCCACCCCCTCGCTAAGAGCATGGCTCAACCTCCCAGACGCTGACTGGCGGCGCCCGCGACAGACGAGACAAAGAGCCGGTTGCCAGTCACAGCCGGACTCGCATCACCATCGAGCGCGACCAAGACGGCCGCCCTTGAGCAGTCGAACGACGGGACGATGATCCATTGCCGCCGCCTCCTCGAAGGGAGAGGCGCGCCTCCCCGCTGCCTGTTGATCATCCGACTCTCAGCGACCGGCTAGGCCGCCGAGAAGGGGTCGGTGAGAACGAGGCCCACTACCGGATCGACCGACTAGCTTGATCCCTGGCGCTAGAAGAAGAAGATGCGATGGGTCCGCCTTGTTTTGGCCCCCGCATCTGTGACGAGCCTTTTCCGAAAGGGTTCTCGCTCCCGAGGGACACGCCCAAGTACAACGGTTCTGTGAAGCCGGAGGATTGGCTGGTGGATTATTCCACGGCCGTCAGTATAGCAAACGGCAACAAGTGCGTTGCCGTGAAGTACGTCCCGCTCATGCTCAAGGGTACAACCTGAACATGGCTGAATATCCTCAAGCCCTACAGTGTGAACAGCTGTGTAGAATTCACGGAGGTGTTTATCCAGAACTTCACCAGCACCTACAAGCGGCCTCCCAAGCCTCGCCAACTCTCGTTGTGTGTCCAAGGCCCCAATGAGTCCACCCGCGATTACCTGACACGGTTGGCAGAACTGTGCAACTCCTGCGAAGGAGTGCACGAGGTCCAAGCTATCGAGTACTTCACTGCCGGGTGCTGAGAAGGCACCTTACTCAAGCACCGGCTCCTCTGCGACGAGCCGGCGACCCTCGACGAGCTGCTGATCATAGCAGATAAATACGCCACGACCGATTCCTCCATGAAGTCGGATCTCTGGGTGGACACTTCTGGGAAGGTGCTCCCCCCGGCTCCTCGAACACCAGCTGGAGACAACAATCGGCACCAGCAGCCGAATAACAACAACGCAAAGCCCCCGAGTCGGCTTCCACCAGCTGGCAGGTGGCAACTATTGAAGATCAACAACCCAAAGGGCAGCCACCCCAAGCGTCAGAAAGGCGGCAAGTCGACTTGGTTGCCCGCCTTCTCCTTCAAGCAGACTCTCGACGCCCCCTGCAAGTTCCACAGTGGCGCGAAGCCATCCAACCACACGACCCAGAAGTGTCACTGGCTTGTCTGCATCGCCAAGGGAGAAGGACTGCCTCCTCCGCCTGCTGGCCCACCGGCTCCGCCTCCTCAGCAGTCGGCCGCCCGTCCAGCAGTCGGCCAAGTCCAAGATTCTAACCCTGAAGAGCATGTCGCTTATGTCGTCTTCACCAGCATGGCCAGCGATAAACACAGCCGGCGCCAGCAACACCGCAAAGTAAATGCGGTTGCTTCCACTACTCCAGAGTTCATGCATTGGTCTAAAAAGCCCATCAGCTGGAGCCGGGCCGACCACCCAGAAGTAATGCCCTCCTCGGGTTCCTATGCCCTGGTTTGGATGCCACCCTTGCAACAGAAAGGCGAGCTGCTCATTTCTCCCGAATCCTGATAGATGGCAGCAGCAGTATCAACATCCTTTACCGGGATACCATGGAGAAGCTAAAGATCAAAGAGAAGCAACTGCTGCCCAGTTAGACTATGTTTCATGGCATTGTGCCCGACTTGTCTGCTCACCAATCGGCAAGATCAAGATAGATGTCCTCTTCGGAGACAAGGATCATTTCCGCCGTGAAGCCATTTGGTTCGAGGTGGTTGACCTAGAAAGCCCGTACCATGTGCTCCTAGGCCGACCGGCTCTAGCCAAATTCATGGCGGTGCCACATTATGCCTACCTCAAGATGAAGATGCCAGGAACTAAGGGCATTATCACAATCAGTGGTGACTATGAGAAGTCAGCTACCTGCGCTGTAGCCAGCAGCCGGCTGACCGAGTCCCTCATGATTGCGGCCAAGAAGAAGCTCCTGAACTGGGTGATGGCCATGGCCGGCAAGCAGCCGGACATGTCCCCAGAAGCCCAAGAGTCGGAGACCCAAGGCTCCTTCAAGCCGGCCAAAGAAATAAAGAAGATCCCATCGGACCCTGAGCACCCGGAGAGGTACACTGTCATTGGTTCAAACCCTGACAGCAAATAGGAAAGCGAGCCCATCGACTTCCTCCGTGAGACTCGGAACATCTTTGCATGGTCCCCTAAAGACATGCCAGGTGTTCCGACGGATTTTGCCGAGCACAAGCTACATGTAAGAGCATATGCGAAACCAGTCAGACAGCCCCTCCGCCGACTGTCAGAAGAGAAGAGGAGAATTGTTGGAGAAGAGATCGCCCGCCTGTTGGCAGCATGCTTCATCATGGAAGTTTTCTTCCCAGAATGGCTTGCCAACCCAGTCCTTGTACTGAAGAAGAACAACATGTGGCGTATGTGTATCGATTACACCAGTCTCAACAAAGCCTGCCCCAAGGATCCATTTGCCTTGCCACGGATTGATCAAGTGATAGACTCCACAGTCGGATGTGAGCCGTTGAGCTTCTTGGATGCCTACTCAGGTTATCATCAAATCAAGCTGAACCCGGCAGACCGCCTGAAGACCGCCTTCATCACACCGTTCGGAGCCTTCTATTACCTGATGATGATGTTCGGCTTGAGGAATGCTGGCGCCACCTTTTAGCATTGCATGTAGAAGTGCCTCCTAAAGCAACTTGGCAGAAACACCCACGTCTATGTGGACAACATTGTGGTGAAGACGGAGAAGCACGGTACCCTATTGGAAGATCTCAACGAGACCTTTGAAAATCTATGATAGTTTGAGATCAAGCTCAACCCAGAGAAATGCGTGTTCGGAGTACCAGCCAGCCAGCTCCTTGGCTTCTTGGTCTCTGAACGCGGCATTGAGTGCAACCCTGCTAAGATCAAAGCCATCGAGAGGCACCTACCCGACTGCAAGATGTCCAAAAATTCACCGGCTGCCTGGCATCCATCAGCCGCTTCATCAGTCGGCTGGGCGAGAAGGCCCTTCCCATGTACCAGCTCCTGAAGAAAACCATTCATTTCGAATGGAATGACAAGGCGGATGAGGCTTTTTTCCAGCTCAAGAAGATGTTGACCATGCCGCCTGTCCTGGCCGCGCCGACTGATAAGGAGCCCATGCTCCTCTACATCGCCGCCACCAGTCGGGTGGTCAGCACGGTCATGGTGGTCGAACGCAAGGAAGACGGCAAGGTTCTGCTAGTCCAGAGACCGGTATATTATTTGAGTGAAGTATTGTCGGCTTCCAAGCAGAACTACCCCCACTACCAGAAGATGTGCTACGGCGTACACTTTACTGCCAAAAGATTGAAGCCATATTTTCAAGAGCACCCTGTCACGGTTGTCTGCACTACTCCGCTTGCCGAGATCATAGGCAGCCGAGACACTTCAGGTCGAGTGGCAAAATGGTCCATAGAGTTGGCCCCCCACACCATCGTCTACCAGCCTCGCACCACCATCAAGTCCCAAGTACTGGCCGGCTTCCTTGTCGACTGGGCCGAGACCCAGTACCTGCCGCCAGCACCGGACTCCACCCATTGGCGGATGCACTTTGACGGTTCAAAGATGCGCACCGGTTTGGGAGCCGACATTCTCACCTCTCCCAAAGGCGACAAGCTCAGATACACATTGCAAATCCATTTTGCCACCTCCAACAATGTGGCAGAGTATGAGGCACTAATACACAGACTCCGGCTTGCCAAAGAACTCGGCATTCACCGGATTTTGTGTTACGGTGACTCCAACTTGGTGGTCCAGCAGTCGTCTGGCAACTGGGACGCCAAGGATGCAAACATGGCAAGCTACCACTTCCTCGTCCAGCAACTTAGCGAATATTTTGAAGCGTGCAAATTCCTCCATGTGCCACAAAGCGATAATGAGCAAGCAGATGCTCTGGCGCGGATCGGCTCCACCCAACAAGCCATACCAGCCGGCGTATCCCTCCAGCGACTCCTCAAGCCATCCATCAAGCCTTCGCCAGAATCAGATTCTATCTTCATGTCGTCTGCTCCTGAAACAATTGGATCCGGCTCCAAAATTTCAGTAGTCGGTTCGCGGACTTCGGCAGGCAGCCCGGGGACTGCAGCAGTTGCACCCGGCCCGAGGACTTCGGCAGTCGGCTCGAGGACTTCAGCAATCGGCTTGGGGACTGCAATAACATAGCAAGCGGTGGCCGACTCCAGCCCACCACCTCCCAACCCAGCCGCCCAGTGCAAGTGGCAGTGTTCACAGTAGAGGAAGTCTCAGCACCATCATGGGCTCAGCCCATCCTCAACTTTCTGGTGAACAAGCAGCTGCCAAACGATGAGATCTCGGCCCGACAGGGGCAACGTCGGGCACCAGCATACACCATCATCAACAGGGAACTCGTAAGGCACAGCGTCACTGATGTATACCAGCACTGCGTAGAGCCAAAAGAAGGCCAAGCAATCCTCAAAGATATCCACCAAGGCGAGGGTGGCCACCATGCGGCCTCAAGGTCACTTGTGGCCAAAGCCTTTCGCCATGGTTTCTTCTGGCCGACTACCCAAGAAGATGCAAAAGACTTGGTAAAGAGATGCAAGGGAGAACTTGTACTCCGACTGATCCAGCGAACAGCCGGCTAGCACAAGCTTTCGGTCCCTTGGGAAGGCCCTTTCATCATCAGCAAAGCCTTGGGCAACGACTCCTACTACCTGATCGATGCTCAGAAGCCCAGGGCGCGCAAAAGGGATGACTCCGGCAAAGAAACAGATTGACCATGGAATGCCAATCTCCTTCGAAGATTTTATAGTTGATACAGTATGTACCATGCTACCTTTGATATTAAGTACGAAGACTACGGGTCCCTCGAGGAGCACTCGGGGACTACCCATCTTTTATCTATATGATAAGTATTATGCATATAAATGTGTTATTTCATTTCTCCACCTGAAACCGGGTCCGACCAGTCGGCCCGGGGGGCTTGCCGCCTTGTACTATGTCAGTGCTTCCTGCAGTTGGACAAGTAGTGTGTCAGCACCTACGCCCCCTCTTGCCTTAAGGCACAGCTCGCAGAGCGGCTATTTGCTTAGCAAGAGGTAAAGTCAAGAAATGGTGCTCACATGAAAAATGGCTAAGGACAAAAAACATTGACATAGGACAAGACGGTCCTTCGCCTTGCCGACCGGCTTCTTACTTAGCTTGCAACATTCCAATCGGTCAAAGTACTTGTCCTCCCACAAAGGAAAAATACTTGACCAGGCGGCAGTCCACAGAGCGGCTGTCCAGCTGGCAAGTAGGTACCTAGGGAGGACAGCAAAGGAAAAAATCATGGAATAAAAAAGCAAGAAAGTTGGAACTCGGCCAAAGCACAACTTGTGCAGAAAATAATTTACAATTCAAAAGGCCTCTGGCCAACATTCAACATAGTTTGAATACACCCTGCGGGTGGAATTGTGCAAATTTAACAAAGTTTGTGCAAAAGACTACTAAGCAGGAAAGGCTAAGATAACTTGGCAGCCTAGGCCAAAGGAGCAGCAGGCGAGTTTGGCGGGTTGGCGGAGTCAGCGGCGCCGGCTGGTGGAGTGGCCGGCTAGTGAGCCTCAGGGTGGTCGCCTTCAGCAGCAGTCGACGTGCTTGCACGAGGTTCGGTGCTGGAGGCGCGATCGACTCAAGGCTGGCCATCCGCTTCGACCTACGGCGCGTCGCTTCATCTTCCTCGTCCTCCTCGTCTCCCCCCTTGTCGCTGGAGGCGATCTCCTCTGCCAAGTCTTCGCTATCAGCCAGGTTCAGACCAAACCACTCTGGCGGCGCTTCAATGCCATTCTCCTTCAGCCCAGGGATGAAGTCGCCAGTATTGGTGTAGTCGGCGATCGCCGACGTGCGTATCGAGAGATCACGCTCCACCGACGCCAGCTCGGCGCCGGCTTCCAGCCGAAACATGGCCAACTGGGCTAGATCTAGCTCAGGATACCACGCCTTGGCAAACTCCAAGGCCCGCCATGCTCCTGCTCGGGCCGCGGAACCCTTCCACGCCTCAAGACAGCCGATGACCACTTCTAGGCAGTCGGCAGACCGACTAGGGGTGCGTGGGGCTTGCCTATCTGGCCAGAGGGCGGCGACTTCCTGGGCCCCAGCGCTTTGCAGCCAGTGAAGCATCCGGTGGGCCGGCTGAAGATGAGCCTAAATGCTGAGGAGCTGCTCAGCAAGCGTCCGAGGGGCATCAGCGGTGATCTCTGTGCCACCCGCCCGTCGCTCCTCGCGGCGAGCCTCAATGGCCTCATTGGCAGCGACGGAATGGCCGGGGAAGAAGTCTACACAAGCAAAAACAACAAGTCAGAAGTCATAAGCAAGAGGCTGGCTCGCTTAAACCACCAACAGTCGAAGGAAGAGAAGAAAGCTCACCGTCGACTATGTCTTCAATCTAGCCATAACTGGCAGTCAGCGCCGCCTCCTTCTCAGCCCAACCCGACCACTCAGTCTCAAACTGTCCAGGAGACGGACCTCGTTGTCCTCCGCCTGCTTCAAGGCCGTCTTGTGAACCGCCGCCTGGTCCGCCAGCTGCTTGATCAGGCAGTCGTGCTACAGGGCCACCCTGTTGCATTCGTCCTCCTTGGCATGCAATGCGGTGTTGGCTTCGCCCAGTTGCTACTGCAAGGCGGCGTTGGTCTCTGAAAAAGCAAGAGAAGAAAAATATCAACAATCAAGAAAAGAAGAAGGAGCAATTGTCGGGAAGATTCGGCCTGACCAATCAGCAGTCGGCCCGCATCTCGAGGACTATAGCCCGCGGGTGCGCTGACGCGGCCCCGCAGAGAGAAGAAGATAGAGTGCTTACTCTGGCTTTCTGCCAAGTCGGCGGTCCGTCGATCCAGCTCTCGGACATGAGCATTGAAGCTGGCCGCGTAGATGTTGTGATAGTCCTCCAACAAGGCAACGAAAGGGAAGTCAGTCAGAAGCTAAGAACCCACTATGAAGTTCCAGGACACCTTCTCAGCAGCCGGCCCAGAACTCGGGGACTACACCCAGTGGGTGTGCTGGCGCACCCCCACCGAAGACTACAGAAATCAAAAACAGAAAGCAAATCGCGTACCCGAACGGCGGCCTGCGTCTTCATGAACGCATTCATGCATTGTGAGAGGGCGGCGGCTTCGGCCCTGAAGTCGGCCTGGACGTCCTCCATCGCCCTGATCAAGGCGCTCGTCCCGCC